>NW_024340849.1:11481353-11552319 GCF_902729225.1 Pteropus medius
CTCAAGAAAGACCTTTGAATCTGTACAGGTGTCTGGGCAGGTATTTGGTTAACAGCTCAGGCTTCCATGGCCTCTGCCTGCTTCCCTGAGTGTGTCTTGGGGGATTATTTCATGCAGAGACAGCTGGGGGTGGGTGGAGGCAGAAGGAAGAATCAGGCTTTAGGGGCCCCACCTCTTTCCATCAAATGATTATAATGCTTATATTATATTAGCAACTCCAGTTTTACCTGTTTTATCTTTTGGGCTTCCATAGAAAAACATTTTTTGAAGAAAAGCTAAGAATCAACAAAAAATGCTAAGAATCAACAAAAAAAATGCTAAGAATCAACAAAAAAAAGGAAGATTAAAAGTAATGGTTTAGTCCAATTAATCCTCTAGTGTTATAAAAGAGAAAACAAGGCCAAGATGCTAAAAGACGTATCCAAGACCTAGGCAGACTGATGGCCCAGTCGAAAGCAGGCTCTCATCCCATCTTCATATTTTCACAGTTATAACCATGGACCATGCAGTGACCCAAATGGCCAGAATGATGTTAAGTGACCATGATATTGAGCATCCTTGTATTATTTCTGATTTTATTAAAAACGCCTACAATGTTTGAGTGTGAAGCCTCTTTGTTATCTAGATGGATCTTTTTTGGTGATATTAAGAAAAAAAAATCTACAAGAAAGATCATGAGAATTAATATAAGCATTATAATCATCTGAAAAGATCATGTGATTTCTCTTATTTCGGCTATAGGTGTGAGATAGTAATAGCCTTCCAATTACCAATCCTCTTTGTATTCCCAGGCAAATACTTTTTGGTCATGGTGGCTTATTCTTTCAATGTACACTTTTTGTTTCAACTTTTATTTTGAAATCATTATAGATTCATGGGAAGTTGCAAAGATAGTACACAGTGGACCTGAGTTCCCTTCACCCAGCTTCTCTCAGTTACATCTTACAGTAACCATTACTCTATTTTCTGTTTTGACGAATTTGCCTAGTCTACGTCTTTTTATATAGTCTTGATTTCAACATTGCACGAATGTTCCTATGTGTATAGTTTTATCATTCTGGTGCTTTACCAGCTGCTTTCCGAGTGAATCAGGGGAAATGTGGAGGCGCTGGAGAGAGCACAGACTTCGAGCTACAAGGTGACTGCATTCTGGGGACCTATGTGCAGCCCGTTGGTTATAGCTAACGGTACTGTATTGTATACTTGAAAGTTGCTAAAGAGAGAAGATCTTAAATGTTCTCATCACCACCACCACAAAAAATGGTAATTACCTGAGGTGATGGATAAGTTAACTAATCTTATCGTAGTAATCATTTTGCAAGGGATGTGTGTATCAAATCATATTAAACTTACACGATGTTACATGTCAATAACATTTCAATAAAACTGGGGGGAGAAAAGAGAAGTTGTCGAAGGTCCAAACTAAGCAACTGACTTTATTGCCTTCTCTCATGGAAGATATGGACTACTCCTTTCTCATTCAGGTCACCCAATGATATTTATTATCATTAGGCCTTTCCGAAACAGGCAACAGGGGAAAATGTTGCATTCCCTTTTTATAGACTTGGAATCAAATATAAGACTACTTAGTTTTACAAAGGAAGTGACCATTCTTGTAGCCAGTCCTGGTAATGGTTTAAAGATGAGACACTCTATTCAAATACAAACAATGAGTGTATAATAAAAGATAGTTTATTTAACTGACTCTGCTCTCTTTATCAGAGATCTTTAGTACTTTGATTATTTAGTAGGTTTCATAAAATAATTTGTGCTTTTCTTTATTCTTCGCTTAAGGCAATATTCTTTCTAGAGTTTTTATGACCACTAAAGAGGACAATCAGTTACATGAGACTAATGTTTTCCAAAATGTGTTCCAATAGACGTTACAGGGGAAAAAAGACATTTTCTGTGGTCAAATACATTTGAGGAACATTAGATTAAATTAATTTAAACAAACTTCTTTACTATAGGACTTCTTAAACATTTAATATGCTGTATATATTAAGAAACTCCATAAGTGGGATATAGCATATCATGCTTTCAAAACGGATTTTTCTGTAAAATTCCTTTTTAAGGGGCCAGCTGATAGGCCGGGATGCTAGGTGACAACAGAACACACTTTAATAAAGTCAAAATTAGACTAAGAACAAAAGAAGCAACAAAGGCATATTATTTAATTTGTCGAACATCTATGGGCTTAACTTGCCAGACTTCAGCTGTAGCATTTAAATCTGGTAAATTAAAGAATGTGTTGGTTTTCAAAATACAGTAGACAACTAGGGCATACTGCCAACAGAGAGCTGGCACTACTACTGTCAGTGATTAGTAACAAGATAAAGAATGGGCCTGTGCATTGCTCATACAGATGCAAAGCAATTTTGAATGTTCTTAGAAGTATAATAAAGCCTCATTATTGCTTTAAGCTTGTAAAAGAAATTGTTCCGGGCCTCGGAAAGAGGACTCGGGGAGCAATATCACTGATTATTGAAGTAAAATTTTTGTATTAAGAGAATAATCATGTTGTCATCCAAAAACGGTCCTTAAAGATCACAGAAGGTAGATTAATAATAGTAATAGTCAAGGTTCTCCAGAGAAACAGAATCAATAAGATATTGAATCGATAATATATATATATCATATTGGGAGAGAGTCCCAATCAATCTATAAGAGACGTTGTTTGATTTTAAGGAATTGGCTCACACTATTTTGGAGGGTGATCAGTCTAAAATCTGCAGGGGGGGCTAGAGATTTAGGGAAGAGTCAATATTGCAGCTTGAGTCTGAAGGCAGAATTCTTTTCCCCGAGGGAGGGAGGAGATCAGTTTCTTCTTGTAAGGTCTTCAACCGATTGAATAAGGTTCACTCCCATTATGGAAGGTAATCTGCTTTACTCAAAGTTTAATGATTCAAATGTTAACTTCATCTAGGAAATGTTTTCACAGCAATATCTATACTAGTGTTTACCAAATATTGGGGTGGCGCGTCCTAGCCCAGTTGACACATGAAGTTAACCATCACAATGACCTATATTATAAATTATCAAAATTATGTAAATTTAAAATTATCTGCATTAACCTCCTATTGGGACCCTAAAATATCTTTAAAATTAATAGTAAATCCATTGGTGAAAATATTCTGTAAATTAGCCAACTATTCTATTAGAATCATTTAGACCAGAGGTTGACAAAGTGTGACCTGTGGGCCTCTGGCTCTGTTTTTGTACAACCTGAAATAGGCAACAGGGAAAAATGTTGCATTCCCTTTTTTATAGATCTGTACGGTTTTTGCATTTTTAAACACTGGAAAAAAAATCAAAAGTAGAATCATATTTAATGACCCATGAAAATTATATAAAATTTAAATTTCAGTGTCCATCAATAAAGTTTTATTAGAATTCAGACAGCTATGCTCATTTATTTATGAATTATCTATGGCTGTTTTGTACTATATTGGTAAAGTTGAGTATTTGCAACAAAGATCAAAAGGTCCCCAAGGCCTAAAATATTTATAATTTGGCCCTTTGCAGAAAAAGCTTGCTGACCTTTGATAGAAATAAACAACTGATAGAAAAAAATTAATACCTTACTGAATTGAATTGGCATCCTATTATAGCCTGAAGAGGATATGCTTGTAAGATGAGAGTAGGTATAATAGGTTAATTGAAGAACAAAGGGTGACCTACCATCTGTAGAACATTTAGGCTCCAAATACTACTTCAATGGTATGAATTCCATGCTTTTCCTTTGGGTAGAGCATGAAAGTCAATTTTCCTCATTGTTAACAGCTGACGTGTGTGTATATATATATATACACACACACCAGATTAGATATAGATATAGATATAGATATAGATATAGATATAGATATAGATATAGATATAGATAGGTAGATAGATATAAATATATAGATAGATATAGATATAGATAGATAGATATAGATATAGATATCAATATAGATAGATATAGATATAGATAGATAGATATGGATATAGATATCAATATAGATAGATATAGATAGATAGATATAGATATAGATATCAATATAGATAGATATAGATATAGATAGATATAGGTAGATATATATAGATATAGATATACCCAAGTAGCCAACTTTAAGACTATTGTCACAGGTTGATTATTTTTCCAGGAAGCCTTTTTGGCTCAGCCCCAAAGGTAAATGAGTGAGTAAAAGTGTCATCTGTTCAATAAGAGAACTAGGGTTAAAGCTTTTAACCACAAGAAGGAAATTGCTCCAAATTTTCCTTGACCCTTTATCCATCTGTCTTTTAGACTCCATTGGTGGAAAAATGGGAGGTAAAGATGGGATGAGGGGAGGAATAGTCTTCCAAGGTGAGTGACTGTGAAGATTATCTGTGTGTTGGGGAGGAAGGCTGCAGATTATCTATGTCGGAGGAATTCTTAGAGTTGTCTGCTCAGTGCCAGTGAAATGGAGACCGAGAGCATCTTACAGGGAGCTCGGTATCTGAGAATTCTTAGATTATCCTAACTCTCGAGTTATGCAGCCTTGTGCATGTTAGTTTTCAAGTAAATATTTTATACATATGGTATAAAATATTAACAAACATTTTAGAGCTGGAAGCATTTTTTTTTTGAACAGATTTAGTCACTGTTAAGTAACCTATGTCTCACCAACCTTGTCCTGCAAACAGCTCACATTTACCACAGAATGGTGAGTACACTCAGAATTACTCAGCTGGAGGCATTCTTGAGGGAACCGACATCTCACTATATTAAGTGTAAATTTTTTCTAATTGAAAATTTCAAATTGTCCCTCCTCAACAGTCCACTGGATTACCACACTTACTTGGTTTGCCTAGAAGAGTAATCTTTCTTGGCAAGGCCAAGACTTGGTGGGGATCTCCATTAAATCTTTAACAGGTTTTGATTCTGATGATGATTAAGGGGGTGACCTAACATCCTGTCTGACCACTAACAGTATGAGGCCAAACTGTTAACTAGATTCCTGAGAGCTTCTTACAGGCACCAACTTTCAATGGAGAGAGAGCAGGAAGGAAAGGAACCCCAGAGACATATCACAAATCTGTTCTGCTCAGGAAATAATGACCACCGACTGCAGAAATCCAAGAAAAAGCCTCAGGAGTGAACCGGAGATGAGTGAAAAGAGTTGATAAATAAGGCACAGGGTTAAAGCAGCCTTCGTTAGTATTTTCCAAATGAAGAAATATGTGGTCAGGAAGTGTTTCAAGACTGTTCGAGGAACCCAAATCTGTGAAAAACTGGAGTGAAGAAATAGGGAATACTCATTTAAAATAAAGTAACTCATGAAGGGGGAATTCTAATTCCCCTGCTGTGTGATCACTTGGACTCCTCTCCCCTCAGAGGGGACATAATTACTACATTATCTAACAGAGTATCTGAGGGATGGAGAGTCAAATTAGAAAATAAAATTTGTTGTGCAGCCCTTTCCAATGGCGTCGAGAATGGAGGGTTAAGGAAGGTGCAGGAGGTATGGATTTTACATCGTCCCTAAAGCAGTCTGCACAGGACGTGGGACAGCCTTGGCAGGGATGAGAAGGAGGTGAAATGTCAGCAAATGACAAGCTTTTAGCTTCCGTTTGGTCTCCCAATGGAAAATGGCTCCCAGAGGTCACCTAAAGAGAGCCCTCTGGGAGGACGACTTTCTTCTATCGGCCAACAGTCCAGCTCTCCTCCAGGGCATCAGATCGTCCTGTAGCTCACCCACACCTACTCCTCTTCCCCAGAAGGAAAAGAAATGCAAGTTCTTCAAGCCGAAGTTAAGACACGGCAAGGAATACAGAGATGGACTGAGAATGAATGAAACCCCACAGAATTTTTTCTCTTTCTCAATATATTTTTTCCTCCCCAAAGCTGGCGAGGCAGTTCTACAAGGTCGTGATTACAAACACACAGCATTTGATACTCCAGAAGGGAAGCGGTGGGCAAAGGGGAGCGTGGAAGTCCAGAGTTCAGCCCAAACATGCAAAAGCGAGAGAGACTTCCTGGCCGAGCCACTTTGAAGAGCTAGTGGTTCTCAGTACTTGTGACGTTGCAGCAGTGTCCACACTAGACGTCTCTCAGTAAACCCAGGGCCGGTCAGCAGTAGCTCAGAGAGCACTTGCTCCAAGTGACATGTCGCTGCTCAGGAGCTTACAGCTATTACAAATGACATCTCAAGGCTGTGAGCATTGAGTAACAAAGGGATAATAGAAAGGTCTGTGAGTTTTCAGAGTAGGAGACGACCGATGACAGACTCTTGAATTTCTGTCCTTCAATTTCAGGCTAAGTGGGTGCTCCAGTGACCTCTAGCTTTGGCCTTGTCCCAAAGACTTAATTAAGGTGGAGATACAAGCCCCGTCTACATCATGTAAACCAGGACTGTGCGGTCATTGCAAAACCAGTCATGCCAAGTCGATTGTCACAGGCCGTGTCCTGACAGCGGTGGTGATTAACGGGAGAGGAGACTCAGCGAAGCAAGGACATGCTATTTATGTGTTTAGGACCATAGAATCAATTTGGCAGTAGAAAAGGAGACTATAATTTATTAAACACCTAACTCTCTGCCTAAGTTCTGTGGCTGGGATGAGAGATAATAACATATAGGTCTCTGGGGAACTTTAGCACCTCATTTGAAATTTACAACCTGGTTTGGAATATCGGATGAACATACAAAAACGAGCTGATGCCCAGGGGCATAGGCTGGGGTGTGAGATGTAGTGTTAGAGGCTGAAGGAGTGAGATGGGTTAGGGAGCCGGGGATGCACCAAGAGAAGGGCTTGGGTTAGACATAAAGCTCAGGTCACATCTGGGATCTGGCTGCCGGGCAAGGGCAAAGCCAGGGAATTGTTATGTCTGGAGCACAGAGCGAGCCACCTAACAAGAAGAGCGGCTCGATATTGCGGAGTAACCGGAAGAAGGAGACGACAAGCACCGCCGTTAGGAACATGGGTCGGAAGTTCAGATTCGAATCCCAGCTCTATTTCCTCGTAACCGTGTGACCTTGAACAAATTACTTAACCTTAGCGGAGTCTCAATTTCCTCATCTGTAAAATGGAGCCGTATTCCTTATGGGGTTTTGAGGTTTAATAGAGACAGCCCATGTGAAGTACCTAACACAGCGCCTGGACTTAGAAGCTTGCAAGAAATACTAGCGTTTGTTTTTTAGCCTCCGTGAGGGGAGGGGCTGTCATTGTTTTCTAACACGGCACAGAGCAAACCGTCAGTCACATGATTTTGAATCAACAAACGAGTGAATGAACAGAGGAAGTGAAAGAGAAAAGGAACCCACGTGAGCACGCTTGTGACAAGGTCGTCGCCAAAAGAACCGAGTATCTTTAAACCCGTCGCCACATTTATTTAGATAGAATTTCCTCCTCGGGAGTATTTCCTCCTCGGGTCATGGGAAAAGCAAATAAACAAACCACAAAGAACCTGATATCTCATGGCGGGCATTACAATTAGAAAGAGGATGATCCAGAGGGATTATGTATGGTAACATTATCATGTTAAAATAAATCTAATTATTTATTTGTAAAAGTACAATGAGTGCTCAGGTTTCTCTACAGAAAAACAAGCAATATCTCTGTCCGTTATATAAAACCCCAGCTAATTTGTTCAGGCACACAATAGAAAGAGCTATGACAAAAGGTTAAGGACAGTATTTTTTTTTTTTTCCTACTGATAAATGATACTCCGCATAATTAGGATTAGTTACAACAGCCAAAAAAGAAAAATCAATTCGATATTCAATTCAGTAGGCTAGTTAATTGTAACATAAGTTAATTGGAACTTTAAAGCTGATCCTGAGCATGCACCTAGAACATTTTATATAGTGTCTGACTGGCTAGTCGACCAGAAGAACAAGTCACAATATTCCCTCGCACCCACCAAGGGCTTCCGACGTGTCAGGCACTTGAAAGCACTTTAGTTGTATTTACTCATTTAATCCTTGTGACAACTCTATCAGGTAGATAATTTCATCATCCTCATTTTACAGATGGAAGTATGAAGGCACAGAGAGTTTCAGGAACTTGCCAAGGTCACTCAACTTGCTCAGCTGCAAGGGCTGGGCTGTGAGCGTAGCCATTTGGACCCCCGAGTCCACGCTCAACAACTCACCAGAGCTGTCCCCAGCGCCAATTGTGATTCTGAGTATCTCACACACACACACGCACATGCACACGCACATGCACGCTCACCTGTGCTGCAACCGGCTCTCCTCTCTCAGTGGAGAACTGTGGATGGAAGAGAGGGAGGTGTGACCAGCACATGGCTCCTGACCCACCTTCATACTGAGGAATGAGACTGTGGAGGGAAGACAAGGCTGCTGGAGAGTGAAAGTTTCAAGTCCCCTTAGTTTTGCTAGCGAATCCTGGGGACTTCATTTTTAAATAACTTATTCCAGCTATATTGAGCTATGATTGACATATAAGATTGTGTAATTTTAAGGTGTACAATGTGATGGTTTGCTATACGTATATATTGTGAAATGATTATCACGATAAAGTTTGTTAACATCCGTCACCTCACATGGTTATCATTTTTTCGTGTGTGGTAAGAACATTTAAGAGTTAGTCTTTTAGCAACTTTTAGGTATATAATACAGTATTGTCAACCACAGTCATAATGCTGTACATCAGATTCCCAGAATGTCTTCGTCTTTTTTGTTGTTATTATGGTGATATTGATTAACAAAACTCAATAAATTTCAAGTGTATCATTCAACAGTAAGTCACAAATATATATATCGCATTGTGTATTCACTGACCATAGTTAGATTTCTTTCTGTCACCACATATTTGACCCCCTTACTCTATCTACCTCCCCCATAACCCTCTGGTAACCACTAGTCCACTGTCCATGTCAATGAGTCTCTGTTTGTTTGTCATGTTTGTTTGTTTTTTTTAGATTTATATCCCACATATAAGTGATATCATGTGGTTTTCAACTTTTTCTGTCTGGCTTATTTTGCTTAGCATGATTATCCCAAGATCCATCTATACTGTCGTGATGACAATATTTCATCTCTTCTTATGGCCGAATAATATTCCATTGTATATATGTACCACAGTTTCTTTATCCAATCATCTATTGTAGGACACTTTAGTTGCTTCCATGTCCTGGCCACCGTGAATAATGTTGCTATGAACATCAGTGTGCATATATCTTTTCAGAAAAATATTTTCAAGACTTTTCAGTAAATACCCAGTAAAGGGATTGCTGGATCATATGGTAGATCAATTCTCAGTTTTTTGAGAAACCTCCATACTGTTTTCTGTATTTATCTTATAACTGGAAGTTTGTCACCTTTGACTAACATCTCTCTATTCCCCCCACTGGCCACCCACCCCACCTCAGCCCCTGGCAACCACTAATCTGCTCTGTCTCTATGCGTTTAGCTTTCTCAGGTTCTACATATGAGTGAGAACACATAGTATTTGTCTTTCTCTGTCTGACTTATTTTGCTTAGCATAATATCCTCAAGGTTCATCGTGGGGACTTTAAATTGATTCCATAGAGTTTGTTTCAATAGGTCTAGTAGTGGGACTCAAATCTTCTGTTCTAGAAGGTTCCCCCAGGTGATGCTGACACAGATCTTGTCCTTGCCACAATTTAAGAAACTCTTTTCTGATTTGTTTTAAGAATTTCTTTCTCTCTCTTCCTTTCTCTCTCTCTCTCTCTCTCACATACAAATGGGTAATAATGATAAATGTGTAGTTTGAAATTTTCCATGATAAAAAGTCTTAAATAACAAAGACTCCTGTTTGGTGATATATATAGTAGCACACAACAAAATTTTAGACCTTGTACCCAAACTTTGCTGAAAGTCCTATATTAGTTTTCTATCACTGTGTAATTAATTACCAAGAACTTAGCAGCTAAAGACCACATCCATTTATTCCCACAGTTTCATAAGCCAAAAGTCTGAGTAGGCTCCCTTGGGCTCTCTGTTTAGGTCCCAACAAAGCCAAAATGAAGATGCTAGTCAGACTGGGCTACAGTCTGAGTGCTCTGAGGAGGAATCTCTCTCCAAGCTCATTCTAGTTAGTTCCTCGCACTGGTAGAAATGTGGCTGAAAAGGTTCTTGTGTCTTACTTCACGAGAATGGATTCAAGGGTAAGATGAAGAGCGTGGGGGTCCAGGGACCAGATTCCTGTTCCATTCTGCAAGAAAGAATTCAAAGGCAAGGCGAACAGCAGGTAGGAAAGTGCAAAATTTATTAAAGCGAAAGCACACACTCAAGGGCCGGGGGAGGGTGGGCTTCCTCGAGAGAAAAAGAGAGAGATGGGCAAGATGGTTGGTTATGAACTTGTTTCCCCTGGAGGCAGAGCCCGGGTAAACGTAGCGCTGACGTAGTCTTGTTGTCTCCTCCCAGTGGATGGGGAGCTCGGTTTCCTGCCTTTTCTTCCATATGTGGTATTTCTGAAACTGTCACGTATCAGGTGCATGATGGGAACTGCAGTATTTGCAATGCAGATGAGATTATAATGATATTATAATTGGCCAAAGGTCATGCCTTAGCCAAAGATGGCATCTAGGCTAGAAAAGACCGATTTTGGCTTATCTCCCCTGCCAGGATTAAAACAGGGAGAGATCTGAAAAAAGGAATGATTTCCAGAGCCATATCTTGGAAGGGGAGGGGGTGTTCCAGCACTACCTGTCCTGCTTCGGAACTAAGTCTGTGTTTCCATGCTGACAATCCATTTGAGCCGCCATCACTGTCTGTAGGCTGTTTTCCTACCCTTGCTCATAGATCCCTCCACAATCCAGCCAGCAGCAGGGTGTCCAACCCTTCTAGAGCCTCTAATCTGATGTTCCCATCCACCATCAGCCAGAGAAAACTCTCTGCTTTTAAAAGTCACATGATTAAATTGGGCATATCCAGATAATCTCTCTCCCAATTAGCTCAAAGTCAACCCATAAATAGTAACTTTAATTACACGAGCAAAATCTCTTTTGCCCTATAACGTAACATCAAGCATGAGTGTGATAATTCGCCAAATTCATAGTTCCAGTGATTACAGCTAGAAATTGCGGAAGTCCATTTTAGAATTCTGTCTACAACAAGTCCTCATTATTATTCATGTATTTTGCTCTTTGTATCACCCACTGTGCCTCACCCAGGATTCACAGAGAATCCTCTTCTAAAAGTAATTTCTCTTTGCTTTGTTCAGACAATTGCTTAGCTTAATTTTTGTTCTTTACTTGGCCTGGACAGACACAGCTAAAGCTTATTTAAGTCAAATGGATCTTTAAAATATGCCCCAGACCCTGTGTTAAGAGCATTAAAATCATGATTAAATTTCAAATTCTTGTCATTTTACCTGATCTCATTGTTAATTACAGGATTATGCCAGAATGGGTCTTAAAATTATAATGATGTAAGCTTACTTCCATCTAATGCTGCTCCAAGGGCCCAAAATCTTTCAATACATGCAAATTGGAATTGGAATTGGAAAAACTTTGGGCCAATTTCTAGCAGGTTTTCCAGAGAAGTATTTTTCACTGACATTGTAGAAACCCAAATAGGCTTCTCCCTCAGGATCATCAGAAGAGACTGGAAATATCAATCAGCCCTAAACACAGTCCAAGATTTTATGTTTTCTGATTTTTTATAATGTCAGTTTTGATTTTTATTGAGCAACAAGAAATTTAGTTGTTTATTGGAACAAACAAGGCTAGTAATAATTCTTTCCAAGTGCTGGGCCTTTCCATTCACTTAAACTAAATAAAGTATTTCTGGTATGCCCTTGAGAGACTAGAATGTAGAACTGCACAGCATGGGTTAGAAAGGATTTGCAATGCCTCCCTCAGATCGTTTCCCCAAGATCAGCCTATTTGCATTAAATATATATATATATTTTTTTTAGCAACACGAACTGAATACAAATTCTGATTCCCTTGTGTTTGAATTGGAAAAAAAAATTTAAAACGATGAATAAATTAGGAATTGAAATTCCACAGCCACATCTTCATTTTAAAGCAAAGAAACCTAGCATCATGTCCTAGGAGCCAAGGGCTTCCAAATAGTGAGGCTGGATACTCCTGCCCCGAGGAGGCGAGGCACGGCCTGCGGTAGGGGGTGAGTTGGCGGGCACTTTTTTGGTGTGGTCTGTCTCTAGCAGATGATGATAAAGAATCAGGGGCTGACGCCCAGGATGAAGGGGTGAGCATGGCTGAGGCAGTAAGCTTAGGCCTTTTTCTCATGCAATTGAAGGGCTCTTTCCATTTCCTTCTCTCAGGAGAACCATTTTTTTAAAGCTCTTTGGGGGCTCTCTTGCTCTTAGCTGGTGAACAGCCACAGAGGAAGGGATTTCCCCCCTTTTTTCTTTACTTTTCTGGAGGCTTCTCTCCTCTCGGCGTATATTAGAACCGATAAGGAATGCCTCTGTGTAGAAATTATTTTTTTCCACCATTTTTCTGTACTACATGTTAATAAAATTCTTTCTCTAGCCTGATCACAAATTTTTACATCCAATAAATTCAATGGTTGGGTTGGTGGCTTTTGAAATCGGTCCTAGTCACCCATCATCATTCCCCGGGATTTCTTTCTCATGTTATTCAGCGACTTGAGGACATTAATACACGCGCAGTCCTCCCCTACACTGTTTTAAAGGGACCAGTCTTTTCGATATAACTTTTTAAAATCTGTTCAGATTTGCATAGACAAATCAATGAATCTTTTTCTCCCTTCACCCTTATTGGTCTAAACTGGATCTCTCAATAGGCCTCATGTGAAAATGGAAGAATTCACTCTATTAGGCTTGAGCATGTTTTGCCAGTTTGTGTAAAAATCTTCTTGGGCAAACTGCTTGAAGCATAAGTCAAATCTTATTAAAAGAAACTCCCCAATACTGCCCCATTTCTTTGTTGTGTGGACTATCACATTAACAAATGAACTATTATATATCTCAAAGAATGTTTCAGCTGGAAGGGGTCACAGACCCTATTTCATCCAACCTTGTCATTCTACAGATGAGTAAACGGAGATCCACACAGTGTCAATGAGTGAGTCCACAGTCACATGGCTTGGAGTGTTTGAAGATCTAATCCCAGCGTTCCCAGGGTTAAGGTATACTTCAAACTCATCTGAGTTCCACCAAAAAGGATCTAATCATGAATACAAGCTCCGTTTTGATGTTAACTTTAACCAAATGTCCCATAGTCAAGTTTAGCATGCAACCGCCCACATTTCTACTGAAGCATATAAACTGTGAGGAAATTAAATTTTGCTTCATCCTTTGTCGATGGAAATGGAATCTTTGAGTAAGGTAATATTCGAAGTTTCTCATTTCGAGTTACAATTTTGTTATTCCCTGTTCAGTTATATGAGATGTTAGTCATGGTGCTGTACCATAAAAAAAACAATGTTCAGAGTATTGCCTGTCCCATCAAGCTGCCTGTTAGTGTGTGTAACGGGGACATTTTAGCCTGACTTCAGAGTAGGCGCAGATAGTTTCAGGAAATCGACCTGTTAGGCCATTAATACATTTTGATTTTTCTCCCTACTCATCAATAACAGTGTACTTATGATGACTACAAGAATCAGAAGTTCTAGAGCTTTAAGATATCACTCTATTTTTGTTACAGTCTGAATTATTATAAACCTAGACTTTAAAAAAATGGCCAGCGATGTCTATCATTGTAAATTTGACTTAACCAAACTGAATCTCAATTTTCTCTAAAACAGTGTATCTCAATTAAGCTTGATTTTGCTGCTCCTGAGGACATTTGGAGATGTTGTGATTGTCACAATTGGGGGGGAGGGGTCTCTGTTCTACCGTCATTTAGTGGGTAGAGACTAGGAATGTTGCTAAACATCTTACAATACACAGGACAACCCCTTACAACAAAGAATTATCTGGCTCAAAATGTCGATAATGACAAGATTGAGAAACCTTGCTCTAAAAAGAAGGATAATTCCAGTGTACATACCAAAGATTACTATTCTTAGAATTCTTAGAGTGTTGCTCAAATAAACATTGAGGACTATAACTCAAAAACCATTCTTCAATGGGAATTAGAATATAACGAAGTGAAAAGTATATATTTAATGGGTTTAACTAAAAGCTAAAGACTTCTTTTTTAAGACAATTAAATATCTACACAGTAGTACATGCGGATAGTCACAACATTCAATAATTTTGCCACATACATACATTGGAAACTCACATACATACACACAAACACCTGTTTCATCAAGATTCAAGGCCATTTTATATTTTTAAGCAACAATGTAAGGATCTTTGATCATACTGGGTTTGACGTTGTACTTCATGTTTTATCAGTCCTCATATTAAGCCACATTCATGTAGTCCAATACTGTGTCTTTGTCAGTGAGACTTTAACAATTGATCTTTTCTGCATAACAAACCACCCCAAACTCAAGAGCTTTCATCAGTAGACATGTAATCTGGCGCTCTTGGACCTATAGGTTCATTAAATGGCTAATCTAGGTTGGGTTCAGCTGGGTGGTTCTGCTTTGGGCTGTGGGTCTTGCTGGACTCAGCTCTTTACTGTGGGATAGACTTGGATTTACCCAGGCTGAAGGAGCTACAGCTACTCCTGGGAGTATCTTCTCACGATAATGGCAGGTGTACAAATCGAAGAGCAGAAACATGATATAAAGCCTGGACTCGAAACTGGCACAGTGTCACTTCTGCCCACATTCTATTGGCCAAAGCGAGTCACAAGGCCTACCCTGGCATCAGTAGGGTGGAGGAATGTTCTCTGCTATCAGTAGGAAAAACTGAAAAGTCATGTGACAAAGAGTATGGAATCGGAAGAAAATTTGGGAGCCGTTATGCAATCCACAACAGGCACGATGGCGGTTGCTTGTGACAGCATCCCAAAAGTTTCATGGGTCATTTCAAGGTGTCTGACACCTTGAAGACACCCATTACCGCTAGATCATCCATAGAATTATATACTTTTAAAAAAGTTTACTTACTTTTAAAAAGTTATTTTAGAACAAATAAAATATACAAAAACCTAGAATAAAGAAAAAAATTATTCACAGTATTACAAACCACAGAAATCGACTATTAATGTTTTATTGCATTTACTTTTAGCATTTAACTGCTTTTGGATTAAAGAAGTAGTTTCACATATCTTAAGAATTTGGAAAATTATAGTATAAATTATATATCGTGTAAAGTATATTTTAAAAAAAACAGTATGCAACAATTGTCTCTATTAACATTTTTCTATGCATGGATTTTGTTTTACTTAATTACTATCACATTATATATGAATTTCTCATCCTGATTTTTCTCACCAAAATATATATTAAGCATTCCCCATGTCATTAAATATGCTTTGCAAACAAAATATTAATAGCAGTCAAATATTCCAGCACATAGAGGTCCTCCCTCTATCCAATCACTTATTTAAATTATTTTTACCTTCCTCTGTCAATCCTCTTAAGATAGTGCTTTTGGCACTATTTATAAAGCATATCTCTAAAAAACAGCTAAAGACAAAGTGAATGTATCCTAGATATTGATCAAATTCTGGTTTTATACAACAATCACTAGTAGATATATCGATTAAAATAACTTTCTAGCAAGGTTAACCAGTATGGGAGCCAAAATTCATCAACAAAAGTGCCAACAGAAGTCCCAATAATTCCTTAAAAGTTCATACCTGGCTTATTTATTATCTTGGAACTAATAGTAACATATTTTTCTGGAGATACTTTCTAGTGGCTTTCTTCTAAAGACGAATAGTTTGATAAATATTTCATTTGGTGATTATATAACCAGACAGACATATTAAGGCTTTAAATCACAGAATTTTGACAGTTTGCAATGTCAATTGCTTTTTCATTGTAAGGACTTTCAAGGCTGCACATATCGTTGTAGGGAGCCATGTGTAGCCCTCTGCTGGAGCACTTAGGGTGTGGCAATACATATTTATTGATTAGGCTTGAAGTATTAGCCGATGCAAATGGTTAAGGATTAAGTTCTGAATATTTATACTAAATATCCCTTCATATACTACAAATTGACATTGAACAGAGTTAAAAGAATGTACAAACCAGGTATATTAGTCTCCTAGCACTGTCTTAAAAAAGTACCACAAACTGGTGGCTTAAAACAACAGAAATGAATTGTCCGGCAGTTCTGGGGGGTAGAAGTTCAAATTCAAGGTGTTAGCAGAACCGTGTTCCTTCTGAAATCTGTAGGGGAGGATCCTCCTTGCCTCTTCTAGCTTCCAGTGTTTTCCAACACTCCTTGGCTTTCCTTGGCTTGTAGATACATCACTATAGATTCTGTCACATGTCACATGGCCATCTCTCCTTGTATGTCTTGTCTCCTCTTTATAAGGACATCAGTTACATTGTATTAGGGGCCCATCCTACTCCAGTATGACTTCTTCTTAGCCAAATACATCTGCAAAAACCCTATTTGCAAATAAGGTTACATTCTGAGGTCCTGTGGTTAAGACTTCTCCGCATCTTTTTGAAGGATACAATTCAATTCAGCACATCAGGAAATGGAAAGTTAAAGCCCCGAGTAACTGAAATACCTCAGATGAGTGTTTGTTCCTATTGCTTAGCTGGAAAATGTGAATAAATAATGAAAATATGTTTCTGCAATTGTGGATGGCTCTAATTAATAGAATAATGGAAAGTTTCCCTTTGGTCACTTACCAACTCATATTCTGTTTGAATTCCAAACTTCAAAAGTATCATGTGAGCATTCTGGGAGCATAGCATCTCTATGTGTGACGGTCACAACACTAGTAAGGGAATCTCCTGAGTTAACTACTGTTTTCTGGGAATTTCCCAGATTTCTCTGAGTTTCAGCATGAGTGATATGATCCAGTACTGCATGATAGAGGATGATATGGCTGGAGAGGACACATTTTTTTGGCTCCTCAAAGTTTTCTGGCTCCTAACCCATGATTTGGCTAATTGAGTCCATCTCAGTTGTAGATGAGCCAAAGGAGAAGATATTTCCCAGAATGAGCCTTGATTAGAAAAGTCTGCCCCAGTATATTCCAGCTACAGGCCAACTGGCAATATCCTGAATCACCAAAGAGAGTACTGTAATGTGAATTTTCTTATATTCGCTCTCCTCATCATTCTTGATAAGTAATTACCGGCCACTAGGATCTTTCAGAAAGTAGTCATTTAAACCCTAAAACTCATTGATTAATAGGTTGTCATGTAATAAATTACACAGACATTATCTGTAGCCAAACTGTGCATGCTTTATTCAACCAAATGTGCTTCTAGAATACCTGTGGTGGTATGAAAGACATATAGTATGTAAAATAAGCTCGCTGATGGGATGATTTATAAAATATTCCTAGAACAAGTTCAACGAAGACGCTTACAAAGGTTAAGATAATTTCTCTTGACATTAGAACTGACGAAGGATTGCAGAACGACATTTTGTATTGATGATATGACTTTCAGAAATTAAAGCACTATCTATATGTTATTTAATTGCCCCTGTCCTTGAGATAGGCACATCAGTTTATAGAAGGACAATCTGAGACAAAGAGCTAAGTGATCCTGAGTGTTGGATAAAATTAGGATGTCTGTTTATGATTTCTGTAGTCACTAAGTGAACACTCACGGGGACATGCCTGCAGTGCATTTCCTGAGCATATTTTATGTCCCATGCTCTGTCCTGTGTAGGACTTTCTTGAATTATCTAACTTCACAGAAACTTTATATAATGGGAATTATCATCTCCATTTTAAAGATGAGGAAACTGAGGATTAGAAAGGTTAACTTGACTATAGCCCCAAGCTAGTCGGGTACATCATGGATATGAACCCATGGAGGTAATTCCAAAATCGGTCCTCTTCCTAAGTCTGGTTTATCCTCTCTCCTCTAAATAGCATCCTTAAGTTGTCTCTTCTGCCTCTTCTGAAGACATCCTGTGGCCATGTTTCCAGCCAGTGCTCATTCCAGAATTTCTCATTGTTTCAAGGGTGAGCTTAGTTGTGTGAGCAGTCAAGTTAAGGCTCAAAGAGCAAACAAGCAGAACTGCTGCAGATCAGAACCAGCATCCTTGTCACTGCCATTGTCATAGATTGCGCATGATGTCCCCGCTGAAGGTCAGGCACGCACTGAAGCTCGGGCTCAGACAAGTCTGTGTGAGGGGCCATCACTTCTCAGCCCTCCTCAGGAGGCCAAGACTCTCCTAAATTGGATGCAAGTTGGAGATGTCAGGAGATCCAAACACCTCCCTCACATTCCTCCGGACTCACATGAACTGTTATTTTTCCTGTGAAAAGCAACCCCTGGATGCGGTCAGTATGAGAACGAAGATTATGTGAGATTATAAATAACACCCCACCCCTACCCCCCGCCATGCGCATATTCCAGGAAAACATTTTGGGAGCCTGGAGGAAGATGAGTAAGTAGAAACAACCTTGGCCAGCTGTGCTACGTGCCAAAACATGCCTTTTGAGGTTAGAGCACTGTGATTTAACTCTGCAGCAGTGAGCTGCCGTGAGAACGACTGTTTTGCCTTGATTTTTTTTTTCTAAAATGTGTCATTTATGTTCACAAACACTTCCCCCCAAAGCAAAATAAACCCGAACAAAATAACCCAACAGCTGACTCTCATGAATGAATTATGTGAGGTGTTAGAAAACTTTGGATAACATTCCTTGATGGGGAATGCAGGAGACCGGGAAGAATAGCTTATAACTCGATCACAGTTAGATGGGTTTATAAGACTTTCCCTTAATGTTTCATGGGGGTGGAAATGACAAAGCTGTTTGTATTCAGTCTCAATGGTTTGTTGGTCACAGAGAATGCAGGAAGGTGCTATTTCTTTCTGATACTCATAAAATGTTTATATTACTTCGATGCTTGAAAGTGAGGCCATAGCTTCCCAAAGAAGTGATGCTGGCTGCAAGGGGGTGGGGAGTATTCAGTGCGAAGCACACAGATGTCACCTTCCCCACCCCATGCCTGTGCTATCTGCAGACCCTTGTCGTCAGGGACCAGGCCATCTCCAACAATTACAACGCCTTGTTAAACTGTGACTCCCAACCTCTCCCACTTGGCCTCCTAGCAGAACTGTGCCAATAGGGAAAGCTTCTGATGGAATTTTAATTCTACTTCCTTTTCCTTCCCCAGACTGTGAGGGTCTGGTGAGGTGGCTAAGCATGGAATCTAGAGGTTTAGAAATATTCATTATCTGTTAATTACATGAATAATAGTAACTGAGCCATGAGTGTTGACCCAGATTCATGGAGAAGGAAACGGAATCCTAAGCCTGGGTCTCATCCTTAACACGAGCTGCAGATAGAGTCCAGGGCCCTCATAGGCAGGTGCCTCTGCTTCAGCCCCCTGCCCGTCCAGAGAACCAGCTCTCAGCCCCTACTGGGGTGGGTTCAGCTTCCCATCTAGCTTACCTGGGGTTCCGCGAAGTCCTTCGTGTTAGGGCGCACATACCCAATCATTCCTCTGCTGCTTGTGCTTTTTCTCAGGAAAGCCAGCTATAGCTGGAAATCCTCAGAAGCTACGTTGATATAAAAGAACAAGAAAATTCATCAAATAACAGAGGACCAAGCAAGGTAGCCGAGTTATCCTCTAGCCTCCAGCCCAGCTGAGGGGGAGGTGGATGTGGTTGGAGTGAGACAGGCAGATCTGGACACCGGCTACCAGCTCTCAGTTTTCATACCCAGAGTAGCTGGTCTTCCTCACTACAATGATGATGATGACGATGATAAAACTTTGTAAATGGCTTCATAACTGACATGTGAAATGAAGATAGCCTGATCTCTTCCTTCAACCATGGCAGAATCATTTAACAAATAAGAGATGGACATCCTACATGAAGAATGCAATGATGCACTAAATGCATCTTATTTCCTCTTTATTCAACAATCTATTATTAGAAACATTTTATGCACAAGGCCTAAATAAAGTAGGTATAAGTTTCCTTATCTTAAATCCTAAACTTGGGCTTCAGGTCCTAGACAAATCCAAAGTGACCTTGAAGTTTTTCTTGTAAATAATGTAGTAACATGTTCGCCTTTTGTCTGCACGTATGTCCCTCACCGCCACATGTGCTTGAATTAGCTTTTCTCGTGGTGATAACATTTGCAGTCACCCATTTTCATTTGCTCACCAAGGTCCCTCTTGACGGCGAATTTGCCGATGGCTGCCTGGAATTATGCATGCAGCCTGTGGCTACAGAGCTGTCTGGTTCATGCAGGAACAGTTCTAAGAACTTGGTGCAGTGAATCATTCAACTTGGCCAATTAATCGTGAATGGCAAAGACTCGGCGCAGGACACTGTGTGGGATGAACTTCAGATCCATTTCCTCTTTCATCAAGGGACCCCCAGACCTTGTTTGCAGGCCAAGCCCAGGCTGCCTGGCCTAGTTACTCAGGTCACTGAGGTTATCAGTGGAGATGAGACTTGTCAGGAGACAATGGAGACAGACCCAAATGAAGTTTCTGTTGGGGCTGGGCGGGGACGATGGCTTAGATAGTGATTCCTTATGCAAAATAGTCTTTTTGTCTAGAGCCGGAGCCAGATGGAACAGTGACTAAGCGTGTGTGCTCCCAGACCAGACAGCCTGCGTCTGATTCCAGGCCCCACTGCTTACTAGCCAGGTGACCTTAGACGAGTGGCTGACCCTTCCGTGCCTCGGTTTTCCTCATCTATAAAATGGGGATAATAACATTTATCTGGCAGGCTTGTTGTAAGGACTGGATGATGTCCTATCACAAAATCACTTAGGACAATTCTTGGAATGCAGTGAACAGTTGATAAAGCATTGTCAGAATTGTCGTTTAAGCATGACAGGGCAAAAGCTCAACCTTGATAGGGACACAGGAGGCCATGTTCTCACCATGAGCACGTTAATGGCATGGAGCTGTGAAGAATGTGCATAGATAGTGGTATCACAAGCAGGATTATGGTCCTTTCAAGGACACCCACAAAGCCACAGAGAAAAGGCCCTTCTCATGGGAAAACATAAGTGATGATAATGCTTAGGGAAAGGAGTTTCAAATGTGTTTTGGTCTCAGTTTGATCTCCACACGGGAGCGGCAGGGGCGGGGGGTGGGGTAGGGAGTGGGGAGTGGGGGGAGTGGAATCTCTTCTTTAACCCTAAGTTTGCTGTACCAAAGTCCCCACCGCATTTTGACAGCATTTTGAAGGTTCACGCTAAATCTTACTGTGTTCCTTCAATCCCCTAAGGTGCTTCTCTAAGTTATTTTTTTTGTTTTTTGTTTTTTGTTTTTTAACTTTGACCTTATATTTCAGGGAATTCAGGCCAGAAGAAAAATAATGCCAGCCTCAAAATAGTTACTCTTGGCTGCAAATACGATGATGTTGGGAAAGCGTCCTATCACTGAGCTGGAGCAACTTTCACACTTTTCAAAAATGTCTTGATTTCCAGAGACGAGGTGATTTCCTAATGCTTGTCGACAGGGAGAGTTTCCTATGGCAACGACACAACTCAGCCTGCTTTGATTTATTAATTGCTCCCAGTATGGGGAACAAGTTTAGCCTCGAGAGGAAGAAAATCGTTTTTGTAGGAAGGGGCTGTTACGCATAGGTAGTTTAAACCACTTGCCTTCTGACCTCTTTCTTTGAGACTTGATTGAACAGTGATAGTGTTTTTGCAAGGAGTGAGAAATAAATAAATACAGAGCCACAGAGCTGTCACAGGTGGCACGGGAGCTCCTTAGAGAGTCACGGATGTTTTGTGCTCTGGGGTCAAACACAGGAATCTCCAATTACGGTGGTCTTTTCCAGAATGCTGGGCTGTAGAGCTGATACTCGGGGAGGCATGCCTGGATTCTTGCAGCCATTCCTCTAAGTTTTGTGTCCAACAGGATGGCTGCACTTCACAGTCCGTTCATCTCCGAAAGAGGGATTTTAGAGAGCAGGACAGCTGAAGATAAACTGGTGATCGGTGGCCTCCGATTCTTCGGTCCCTGCCTTGCTGTCCCCTCTTTGTGAAGGGTTGCCCACCTCCTTCAGTCACTCACTCACTCATTCCGTGTTCATCGCCTGCAAACATTTCACCAATGAGCTGTACACTAGAGTTGTTAAAAAAAAAAAAAAATGAGTAAAGCTCTCCAGTTCTTTCCTCCCCGCCCCAAACCGGCTCCCAGGTCTTACAGAAGGAATGAAGCCTTGCTGACTCCTCGATGTTAGCCCAGCGAGACCGATGTGGGGCTTCTGACTTCTAGAACCACAAGATAATAAATTTGGCTTGTTTTAAGTCTCTAAGTTGTGGTAACTTCTTAGGACAGTCATGGGAAACTAATACAAGGCATTTTTCCTTCCTGCTCCTAGAGCCCCTTACCTCTTGCCTGCAGAAGTCTGGTACAGCTG
The DNA here is from genome assembly GCF_902729225.1 of Pteropus medius. Classification (NCBI taxonomy): domain Eukaryota; kingdom Metazoa; phylum Chordata; class Mammalia; order Chiroptera; family Pteropodidae; genus Pteropus; species Pteropus medius. The sequence goes on from NW_024340849.1 coordinate 11,503,683, forward strand.
GTGGCAGCGAGTGTGGGTGTGGTTAGTTGTCTCGCTTGTCTCCCATTAGAGCTGGAACGCATGGCTGTTTTCTTATTTACTTTCTTTACTAACACACCCAGCACTGCCGGCCACGCAGCAAACACTCATTTGACTGTTTTTCTCTTTTCAAAGAATGAAAGAAGGTAGGGGAAGGTATTTCTCCCCTCTCTTCCAGTGGAAGGAGGACAGGTACAGCTATGCCACGCCAGTGCAAGCAACATATGAATCAACGTCACAGAGAGATGACAGGAGCAGCCTCCGTGGCCAGCAGCAGGTGAGTGGAAGCAGGTGTGGCAAGAAGGAGCGAGAATGCTCAGAGCAAAGGGCCAGCGGTGGACGCACCGTCAGGCACATGTGACATGCGCGAGAGACTCTGAAACTAGAAGCCTAAAGGCTGGGTTGGATTTGCGAATACGTGGAAAATAAACAGAATTTTAAGAAAAATATTTTCACAGCTCCTCCAGTCACTGCAGAACGGCTGAAAGGGAAGGTAACTGTTTGAATTAAGGTGGGAACAGGCAGGAGACAGTCTAGAAGGTGAGATCCAATCACGTTTAAAAGTATACAGGAGATTCAAGCAAGAGGATGAATGCCTTGGCCAGGAAGAAGTGATAAGATAAGGAGAAGATGGGAGATCAACTAAATGCAAGGCTTGGGGAGGGAAGGGATGAAGCAATTGGGATTTCAAAACAGGAGATAAAAAAATTAGAGTGGAGAGATGGATAGATGTCTGTTTAGGGTGGGATATCTCAGCCTCAGCGGATTAACATCCCCGGCCTGACAATTCTTTGTTGTGAGACAGTGGGCAGGGGGCTGCCCCGTGCATCATAGGAAGCTGAGCACCATCCTAGCCTCTCCCTGCCAGGTGCCAGTAGCATCCACCCCCGAGTCAGGACAGCTAAGATGTCTCTGGCCATTGCCAAATTTCTGCGGGGTGACGGATTGCCCTTCCCCGCCAGTTGAGAACCAGTGATTTTTGAGGAAAAATTGGGATTGGGGAAGGAGTATATTTTTGACTTGGATGCTTGGGGAAGGATCTACTTTAAGGAAAAGCAGAGTAGCGGAAGGAAAATAACAGAAGAGACGAGCCAAAGGGCAGGAAGTGGAAGTTGGTGGGTGAAAGGGCAGAATCTGATCAAAGGAGGAGTCACGGCAAACTGATCGATGAAAGAGAGGAATGGACAAAAAGGCAGGCAAAGAGCAGAAGCAGGAGAGAAGAAGACCCGACAGGGAAGGATGACAGGCCGAGAACAAAGGACGCATCCCGACCCGAGAGGGAACTGACTTCACAGCAGGTCGGTCGTGGGTTTTAACGGCGGGTTTCTGACAGGCGGGGTCAGGGCCCATTCATCTTCTATCAGGACGGAAGGATTCAGAGCCCGATACATGTCAAATTGCCTACGCGTGACTTTCAGGCTCATTATAATTATACCTCAGATATATGCTGGAACCGAGAAGATTCGGTAGGTTCCAACTCCCTTTTTGATGAATTATCAGGACACTCATCAGTGATAAAACCAAATAAACAACACGGAAAAGATACACTTGGGTCTAAACATCACTGATTAAGCAGAAAGAAAGTAAACAATTGCCTAGATAGATCCCAAACAAAAAGTGAACCTTAAGCAAAGACAGCTTATTTTATCTGGCATTCCTTGGGGATTCTGCGTTGTTGGTAAAGATTAGAACTGAAGAATGCAAACCGAAGCTAATCTTAAACATCCCCTGCAGACTAGCCAACGACCTCTGAGAGTTTTTTTTTGGGGGGGGTTAAAAGGATGGAGAGAGAGAGAGAGGGAGGGAGGGAGAGAGAGATATCCAAAACTCTTCCAACTTTCTTGAGAAAACCTTGGTTGCAACTATTTACCCTCCCCTATTCTTTCTGGATCTTTGAAGGATCAGTTTCCAGTTGTAAGGATATTGCATGGGGCTATGCCAGACTCTGAAGTTTTCAAGACATTTTGCCTAGGTATATCATTGTGTGACTACAAAAATGACCCCTGCCCCCACACACGCGCACAACTTTAGTCATCTCTGAGATCTGTGAGAGTTCTAGGTCTGAGAAAGACCCGGCTCAGGCCCAGGGAAAGAACTGGAAGAATGGTTTGCAACGGTGCCAGAGCTCCAACAGTGCTGAAACTGGATCTCATTCTTCTCAGGGCACATTCCCACATAAATCAGCAGAGGCTCCATGAGGACAGGTCTGGTGCATACAGCTCAGCTTTGCTGCAAAGACAGAGGTCAGCTAATACACAAAGGTGGGAATTTATGGCCAGCTGGTTTGCACAGAGCAGCAGATGAAGGGTCATGCTCGAGCATGAACCGTGTTAAGAGTCTCAGGGTTACTGGTTATGGTGATGGACCTTGGGCTTTCCCTGGTTCTCATTACATCCCTGGGCAAACTTCCTGGATGTAGTCTGACTCTTAGGAGAAAACTGCTTACTTCTCCATAGGACAGGTTAGTATAGTGTCGAAAGCATGGTCCCAGGGGCCCCAATTAAAACTCAGCTCAGCTACTCATAACTCCGCACCTTAGACAAGTTAATGGAAATCTCTACCTCAGTTTCCTTATTTGTAAAATGCAGATAATAATAGAGTCAGTGACAGAGGACTGAGGCTGTAATAAGGATTAAATGAGATAATAAGGATTAAATGAGATAATACTTTGTGCTTTAGAAAATGAGTGTACCAAGCACTTAATAAGTGTTGTTATTCTTTGTGCTAAATTCTTGGAAAATTATTATCATTAAAAGCTTGCAGGAATGTCACTTTCTTGGTATTATATCATGAACAGGTCGCCATTTCAGCTAAGAAATGTATCCCACATTCTATTAGAATGTAACAACCTTTAACTGAACTCAGATTTTTCTTCACAATACGGACATAATTTCTTTAAACATAACTGCCCTATTGGAAGACTGTGGTCTCCTCGGTCAGGGTTCCTTTACACTTTTGAAAATTTTCCAGGCCTGATCCAACTAGAAAAGCTCAGCGGAAAATAATGCAATTTCATCAATGGATAGATTTGAAGAGAATATTGGCACCACTCCAGAAGTGAGCACAGATGGGTTTTAACTAGCCAGTTCCTCGGACACATTTAAACCACGATTCGATTTAAAAACATATTTTAAATGTCAGATAGGCACGGCATTCAGAAGCACAGCTATTCTCCTTGGAAAAGTATATACCTTCTAATTCTAGCAACTGTTATTGATTTGACTTATTCAGAACCTTAGACACTCCCTAATGTCTAATTAAAGCACAACGACACCAATATCAATTCTGCTACTTAGTCTGTCCTGTGACAAGGTATCTCTATTTTTAGTCATTCATGTCACAAAGTATTTCTTATGGAAAGCAAATTAGGTAAGATAGACTGGACAGTCTAACATAACTGCATTCAAAGTATTGAAGGAAAACAGTTAAAATAATATTAGCTATCACTTATTATCTCCGATGTGACATCGTGTATGTTATACATCTTATTTACTCTTTCCAACGATTCTATGAGTTGGAGATTGTTGCTTCTATATTTTTTATAGATAAACCAAGTCCCAGGAAGATTAAGCAATTTGACCAGGGTCATAGAAGTTTTAGGTGGTAGAGCTGGATTTCAAACCTAGGTAAATCTGATTTTTTAAGTCTAATTTCTTCCCACTACACAATGCTATTTCTTTAAGTCCATTTTTTAAAGAAGGGAGGTAAGGTTAACTTCATATCCAGAGGAGAAATGATTTTTAATTACAATAAGTACCCATGCTCTGTTAGCACGGATAATATAGTTATTCTACCATATCTTGGCTCAGATCAGAAAACTTTTAAAGTTAACATTCTTATTACATATCACATTGGCTTGATACCATCTCGCAGGGCCGAGTATCTCCCAGTTTTCAATAATTATTAAATAAGAACTCTTACCCTCATGGGGTTAAGGCATGTAAACAGAGCTTGCTCTACAAAAATAAAGCAGAGAAGCTGTATCGGAGTGGCTGACATTCAAAGGAGCCGGCTCATAAACCCTGGGAGAATGCCAACACCATTTTCTCTACCAGGGACTTTGTAACGTGGGCCAGTGGTCCTAGCGCTGGCCGCTTTTCCTCCCTCGTTCATGTTTATGGAGACCGCAAGAGATGGGGCCATCCCAACCGCATGCCTTGTAGTCTCCACTTGTCCCAGGAGCTTCAGAACTGAGTGGTATTGGAACCCACTTCTTCTAGAAATCCTGGATTTGGTCCTAGAGCTCTGACTGGACCAGGAGATCGCCAACGCCTATCGTCTCAACCAGCTCTTCTTTTGGGAGAAGCTCCAGACAGGGACTCAATGTGTGTGTATTAGAACTTTTAAGAATATGACACTCAAATCACACAGGTAATTTTCCTTGATTTTCTTGAGACATAACAACGAGGTTCTCCGTATTGTTCATACATTTTTCCTTTAGCAGCCTATATGCTTATAAGGCTAACTCATCTTTTAAAATTGCTTTTATTTCAAAGTTCGGCAAAAATCATGTGATTCTGCCATAAACATAGGAATCAGATGTTTCTTCCTGTCTTGGGAGAAAATTCCAGAGACCCACGGCTTCAGCATGCTGCAAGTTACAACTAAGTTAGACTAAGTGCAAAGATAATGTACACACCCCAAAACCAGGGCTTTAGAACCCTTTTAGTGTATTAACGTGTTTGATTCTTCTGGCCTCAAGCATATCCTCACAATGGCTTGGAGATTGGCGCCCTTAAACACTTTTCAAGGTGTGACCCTCATTCTCTAAGCCGACCTGGCTGTGTGTCAGTCAAAACCAAAACTGAAGGAAAGGTATCGGGGCCACCTGTTTATTTTAGAGATACTACGTGGTGTGTGTACCACTCACAATTCAGTATGAACTCTACCCACACTTGTCGAGTCTTGTTTGTGAAAACACCATTACCTGACAGTAGATGACTGTTGCAATATTTCAGGGAGACCGACAGGAAAAATCTGTGACTGTTTTTTTTTTGTTTGTTTGTTTTGGAGGAATTTATGGGCTTTACCTTTATGGCTACCTTGAATCTTATAACCAGTCATGTAATTATCCTGAACTGACTTCTGAGAATCCAAGAACTGATCTGTGACCTGCTTTAAACACAGCATAGTTCTGCTCGTGCAATCCTGCCAACTCACTTCACTTCAGCTTCATTTTATTATTTGATTTTGCCTTAATTGCTTTATCTAATCTGCTCTATACTATATATAATATATACTACATATGATGCTCATAAGGCATAAAGAAATATACAGTGTAAAATAGTATGTATTTTTGTCAGTCAGTTTTTTCTCAAACCCCTCTTAAGAAAAATTTTAAACAGTGAAATAAATTGTGCCCCCATTTAGTGGTGTTTCGTTCTTTATAGTAATTTAGTTTTTTAATTAATCTCTCTTTTCTAATATTACGTTGCTTTTTCTCCAAATAAGATGTTGGAATCCCTTAAAAATGAGTGGGCAAAGTCGGTAAAGGTGATGAAGAGAGACAAATGTCCAGTTAAAAAATAAATGTTCCGCATGGTGACTACAGTAAATAGACTGCATTGCATGTTTCAAAATTGCTAAGAGTAGATCTTAAAAATTCTCATAATAGGAAAAAAATCGCAACTTTGTGTGGTGATGCATGTTAACGGGACTCATCGAGGTGATCATTTCTCAGTGCATACCTATATCGAATCATTATGTTGTATGCCTGAAACTAATAGATGTAAATTTTGCTTGAATTGAAAAATTAACAAAAACTAAACATAAAACGAGTGGAAGAGGCCATCGGTCATATTTAGAAGGCTATTCTTTGCCCTACAGCCTAGTTTTTGCTTTTCCTTCTTCCTTTCATTTTGCTTTGGTAGGCTGGCCTTTGCATTCGCCAGCCAATCCCTCCCTTCCCCTCCCCCGTCCACTGCCCCCAGATAACCCTCGACAGTCCTTAACCATACCTGGGCCACCAGGGAATCTAACCTATAGCACAAGCTGCACTCTAAAGCCCTTGGCACAGCCCCATAGCCCTAGGAAATGGTAAATTGCAGAACAAGCCTCTCTCTGGTTTGTTTCAGCGGAGCTGACAGGTCTACGCGGAAAACGTCGCGGAGTGGTATGCTGAAAAGAAATGATCGTACAGAGCCTCCCTGGAGGAGCATTGAGGTTCACATCATTAATCTTTGTAACACTCGGATGAAAGAGGCGGGAGGTGAATCTTTTCATCCAGTGTTTCATAAATGAGAGAATGGGGCAGATCAGTGGGGGCGAGCTGGGGAGGAGGGAGCTTGTGTGTGGTGGGGGGCAGAGTTAGTGTATCAGGAAGAAAACCTAAGACCCTGAAGGTCCCTGTCACACTCAGCTTCATTCTGCCATGTCCCATGCGGGCTGCAGCCCGAGCAAACGCAGGTTTTGTCTCTTACGCGAGTGTTTAACTTCTCAGGGGACTGGTATCCATACATGGCATTCGAATCTCCTTCCGCTTGACTCTGCTCTGCAGCCCAGCCCCTCGAGAGAACGGGAATGTCATGCTGTCAGTAGCTGCCAATTAATTTAAGTTCCAGGCCTCCAGGCAAAGGTTTTGAAAAGGTCTCTGCTCCAGCTCACCTTTTCCAGAAATGCTGACTCCCTCGCCCTAGGGATTGCCTCCCCAGGCAAACCTGGGCTGTTTACTTGGTCCCAGAACCTTCTCTAACCCCTCATTCTTATCTATGCTCAGTGTAGGGGGCTAAAAATAAGGAGGCAGCAACTTTGGCTCTGTCCCCAATCTTCTGCCACACAGCTGTGCATAATGGACATGGTTTTGCTTTAATCATTTTGCAGGCTGCATGTCCCCATATGTGGCTTATTAACTATTTAATGACGCTGACAACTAATTGCCTACACCATTCTCTATTATTTGTAGAATTAACATCCATAATGTAACAGTAGAAAAAGTACGAGTAGAGAAAAAAGATAGCAAGATATCAAAATAGAGTAATTGGTAAGAAAATAAAAATAGAACCTGCCACGGATGGCCTCTTTCCTATAAGATGGAGATTAAACACTTTTGCGGTTCAATCTAAAGTGATACCATTTTTATAAGCTCCAGACTAGATTTATTTTCATGTTAGAGAGGTATCTCTTTAGGAAGCCAACCAACTGTTGTGAAGTAAACTATATACCTAGAAAGTGAAAAACTTGACCGTTAAAACTGAAATTTCTGTGCAATAATTTATATCAAAATAATAGTTAATGTCTACTGAGCACTCGATAGATACCCAGCACTGGGAAAACTGCTTCGTATGCATCATCTCATTTAATACTTATAAACACTTATGAGGGAGTTTTCCCCATTTCATAGATGAGAAAACTGAGTTTCACAAAGTTTAAGCAACTTGCCCAAGGTCACACACCTAGGAAGCCACGTAGCCTGGGTTTGAATTAAGGATTTTATTTTTCTGACTCTGTAGTGGTCACTCAGGTGTTGCAGGCTCCCGAAGTGCATTCTGAATTACATGTGAAAATTCATTAATTTTGTGTAGCACCATATTTTAATACAAAGTCTGTTTTACGGTCTTCCCTGTCTATGCAAGCTTTGTAGGAAAAAAACCACCTCATGGAGCTAAGAAGTCAGACACCCAATTTCCAGGGATATTATGAGCGTCAAATAAAATCACAAATGAAAAACCTTTGGAAAATATAGGAGCATTCCACAGAGAAATGAAGGTGCCATTGCAATTAAAAAGATCAAGGTGTATGTGATATGCACGGCAATTCTCAGTGGATCAGAATATTTTGAATCAAAACAGGTGCCTACCTAACCAGTTAACACACCGGGTAACTTGTGAGCAAGCTGCCTTTTCACCTCATTTCCTGGGAGCTGCTGAACCCGTTGGTTAGAGGTTAGGCATTACAACCTTCTGTCTGGGGCACGTTTATGTCACGAGTTTCTCCTTAACGGGCACGGGACTCCAAATGTGCAAGGAAGTGTTAAGATGCAGACATACCCGAATTGCGGTCGCCCCCCACCCCCCAGAGGAGCTGATTTACGGCCCCCAGCGTGGGTTTTCGCGCTATCCATAAACACCACTGTGTTAACTAGCCGGGGGCGGGGAACGGGTGATTAAGGGCCTCCCTCAGGGTCTCATCTGACCTTCCAGGAGTTTTCAGCTCTCGTGTGGGGGGTGGGGGACATTCGTAACAGCATTAAAACCACCCAGGGTAAAAGAATTAAAACCCCCCAGGAGGAAGCACTGAGAGCTTTTACTTGCCTCAACCTCCAGTTGGGAAGAAGCTAGATGCTTTGTTAACACGTGAAGCCACCGGAGGACTTTTTTTCTAAGGGACTTTCATGAAGACAGGCGAAGCTCTAGAAATTGCGCCATGTCAGGTGTGAAAGGCAGCTGGGGAGAGCCGCTGGTAGCCTTTCCACTCCTCCCTCCCTTACTCCGCTAAGAGAAAACTGGCCTGACCCTAGTCCTTAGAAAACGACTGACAACAGGAAGGAAGCGTATTAACCCCTCTGCTCCCCCCTCTTTTTCCCCGGGTGAGAGCCGACTCCTCCTCCTCTTGGTCGTGCGACCCTGGTGTAAAGTGCGAGCACCCGCCTGCTTTCCGCACCCTGCCCTCCGCTCCCAGCCCAGGAAGAGGCGAGAGGGAGGGTGCAGCCCAAAGCCGAGTCCGGCAAGTCCGTCCACTCGGCGTGACCATCCCCGGGCGAGACGCCCTGGATCCCGCGACTCTCGCGCCGGCGGGTACCGCGGGTGCCGCGTTCACCTGCTTGGCTGCGGAGTTTGCAGTCTGCACCCCTGCTCCTAGCCTGGTCCCCCAGCCGCGCAACACCCCGCGTCCCTGTGCCTCGCGCAGGTGGTGCAAACGCCCCGGCTCTCCGGCGCCCCCTGCCGGGGAGAGGGACGGCGGCCGCGGAGGAGCCGGGCGCAGGGCGGGGAGCGGGCTCCGGCGCCGGGAAGAAGTCGGGAGCGTCCCTGATGGTGCCGCCGTCTCCGAGCCGGGGAGGAGCGGCGAGGGGGCAGCTGGGCAAGAGCCTGGGTCCGCTGCTGCTGCTCTTGGCGCTGGGGCACACGTGGAGCTACCGAGAGGACCCTGAGGACAGCGACAGGTAAACGCCGGCAGCCTCTGGTGCGCTCTCGGCCCTCGGGGTGCAGGCGGTGTCCCCACCTCCGCAGCGACCCTCAAGCCCTCGCTGCGCCAGGCACGGGCTGGGCGCTCGAATGGCCTGGGCGACATTAAACTTCTCCTGGGTCACCGCTTCGGCGCCCTCAGCCCGGGGTCCCCTCAACCGTGATACTCCTGCCCCGCATCCTGCTGTCCCCCGGTGCCCGGCTTCTTCGGCTCCTTGCTCTGGGGCTGGGTTCTCTCGGCTGGACCCTCGGCTGGACCCTCGCCTGGCCTGCCCCTGCCCCTGCCCGTGCCCCGAGTCCTCTCGGTGTCCGCGCTCGGGGACCAGAGCCGGCTTGGCTCTCCTGGACGCGGACTCCCGCAGCCTCGCGCACTCAGGATCCCAGAGCGCGCACTGGCCTCCGCTCCCCCGCGGAGAATCAGCGACTGTGACTCTCCACCTTTTTTCTTTCTTTCTATTGTAGAGAAGTCTGCTCAGAAAACAAAATCGCCACGACTAAATACCCGTGTCTGAAGGCTTCGGGTGAGCTCACCACGTGTTTCAGGTAAGCCTCGGGGCTCTGCTGAGTCACCAGGGCGCACCGAGGCAGGTGGGAAGGCGGCGCCTCAAAGGTGTTTGGAGGCGCGCCCGGCGACCAGGGGGCCACGGTGCTGCCGGGACCTGCTGGATGAGCTCTCCGAGGTGCAAACTTTTGTGTGTGTGGTTTCTGGGCCAGGGCAACGACGACGGCAACCCCGCGTGTGCACCTAGAGTTTGTGTCCTGAGGTCGGGTGGCTGTTTCTTGCTCCCTGGAATACTTGGCATGGAGGAGGTCGGAGGGGAAGAGAGCGAAAATTTACAAGCAAAGTGGATCGGATTGTGGGTGTAAACAGCAAGGCACAGTAAAGACGAATGGCTGCTGTTGCGTTTTATGTTGTTGTTTTTTTTTGAAATACAACGTGAACTAGTGAATACTTGGCCCTCGGCTGTCTGTCGACCTTGTGCAGGGACAGAGTGTAACACTGTCACGGTTTCTGGGCAGAAGGTTGGCGGGAGGATTGCCGAGTGTTGATATGGTTGTGTCGAGTGAAAACAAGCGTCAATATTGAGCCACAAGGAGAAGAACAGTCTCTTTGAAAATACTGTCCATAGATCACTTGAGTGCTCGTTCAATCAGTCGCCTGGGTGCTCCTTAAAACTGAGCCTGGATAGAGCTAGGAATCTAGTTTGGAAAATGCTCTCCAGGTGGTTCTGATTCTCAACAAAAAGTAGAACCACTGTTCTCTGCGAGCCTTTTGGAGGTGAGTGTTGGTATGGTTTTTTTTTTTCACCACTGAGTCTTGGCTTCTGTTCCAGTGCTTTCACTGGATGCAGGAGGCATACACCCATAAGCATTTATTAGTCGCCTGATTTTAAAAGGTACTGTGCAGGGGACTGGGATCTCACACTCACACCAGACTCCGTCTGTCTTTGGGAACAATGCACCGTTTGGGGTGCCAAGATAAATACTGGGTAGTACTAGGTAACACTGCAACCCCCACAGGTGAAGTTGAAAGAAAAGGACGTTTACTATTCATAATGTAGCAGATGAATCAACTGTAATGCTTTCAGCTAGAGGGAGTGTTATTTCACATTCTCAGAGGTTCAGGTGTAAGTCGCTCCAGGGCTGGTCACTTTAGCGATGCAAAGGCACCATTAGCTATGGCGCGTACCGTGCTTTAAAATCTGTCACTGGCAGTGGAATGTTGACAACCGTTTAGGTGAATCAGAAGTCACTCCTCGGGAAGGGCTGCCTTCCCTGGGACGTGGGCTGTGAACACTGAACAAAATGGGTGAGGGTTAGAGGAGGGGTAGGGGGATATGTGCAACAGGCAGGTAAAGACTGAAGGAGTTAGCTGGGTAAGCAATGTCACCCAGCTGGCAAAATGACCTGGTGGTGCTGACACCAGGATTGCTCGCCTGGTCTCAGCCCTGCGTTTCATCCACACGACCAGTTTTTCTTAGGACGCATTGTTTTTCTATCATTGCAGAATAAAGCCTCTAATTTAACGTGGAAAGTGTCCCTGAGATGGTTCGCTCACTTGTTCAGTCCCTGAAGGTCAGGCTGCCCGTAAATCAGTGACAGTTACAGAATGCATGTCCAATTTTTAGGAGCAGAGGGAAGGCTGATTAGTGTTCTAAGCTGATTTCATTTGTTATGCTGTTACTGATGTTTTTCTTCCAGACCTTTAAGACAGCACTCTTTCACACCGAGACTCTAAATGAGACACTAGCAGTGTTTTGATGTGTCTTCACTAACAGCTATCTAAAGAAACAGCTTATGAGCACGGACAGAAAAAGGTATCTTATATCACAGAGAACAGTAAAGAACTTTGTTTTGGGAAGTGGGAGGAATGGGAAAGGATGTTTTCAACTGCAGAAAATGGAAATGGTCCCTGTGAATATGAAGCGATTTGGTTAAGTGACTTCCTTCGTAGGAGTCAAGAGTTCTGTGTGCACTCCATTGGTTTTCAGCTATTTTCATAATTTAGTAATTAAAGTTGGCAGTTGAAACCCAAGAATGGGGGAATGCTATGTGCTCCTTGGTTTGTGAATTATAGTTGTCCTGGCCCTGTGGACATCTTGCTACTTCCAGACAGTGCGGTCTGGAAAGCAGCTGCAGGAGCATCCTCTGGGAACTTTGTTAAAGTCCTGGGCACCTCCCCAGACCTCCTGAATCCCCCTGATTCAGGGTTAATGACATGTGCATTAAAGCTGGAGAAGCTCTACTGTAGAAACCAGGGTTCCCTACCTGGGTCACAGTGCAGACTCATTTAGACGGGTCTTCGGAGGCACGTGGAGGCCTTTGCAGACGGAGCGAGTAGTTAGCCCTTCTACCATGTTAACCTTGAACCAGACGAAGAACCAGTTTTCAGGGAAAGTGGACTCTTCAGTTCTTTGATGATCTCTTATGTAGAGTCCCACTATTTACCTAATGTTTTTGATGAATGGCTTTAGCATAAGACAACTCAAGAAGTCACTTCTGAACTTGTTGAAAGTGATTTTTTAAAAGCGATTTAAAAAAAATCATTGATATGGAAGGTGGATTTAATACTGCAATGAGTACGGTAGATGTAGTAAACCTGATCTGCCATTATACCTAGAAAGATATGGACACCTAAGTGACGTGGAGAAGATGGGTTCAGAATGACCTTTGTCCTGGACCCTCCCACCACCTTTGTACACTTCTGCTTTTACATGGTTTGACCTAAGCAATACCTTTCCACTTCAGCCTTTTATAGGATATGTTAAAGAATGACAATTTAAGGACTTTGTATTTAGCACTGTTTAATATACGTTATTTTATCTAATTCTCAAAGCCACACTCTAGGATTTGTATTACCTCGACTTTACAGAGCAGAGAACTCAAACTCAGAGGGGTTCAGAGAACTTGCCCAGGGTCCCAAAGGTAATGCAGGTGAGAGCCAAGATTCAAACCCAGGTTTGTCTGACATCAAAGTCTGGGCCTTCTCATCATCCTGGGGGTGCCTACATATGAGGTCGAACTTTGCAGATCCTGTGAGCTAAGAAGACCATAGATTCAGATGACTATCAGTTCAAAAGACAATTTGATAGAAAACTCTCAACATCCATCAGGACCAGTGTTTTTTTTAATGAATTATCACCCTCGAGATCTGTCTTAAACAATTGACTTCATATCATATTATACATAAAATTGGTTCAAACATATATATCTTTCCTTGTAGGATTTTTATCTTAATCACAGGGTCTATGTCTCTAGAGGCTTTCTTCCCCAATATGCATCGTGGGTACTTGTACCCAAAGTTTAATATTCGCTTGAATGAATGCCAATGACAGCGTCTGGAGCTTAAAGTATAAATTTGTTCAGCATTATAATCTGACATAGGGCATACTCTTTTGCCAGTAGTTAAGATTTTAGAGTTGATATGTGATTTATCTGATGCTGACTTTATTATAGCCAAACCAAGCATGTAAAGTTATCATGGCATTTACCCCTTTTGTGGCTATTAAAGTTTTTCCCCGCAAGTTGAGTTTGAGTTTCCTTTTATCTCCCAAAACAATGTAGTTTGAACAAAAGGTTTATGTTTACTTTTTTTAATTGGGTCTCATATCAATAAAATGAGATGTTAAAAGGCTTTTAAAAAAAGAACACATGTATAGGAAATGTCAATAAAAGCAATTTTTATTGAGTGAGGCTCTGTCTAATAAACATTCTACTTAACTTTTTCCCTCTATTAAGGATTTATTGAGCATTTACTATGAGCTTAAAATAGTCTTAGAAAATGAGCATAGAAGAATTAGCTATAATCCCTGGTTTTAGTCAGTTTACAGACTTGATTTTTACACTAAGGCCTTTGAATCTGTAACCAGTACAGAATGGTACATGATTGAGTTCAAAGTCATGTAGTTTGTACTGCACTATCAGTGACAGGGAAGAGAGAGGCAGCTAGGAATGGTGTCACGGGTAGGAGAGATTTAACTGTTTTTCAACAAGTCTCTTTAGTGTTAGATGTTTAAGTTGCATTAGCTATGATGTTCAGCCTTGCGATTGATGCCTCCAAGTGGGAGTCTGAAGGTGCCCCTCGGCTGTATTTTCCGGTCCTTGGTGTCTCACCAGGCACTGCTTTTGCTCGCAATCATGTTCCCATGGGAAGTAATGACACAGGAATGGAAAAATTCCCACTTTGAGATAATACAACAGTGTTGCCAAGTCCTATTAAAACTTGGAAATTAGTGCGACATTTCTGCAAATGTGTTTACTTGGAGTTTGGAGAACAAGGAGGGCAGTTAATTATAGCAGCATCACCAGATTGAGAACACCCATCTAGCTAAGGCCGCATCAGGGGAAAGACTGGAGAATGTACCATCTGCTAGGTCACTGAGTTCTACAGAGGGCTCTGATAATGTCAGACATGCACAGTAATAGAAACTCTGCCTGGGTTTGAATCCCGGCTCTATTTATTTTATGACTTTGAACAGTTTCTTAATCTCTGTGCTTTAGTTATATCCTCTAAAGTGAGGATCGTATTAGTATTGGAGTTAGAGGGTTACTGTGAAGATTAAATGAGTTGATTCACATGGGAAGTGCTTGACTATTACCTCTCGTGATCACTACTGCATGATGAGTGCACGTAGTAGATGCTCAGTGGACATTTGTTGAGTTTGGAGCTTTTTGGTAGACATTTTTGAAGGTGCAAATTCAGACCACAGCCAGAAATAGGGTGTTTATTTTACCAGTCACACATCAGTGTTTTTTAGATGCTTTCTCAAATGTAGGATAGCCTAGCCTGGGATCAAGCTACTCAAGATGCCCTTGTGACTATAAGAGAAGGCAGAGGCAGGTTTTAGAGGATCTTAGAGGTTGGCCCTTTGCCTGGGGTCATGAAGGAATCTTATTGGCAGAAGACTAGAAATCAGTGTCTTAGGTCCTCACCAGTTCTGGTCTCTTTTCTGTTGCCTCCCTGTCCTGTGGCCAACATAGCTTAGGAAAGATGCTGAGGCTGGCTCTGTGAATAAGTGTTGGCTCATTTAGGGCATGAGATCCCCTTTTCAGAAAGCATTTGTATCTTAATCATCTATAATGTTGAAGAAAGTGGTACGAATGTTGTAAAAAAAAAAAAAAACATGAGACAGGTGAAGGTGGCTTTGTGCAGAGTTGACTAAATGACAGACATGTTGAAGGCAGCATCTATTTCTGTATGTTTGACCTCTCCCACTGGATGGTCAGCCCATTGAGGGCCAAGGACAACTGTTCCTTCATCCATGACTATCCCCAGAGGCTGGCCCCATGCTTAGACAGTGCTACATACACATCCTTGAATGACTGAGTGAATGAATACATTAATGTTACAAGTAATGATGAGATTTTTTTTTTTTTTAGGCGAGGCAACCCTTGGTTGACCTCACAGATTGCAAGGACCTTGTCATCTTACAATCCCTATTTTTATTTTTTTTATTTTTTACGCCTACAGCACCTGGTCTTCCTAGGTGGTCTCCCATCTAAGTACTAACCAGGCCCGACCCTGCTTAGCTTCTGAGATCAAACGGGGCTTGTTCAGGATAGCATGGCCGTAGACTAAGTAATGATGAGATATGACTTAAATCTTTTAGGTCTTCCAGAATTTCTGTTGCTGTCTAAGTATGCCTCTTTTTCTAGTGGAGAGGTAGGAAAGCTTCTTTAAAAACCAGAGCTTACTTTCACCTCCACAAGATGCTGCCATGGTTTGCACTGGTTCCCAGTTTGACCATCTTAACTTCACTGATGTGTTGTTACACAGTCAATTCTGGCAGCTCTAGCTAACTCTACAAACTTAATATTTTAAATGGCACCTGAAGCGAACGTGGGCGGTCCTGGCCAGAAATGATTGCCCTGTAGACACTGGCTTTGATGAGGAGATTACAGTTTTAAAGAGGCTCTCCCTCCCTCCCTCCCTACCTCCCACACCCTTATTTTTTAAAGCTGAAGAACAGGTGTCAGAGAACAGGGAAGGTGGAGGCCAAAGCTAGCCTCTGTATCACTTTTCACTCATTCTTAAAGAAACAACGCAAAGTGATAGGGGAAAAAAAACTAACAATTGAATTTGCCACAAAAGGCTGTGCTTTCACTGGTATGTCCTTTGAGACTGGGTCCAGTTGCTACTCTCATTGTCTCTGAAGTTGTTGATGCCTGACTTCCTACGTTAACTTCTCTTCATCTTTTCTAAGTGAAGCTGGAGTGGGTGTGCCCGGAAAAAGCAATTATGCTCTTTATTCTAGAATACTCTTATCTTCTCAGGAGAAAGCTTGCATTTCAATCAGTTTCTGTGTCAGTGCAGCGAGCTGGGCTCTTGAAACTTACTACCCCCCTGCCCAGCAGGACCCTCGCTGCTTTTGTGAGTTAGAGGGTCTGCCTGCACTGGGGGCTGGCAGAACATCCGAACAAAGATCTGTCTCCATTTTGTCTGTTTGTTACTTTTATTTGGGGGAATGAAAAGAGTAAACAGCTATAACATCTGCAGCTTCTCTTCTGCCAAGCTTGAGTCTTTCTTTTCCATGAAGCCATTTACCAATTTTAAAGTTTTATCAACAATTTCCATTCATTCTACAAATACTTGTGAGCTTGCTGTCCACGAAGCACAGTTTCTAGGCGCTTGGACTACATCTGCGAATAGAGCAGCTAAACACACACACAAACAAAACCTCTGCTCACGAAATTTATGGATTTTAATTCAATTTATCCTTCAGAAAGGCATTCTGAGCCAGATGTCCTTTGGGACATTTTTGGCACACATCTAATTGTCACATTTTGGGAGTTAGAAGCTTGATATTTCCTGTGGTCCAGCTGCATCCTTTCAACAAAAGAAACTTCACAGCTTCAAGCAGGGACTTGAGAAGCCAGGGATGGTGGAAACCAACCTTTTTTTTCTGCAGAGGTGCTAGTGAGAAATTAGCAGTTGCCACAAGTTTCTTTTAAGCATTATTGGAATGTGAAAACATTACAGGGAATTTTAATTTTCCAGGGATGCGTCCTTTGAGATGGACAGTGGCATGAGAATTGGCCCAGTAGGGACAAATACCTTGGCCCAGTTCCCCTCGTATTTTTCCATCAGTAACTTTAAGCCGGGTGCTGGAGGAGGATGCACCTCCAACATTCTCTGATTCTCTGATATGTTTATGACAAGGTATCTGAACCTTCTGGGCAATTTATTTTCATCCCGAAACACCTGCGTGTGAGGGGAGTGGTGTTATGATGTCTATATGTTCACCCCAAGCAAAGTAGTGCACCTTCTTTCCTGATTCAAGGTGTGAGCAATGCCAGGCACTAGCAGAGGTGAGAGACCTTGGATGGGTATATAATAAGTTGCCTTCTTGTTCGGTGTGGTCAAACATGAGCTAGATCATCTTTCCATGCCCTTCATGGTCTCAGAAACTTGGAGCACATCCATTCTCAGCCTTCGTATCCATTCTTAACCTTTTTCTCTTGGCCATTCCTGGGGGATGTTCTCTGTTGCTGCTGGGGTGAAGCCCCCCATTCTTAGACCTCTGAGAGTGGCAGGGGCAGCTGTCAGCCTGAACCGGTGGGAAGTCAGGAGGGCCCTCTCTATCTAGAATCTGGCTCTGGGAGTTTGGTGTAGAGAGCAGGAATTGGCAAAGTAGGGCCTATGGCATGTTTTTATACAACCTGTGATCTATGAATGCTTTTTACATTTTTAAAGGGTTGTAAAGCGTGCAACAGACTTTATTTGCCCTCCCTCCCCGCCCAAACCTCAGATATTTACTCTCGGGCCGTTTGCCAGCCTCTAAAGAGCTATCTTAATACAAATACCCAGAGTTGGTCCATCTATATCTAACCTTGTCCACAGGTCTGAGAAAGAGGTGACTTTGGGGACACTTAGCTTCATTTTGGGGTCCTTTGTTTTCGTATTGCCTCATTTGGTTGTGTTTGGATCTCCTGGCCTGTACGTCTTTGTGACTTGGTTTCCTGATCACCAGGAATCAATTTGAGTTATTGTTGAGCTAGATTTTTTTTTTTTTCTGTCAACTTATCAGGATGTTTTTAAGAAGCTGGATTTTATTGCAGGCAGTTAAGTACTAACTGCTGCTCTTCTATAGGTCCCCAAGATAAGTTTTCCTTGCCAGATGAGCAAACTCTGGACTGCCTTGGCTCACCTCCCGCCTTCCTTAATCCCTGACTTGCAAATTGCTCATCACATGCTCTGTCGACTCCAAGCCCCCTCTCCATAAACTTCTTATTAGTTTTGAATTTCTATAAGGGAGAACTTTTCACATTCAAAAATCAGATAATAGTCTATATTTTGGGAAACACATCCAGAAAAACACATTTTCAATTAAGGGTACTTTAAATCAGAGTTGCAACATTACATTTTTTCTTATATGGCTGAAAACTACCATCCCGTTACAGTTTGTACTGTGTACAATGTATCAGTTATTAAACGTTTGAATTTAAGCTTGTGACTGCGCATAGACTTCATTTCTTTATAACTTTCCTCCTCTGATTCAAGCAGGCTTTGCCTAGTCACAATAACAGCCCTGTGATTCTGATCCTTCCACCTTTGCATGTATTGTATGCCCACTCCCTTAATCATTAAGCCTTAGGACATTGCGTTCCATTCATACATTTTAAGAATTAATCCTCAGGTCTATTGATCATGAGAACAACAAGTTTTAATTAAACTAAGGATAACATCTTGGCTTCACGTGTATTTCAGCCCCAGACCCATCGAGGCAGAACAGGCCCAATGACCACCTTCTCTTGCAGCCAAACAGAATGATACATGACTGATACCAGGACCTGATGCAATGATCAGCAGCCTCCTGCCCTAGCCCCGACCAATCAGTAATACCTCTGAGCCCCAAGTCCCTTAGTTTCCATGACTGAGTCCTTCCCTATAAAACCCATCCCTGAGAGGCCATTGGCGAGCCAGGTCATTGAGCACTAGTGCACCTCTGTCTCTGGCACTTACAACTCTGTACAATAAGACTTTCTTGTCTATGGCCATGCTACCCTGAATGTGCCCAATCCCGTCTGATCTCGGAAGCTAAGCAGGGTCGGACCTGGTTAGTACTTGGATGGGAGACCACCTTGGAATACCAGGTGCTGTAGGCATTTAAAAAAAAAAAGACTTTCCTGCAAAACCTGTACGTATCTCTTTGGACTTAGATGCGCGCAGGCAGACACGCTCCGATCCCAAACTCCAAACTGCCTTTTCATAATGCCCACGCTTG
Source organism: Pteropus medius (assembly GCF_902729225.1). Taxonomy (NCBI): domain Eukaryota; kingdom Metazoa; phylum Chordata; class Mammalia; order Chiroptera; family Pteropodidae; genus Pteropus; species Pteropus medius. The sequence goes on from NW_024340849.1 coordinate 11,522,545, forward strand.
TTCCATACAGATCATGGAGACTATTACGTTAAATAGTGATGCCTTCTGACACTGAAAATGGGAAACAGTGGTGGAGAAGGAAAGAACGATTTAAAAGAAATACTCAGGAGAGAAGCTAATCCGTTAACGGTATTTTGGAGAAGAGGAAAGAAGGAAAATGTTAGAATGCGCCACTTGACATAGGAAGATAAAGGTGCTGTGGGGTGTAGCAGAAGAAAAATGTGGCTATAAAAATTTGATAAGGGAGAGAGAATCATCCTATGGATATGAAGTTGGATGGAAAATGTCACGTGGGAGCTTCCGATCTTGGTAACAGCCATTTTTACTGATTCAGTTAAATGGAGCTTTAAAAAAAAAAAAAGGCAGACTAAGCTTCCAAAGATGGACAGACTTACACAATTTTTTCATCCTCTCATGTGCATGTGTTCACTATGTCTTTGGCGGTCAGGGGATGTCCATCAGCCAGTGCGGAGACCGTGCCATAGCTTTGCCTCTAACTGACCCCTCTTTGCTTTCAAAGTGTCCATGTTTCATTTGGGAATTTCCCTATAGAGAAACGGCTCAATTTTGGTGGTGAAAAATTGCATGGTGAAACAGAGGCGGCCTTCCTAGGAAGCCACCAAGACCACAATGACCACTCACTGGCAAGACCGTTCTAAGAAGTGCCCTGGACTCTAGCTCCGTTAGACCCCGAGAGGTTAGGAGAACCTAGAGTGCACCCTCAGTGGGGTCTTCGAGAAAGCTTGGTTGAAGGATTTCTTTTAATTCTGTAAAAATTGACTTTAGTATTAATTGACATGTTAATTTCCTGGAGATCACTCTTGCATGTTCTGGCCTAACTGGATGGACATAAGGAAAGATTTATATACGAACTCTCTACTTATGTGGAGGTCACTTCATCAGGCGATATTTTCTATCTGGAACACATCTGAAAAAGGGGGAGAGGAAGGAAGGGAAGGAGCCTTGAATACCAAAACAGATAGCATGAAGAATGTACCAGAAAGTATCACAAAAGGTCTTAAGTGGCCAAACACAGGTATGAGAAATTCTACGTTCCTTCCTCATTCGTGCGTCCCCCAGTGCGAAGGCTTGCTCCGTCAGACGCTGTTCCAGCTCATCTCGGGACGAGTTCTCACGCGGGGTCTCTGAGCAGGCGCGCGGCAGACAGGCGGTGCTACGGCGGACGGTCCGACTCCACAGCCCGTGTCGTGACCACTGCGGCCTGACAGCTGTGCTTACCTCGCTTTCCTGCCAACCACGGATTTAAAAGGGGGCATTTAGGAGAAGGACGGACTGCTTGAAATAGGGATGGCAGGTCCACTGGTAATTACTGGTGAAAACGTGAGTCAGGTAGGTTGTCAAAAGTAGACATAAGGACCGCCCCCCATCAGTTTGCTCAGGCTGCCTGCCCGATCTACCACAGGCCAGCTGGGGGCTTAAACAGCAGGTTTTCTCACAGTTCTGGAGTTTGGAGGTCCAAGGTCAGGGAGTCAGCAGGCTCGATCCCTTGAGAGGCCTCCCTCCTTGGCTTGGGGACGGCCGGCTTCTCCCTGTGCCATCACATGGTCTTCCCGCTGGGTGTGCCCGTGTCCTCATTTCTTATAAGGACAACAGCTCATCTAACGGCCTCATTTTAACCCAGGGACCTCTTTAAAGTCCATCTCTAAATGCAGTCACATTCTGAGGTACTGGAGTTAGGACTGTAACATTTGAACTTTGAGAAGACATGATACAGCCCATGACAGCGCCCCTGCCCCCCTGCAAAATAACCTAGTACACACTGGAGCCGTGTAATAAAAGGGATACTTTTCACACACACTGTAATCCCAATGGTATTGCTGTCCACCATGATGCTCCCGAGTTATCCAATGAAATTAAAGTGTCCTCAGCAATACTACTGAAGAGGAAAAGGATTACATGTTATCTAAAATGGCATAAGCCATATGTTTGTGCCGTTCACTTCTGTGGAACTCCTCCAGGATGGTCCCAGATGATGGCAGCTATAACCTGTTCTACCCCTTCATGATGGAAATGCAGATGCTCAGGCTCTACTCAAGACCTCTTGAACTAGTCTGCATGGTAACAAGGTTCCTGGTGTTTCCCATGCACACTCAGTTCTGAGAAGCCCTGTGCTGGTCATCATTGCATCATTCTGGGGCTTGTCCTCACTTAGCTGTTCTCTGCTTCCTACTTGTAAAGCTGAAGTCAGTGATTCACAGCCAGGACTGCACGTTGGGATCATGTGACGAGTTTTAAAAACAGCCCCGTGTCCAAGTAGACCACACCAGACACCGGAAGCTCCGGAGGTGGGTACCCCAGGAATTTTAAAAGCTCCCTGCATAATTCCAGTGTGCAGCCAAAGCTGAAAACCTTGCAGCAAATAGGGGTGATCAGCCTGGTTCTCCCTTCTGTGGCCAGTAAGCCTGTGTCCGCCTCATGTGTTTTTCAGTTGCCAGAAGTTCGTGCCCCCAACAGGGATGTTTAGAGCTGAAGAGTGTGTTGGTGGACCCTCAAAAGCCTGATGTCTCCCATCCCTTGTCTGCTACGTTCTGCTCTTTTTCTCTTGGCATCTCCTTTCTATTCTCAGTGAAGGATGGTTGGAGGGTAGTGAAGGACGAAGTGGGCTGAGGTGGATCAGGAAAGGTGGAGAGTTCTGAGTTTTTCAAGCGGATCGGTTCTAATCCTGTGGGGCAAGTTCCCTCACTATTCATTTCCTATTGCTGATTCTCAGCGTGGCGTCTGGGGCTATTTAGTGACCGTAAGTGCACTTTTTAAAAAAGATTTTGCTTTGTTGCTGCACCGCATGAACCTTCTCCCGAGATGTCAACATGGCTCAGCAGATTATAAAACGAAAGCTTTTCCGTGTCAAACTGTGATTTTCTTTCCTTGCAAGCATCAAGCCCAAACGCTTTCCCCCACGTGGTGTGATGAGAAACCTTATGTGCTGGCAGAGTCTCTTCCCATTCACTGTCGTTTCTCTTTAACTCTTTAGTTTTCTCCTGTGGTAACTGAATTTCTTCAACCCCCAGCAGTCGCAAGGCTTTTTATAGGTTTGCATTAACTATGCACCATGAAACAATGCCGTCTGTGGTTTGACTCTATAGTTCTCATCCAAGCCCTGTGTTTACAACGTGGCCTTAAACCAGGCAGTCCCCAAATATATGTCTGCATGGAAGGCATACTTACATACATATAATTGCATTTTTTGAGTGTCATAACATCAATTATGCTGATTAAATCATAGAACTAGAAATTACTATAAATTAAGAAAGAGAGGACATTGCATTTCATGGGTGGGTACATTCCTGAGGCTCTTACTGACGGATTTCTTTGAATCAAAGGCTGGCGAACGTGAAGTGGTTTGTAAGGGACTTCTGTGAGTCTTCGATATGCTTTCAGAGTTTGACAGCATGATGACTGTGGCACCCTATTAGGATATAGCAGGGTGGATGTTTAAAATCTTAAGTGAAGGCAGGGAAGGATCCTGATAACTTACTTGGCACCTCTGCCACCCGGAATCTCTTCGAGTCCTTTCTCAGAGACTCCAGTGTTTGGGAAGCACATTTTCCAATCATGGCACACATGAAAAATGTCATCTGCGATGGGTACATGGAGATCAATGACAGAGGATGCTCAAGGCTGGAGACGCCAGGCCCAGGAGGCTCTGGCAGTCCAGCTGCCACCCTGCTGTCCTAGGGCCAGAGAAGGTTGAGGTCTTGGCATGCCTGGAGCCATTTCTGGGCAATCAGGGCCGTGGGCGGAGGGAGGGGTGTGTGCACCCATGGGATGCTCCAGCATGGACATCCCTCCCCCCGCCAGCAGCTCTTAGCCACCCATCTATTTAAGTTATACCTCCAACTCCAGCTTCTTCAGTGAGTCCTTCCTTGACTGTTTCTTAAAACACAATTCCCCAGCCATCCTTTAAAATACAGGACTTGTGTCGCCTTAGGATGGTTGGTTCTCTGTGCCCTCCTTATACACAGCTTGACTCCATTGGACTGTCCCAAGATTGGTGTGTGGTCTTACACACGCCTTTGATGTGATACTTTCATTTTGCGAAGCCCAGGGTGCTGCTGGGGCCACATTTAACTCCGTGTGTCCTGAACAGATGAGGGTGTCCTCCTGTCTTACGACTCCATAGCCGAGGGGTGCGGTTCCCGAAGGAAACAGCCACGATGATGAGGAGGAGGGATGCCTGTTTTCTTTTAGAGACACATGTAAAGGGGGATTCATGCTTTGCAATTCCCCCAGGGAAAAGGGCACAAGACAGAAGAAATCTTTTAGTTTTTCAACTTTACCCCTTTTATGGTACTTTGCATGTTTTACCCCTTTTATGGCACTTTGCATGTTTTACATCATAGAATGTATGACTTGAAGCTGCGGGTCCTGCCTAATCTCCGCCCTCCAGGATGATGCCTGCCTGCCAAGGGGCTAGAATGTGTTTTTCCTGATCTTTCTATATGCGCATTGACAGACATACTTGTAGTTATTACTTACAGAGCAAATGGGTTTGTTCTACAGTTGCTTTTCTCACATAACAAGTAAGGGACTCTTATTACATAGGGCGCTAATTCATTTTTACAGTACAGTATTCTTTCATAGCCTGGTATTTCATTGAATGAATGCCTCATAATTCATCTCTTCACTTCGGGGCTCATTATCAGGCAGCAGACGCAAAGGGCTCCCTCCCTGATGTTCGGGTGGGTTCAGGTTTCAAATTTAAGTTACAGATTTCAAATAGATCGAATTTTACCTGAAGGCATCAGAAGAGGAAAATCTAGTGTCACCACATGACACATTGGTCTGGAACCTGCGAGACGTGACCTTTGCGTGTCCGGCACTGCCACTGCCCTCCTACACGTGTGGCTGCGTGTCCTTAGAACCCCGTGGCTCTCCCCGGTTCTCTGATGGAGCCCTTTCTCAGTCTGGCAATCGGGCTATGAGAAGAGCCAACGGAAGTGGATCTCGTTGACAGCCCAGCCAATGTGCTTGACACAAAGTGGTCTTGACAGAACATACTGTGGGAACTTTTGGATACTGTAATCCGCCTTAAAGACAGGATAGCCCTCTGTGAGCTGTCAACTGCATCTCCTAAATGCCGTTGATCATTTTTCTTACCTCGATTAAAGAGGCAAAGGAACGTCTTCTTACTTTCCAGGTATCTAACTTTTGAAAGCAAGCTCCTCTTCGTGCTGCAGACACGTGCTGTGTGAGCACAGGAGCCATCACTTCATTCTGCAGAAGTGTTTAAGGGGACCCCTGTCACCCCGCTCACTTGCTTTTCTCTGCTGCTCTCTTTAGAGACGTGCTTCCCACAGAGCAGGGAGAGGAGGAGAAGGTGTCAGTTTCCCCATGTAGGGTGGGCTGTACTCTCATGGCGACCGCTCCCTTTCTGGAAAGGAGAAAGTGTTTCATTTGGGAAGACTCATGCAAATGAGGTGGAAGGGAAGGTGGCATCAGATGAGAAGACTTTCTCATAAAACTTTTTCACATCTTTTATCCTAACGTACGGGGCTTAATATTTGTATCTTATATTTACAAAAAAAAAAAATTATTACAAACTTAACGCTTCAACGTGTGTGTACTTTTGGATTTATTTAAGGATCCTTGTGAAGACTTCACGTGCTTGTCAGCCTGCTGCAGCCCCATTGCAGTCACCATCTTGCTGCCTGGTTTTGGTTCCATATTTGGCTCTGTTTGGAGATGCCAGGGGAAATGGAGAAGCAGGCAGTCAGCTCCGTAATGGAAACAGCAGCCTTCGCCCCCCGCACCCCCTCACCCCTGCCCTACCAAATTACCCACATAAAAAGCTGAGGTTTCTCTTACATTAATCCATGTATTATCAGTTGGTCTTTTTTTTTAAACATCCTTTTCCATGTTTAGGCAGTCTTAGTTTAACAAAATGGTATCCCACTTGAGTTTTGCATTCTATCAACAGGCTCCTCATTAGTTTGAAGTGTGTGTGATTCTGTTAACTTTCTCTGTCTGCATGTTAGCCTTCCTTGTCTGCATTTTAGTTCCTTTTGAGAGAGTTCCTTTTGAGAGAGTTTTAACTAGCTTGGGGCTGTAATTGGATGAAAGTGAATCTCCGCTGTAGACTTTGCTTTGCAATGTACTTTAATTGCATCCCCACAAAGAAAAAAACTACAAATTCACCCTTTTCTGAAGATGAAGAAAAACTGACCATATTTTCTCTCGACATATTTTTTAATTATGAAAATTCAAATATGTCATAGAAGAAAAGACATTCTCGTCTGCTCATCACCAACATCAGTTAATTATCAAGATTTTGCACCGTTGGCTTTTATCTGTCCTTTTTTTCCTTTGCTAACGTATTTTAATACAAATCCCAGACATGATGTCATTTTACCAGGACATATTTCAGCATTCATTTCTAAGAAATGTAGAGATGTTTCCAAAATGGCCTTATCATCCTCCCGAAAAATAAACCCCAATATGAATGTTACTTTTAAACAATTTTTTTCCCCCCTAAATAAAATGGAAGTTTGTTTTGTGGAGTTATTTCTCTTGAATTCAGTTATGGATGAGTGATACTTGTGTTACCACTCGTGAGCGAGCTTACATTTTAACAGGTATGCTTAATTCTGAGCAAGTGTCTAGGGTGGAACTCCCAGAATGCCCCACGATAGCACTGGCTGTGGCAGAGCAGGACTCGAAGGCGGTGGCCCAGGGGTAGCTATTTGCTTAAGTTTCACAACCAGATTGGGAAATCCTAATCGTAATAAGATTATTTCACCTCAAAGGCAGTTTTGAGTGTTTTTGAGAGCGTTGTGAGAGTGTTTGACTCTCAAAATAATAACATACCACGGATGGTGTGTCTTCTTAGATGAAAACGTAGTTTCAAAAGGGAAGCTAATATTTTTATGCCTAGGGTCCTTTTAAACCCAAAGGAACAGGACTTTCTTTTCACTATTTTCGGTAGTAAAATTGTATTCACTGACAATGCATTACCTTTGCTAAAAAAAAAAAAGCAACTTAAACATTCTGAAGTGAAAACTATCCATAATTGTAGTCTTTTTGTTTTTAATATTCTGATGTTGCCTCCTCTTCATGTGCATTTTCAATATTTTACGTATTTAAAGTAAAATCAATGGTATAATTTACTCTGCGTTTTTAGGTAACAAGTTACGCTTTCATCATAAGTATTATCTAAATTAGAGTTTAAAGTCGACTCACCGCTGGTAAGACAGACAGCAGCCCCTCGAACCCCTCCCGGCTCCTCTTACCCCATCACAGCAACTGCATTCCAATTTTTAAGGTTTTTTTTTTTATTTTTTATTTTTACTTACATAGCTTTAAGCGACTTATATTACAAACTTTGTTTTTAAAAACTTGTGGCGTTGTCTTTTGAGTCTCTTCTATGGGAGAAGAGCATTCAGCTGTCTTCAGCCACCGTCATACTTTCTGCCTATCTTGGCATCGTCACCGTGTCGGGTAGACCCATTTTTGTCTACCTCATGACCGGAAATGCTGGTGACGGCTCTGAGCCCTGCTGAAAGCTACGAGGGCCTTTCCTTTCTTTGTATGTTGCCTTCTCTGCAGTTCATAATTGCCTTAATTTATTTTGCATTTAAAAATATATGGAATCATGAAGCCAACCCCAGAGTCATCATCATTTGTATGAAGTTCCTCTCAAGATACTTGAACGTATTAGGTGTTCTGTCGTTTCAACCTTCTTGACGATAGTGCTCCCTGAACCTTGACACCTGCCCCGACCCGGACACCTGAGCCTGCCGTGGCCTCGGGGTCTCCCACTGCCAGCCACGGACACCTTTGTGTCTCTCTGCAGTCAGTTTCCTCTTTCCTGGACCCCATATTTTCCTCTCTCTTGATTTACTCCACTGTTTTGGTGAAGAGTATAGTCAAATAGTTGCTTGAAAAAGGGTCTTGGGAGGGATATTTTTTAAGCTTCAAAAATTCGTATGTCCACTTGCCTACTTGATCTCCACTTGGATGTTTTTAAGACATTTCAAAGATAACACATTCAAATGGAGAGCATGATTTTTACCCTCCTCCCAACCCAAACCCTGCTGTCTTCACTTGTGGTCACACCTAATGTGTCGCTCTACAGAAATCCAGAAGCAATTTTAGATCATTCTATTTCACATCCTCTCCACATCTAACCTTTCCTCAGCTAAATCCAAATTTGGGCTCACTCTCTCCACTGCCACCGGCTTGGTCCAGGCTACTGTCACCTTCGGCCTGGACTTGTACAACAGTTCTCATTGCTTCTTGTCCTGTCTCTTAAGATCTATTCCCGTGTAGCAGAAAGTGAAATCCTGACCTTAAAACAGATTACATCTGACCCAGGGTTACAATCCTTCAGTGGCTTCTCATCGTTCTTGAAACAAAATCTGTACTCCTCGCCCTAGTCTGTGAGGCCCTGAGTGATTGGACCCCTGTCTGTCCCCCTACACTGTACATATCCTTCCCCGGTTTAGCTCAGTTTCCTCATTTTGAGACTTACTCGTCTCAAGCCATTGCCCCTTCTGTCCCTTCTGCCTGGATAACAGGTTTTCACTCCCTCAAAAAACAAAACCTAATCCCACTTCCCAGTTCCAAATTTACATTGTCACTTCTTCAGTGAGATGTCCCATGTCTCCCTACCACAAGTATATTCCCTTGTCCTTATGGTTATTTTAGGTCCTTATTTTATTACAGTACCTAAAGCTTATTTTGTGTCTTTTCTTGATTAGATGTCAGGGCAGGAGCCAGGCCTGTCTTACCTGTGTATCTCCCGTGCCTAGCATAGTGCTGGGTCCATTTTCTGTGCAGAGTACACGTTTGGTTACTGTGTGGTCAGACCATCTGCTGAAACAGAGCCATGTTTATTATTTGTGGATTTAAATTTATACTTGGATCTATTCCAGCTCTATATGGCAGTTTACAATACATAAAATATGAAAAGATAGTTTTAAAAAAAAAAAACAACCAGAACTAGAGACTTAAGAGAGGAAGCCAGGGTCGAGAGAAGAATGTATGCCAAGAAGACACACCGTCTTGCTATGGGTGGGCCATTAGGCTCTGAGCTTTCTAGAAATCAGGGAGAAAAAAGTGTCACGCAAGTCCATGGGGTAAAACTTGAACCATGCCCAGGAGAACTACAACTGTTCTACAGACCAAAGAGAAATTTCATGGAAGGGTCAACAATACCTAATGTGATAAAGATTATCTTTTTGATGGACATGGTAAATTTCCTAGGGATGGTTCTCGTAATGACCTTCAGATATAGACTGCTGCTGTCCCACCAAGTGCAGTTTGGCTAAGGCCCATCTGTGGGGCCCGTGGGACATTGTCCAGGCTCTGTGTGCCGTATGACAGTTGTCTCTGCCGCTGCCTGCTTCAGGAGATTACCTATGTGGACGGGGGCAGGAAGGGTACACATTTCGGTTTTTGTTATTTGAGAATTTCCTTCTTTGTCCCCACCAAAGACTGCTGGCTTTTATTTGCCAGTGCATCGTTGCTGATTTGCTCCTTCAAACATCTTAGAGGGCCTGCTCTGCTTTCCCCTCCCTGCCTCTGGCGTCCGCCTCTGCCAGCAGCATCTTCTCGCTTCGGCAGTGCTCGTCTCCCAGACAGTAGCTTGATAACGTCTGAGCCTTCTTCCTCTTCATGTTTGATAAGTCTCCACTCTGGATGGGCCAACCCCTGAATACTGTGGGGCTTTCCTTTAAATCAGTAATGCTGACATATGTTCACTCACTGGGATCCTAAAGAGAACAGAGATGTAAGAGACTGAGGAAGTGATTTTCCTTAGTTTTGCAGGAAGAGGAAAGTAAGTCTTTTAGTGTGGGAGTTGTCCACGTAGATGAAGCTGCTCACAGCAAAACTGTTCTAAGGGGACAGAAGGCTTCATGGTAGTTCAGTAATCACGTGTGTGTGTGTGTGCGTGTGTGTGTGTGCGCGCGCGCACGTGAGCACACAGTGGGTGGCAGGTGAAGTGGCTGTAGATTTTATTTATTACTGCTTGGTTTTCTCTATACACAGCTCAACATGAAATCAGTCATTGAACATACCAATCATTATAGCAGATAAGCAGAACTAACAGATTTTATTTAGCATCTGGGGTAGTATACAATAAAATTTTTTTTTTCCTATAGGATCAGTTTTAATACCACAAACTGAGTGTAATGCAACAGGTTAGATAATGCTGTTTCCATCACAAGCTGTCACTGTTGCTGATGAAGCTTTCTTTACTGGAAGCTAGAATTGCTCATGGAACAAGTTGTTGGTGACACTTGGTTTGGGCAGCTGGCTGACTGGCTTTGAGTTCTTCAGCATTTTTAGGTTCAAGCTGTGATTTATTTTAATTTGGGGGGTTTTATTATCCTCATTTTCATTTAGTGCTTTATGAAAAGCCATAGGTAATGAAGATAGGAATGTGTATAAGAAAGTAAAAATAATAGTCTTGGTAGAGATAAAAAAAAAAAGGCCTTTTGTGTAAAACCTGCATATGATTAATTGCTAGATTTTCTCAGAGATGTTTAGGTTTCACAGCTACATGCTATTATTATTTATTAGATTCCTGCAGAAAATGACTTTTTATTATAAATCTGAAACTTTTGAGGCCCTAAACCCCTTTTCCTGATGGGAGCAGTTATTTTTATAACACAATTGTCGATTACACAAGATTTCTTAGAAATGCAAATAATGCGTAACAGCAGAAGAGATTGCATTTGTTAAATTTTTCTGGACAGTGCCAAATACACACTTAACATTAATTTTGGTGATGTTAAGAAATATTCTTACTGATCTGCTTTTAATGATAGTAATTGTAAGTAATAAGTGACACTTAACATGTTTACTCTGTTGAGCAATATATGTGATTTTCTTGAATGCTTTTGGCAAGCCAATGCGTAACAAGCTGCTCATCTTCCTCATTTTACAGGTGAGGTACTTAAGCCTTAGGCTCGGCAAGCATCTTCCTCACAGTCGCAGAGCTTGTTAAGTGGTGGAGCCGGGGGGAAGTGGCGTTCCCAATATTGATAGTTGATTCTTTATTGATTTCTTACAGAATGTCGTTATCAGTCATCTGTTGCAGCATAACAAACCACCCCCAAATCTGTGGCCTGAAACGATTTTCTTGCCCACAGTTCTGTGGGTTTGCAATTTGGACAGGCCTCAGCAGAGGTGGTTTGGCTCTGCTCCATGTGTTGGCTGGGGAACTCAGAGCTGGAGGAACCAAGATGGCCTTGTTCATGTGTGGGGCGTTGGTGCTGGCTGCCAGCTGGAGTGCCTCTGGTGCCCTCCAAGTGACCTTTCTCTACCTGCTCCCTCTTCATTCAGTAGTCTAGACAGGGCTTCCTTCCTGGCAGTATGAGCATTCCAAGTGCACAGAGAAGGAAGTAGTCAGAGGTAGAAGCTCTGAAAGCCTAAATTACCGAGGCCAAGCCCGGAACTATCACAGGTCACTTTCCCTGTATACTATTGATCGAAACAAGAGACAGGGCCGGCCCAGATTTGAGAAAGGTGACCTGTGCAGCGGAATGGGAGGATTGGAGGCCATGATTGCAGACAAGCTTCACTGACAGACACCACCCCACAGACCATAAGTCTTCTTCACTTGACATCTTTTTTTCTTATGTCACGTGGCTTCCTTGATCCTCTACACAGCCACTCCAACCGCTTCTTTGCTACATCTTACATTCCCTTCTAATTTCTGTACATAAGAGCAGTGTAGAGCCGTTGGCCCTAAGTTCTCGTCTGATTATGCCTGCATGGATGCACTTATTCTCCGTGAACGAATACAGGCCCCTCGTGCACCGCTAATGGCATTGTTATTTTCCCCTCCTGTCCTTGCGAATGTTCACATTTCACTCTTTTGCTGGGACTCACGATCCGTTATCTCCACACCAGCATCCTGCCAGCCTTCTCGTTATTGCCAATGCGGCCAGCGTGTTCCTGTCTCATCAAACCTGCTCCTTTGGACCGAGTATTGATCCCTCTCTTGCCAACCCTCCATCCGTTATCTAACGCAGCCCGTCACAGCAGCCTCGGGACAGGCCTCTTCCTCTTCCCTTCACCGCTCACGTTCAGGCCGGTATCACCTCATCCCTCACTTAACACCGTGTTCAAAGAGATCGCCTTCCCAGCCTTATCTCCCCTTACTCCACACCGTTCCTCCCACAGCTGCTGGTCTTTGGAAATGCTATTCACGAAACCTACATTCCGTCACTTCCCTCCTCAAGGACCCTTCCCTCCCACCAGGCATTTCTTATTGCTGGGTGCTTGAACTGCTTTCCTAGTGTTCAGTACCTGTCAGCACCTACTCCTTACCTCCCCCAGCCTCAGCGATACTTAAGCGCGCATTCTCCCCTCGTGTCATCCATCTGCTGTCCTGTCCTCGGAGCTCTGCCTGGGGCTCACTTGTGGCATAGCTTCGAATGTCAGTCTTGGGTTTAGATGTTCTTTTGAAGAGTTTCTGAGGTGTGTGGGATAACGGAACGATCGGCTGGCACGTGGTTGGGAAAGACCGCTGTGGGATGATGGCGTGTCTGGTAGGTAGCAGAACGTTTTGCTAACGAGGAGACAGGCAGATCTACTTTGAAGCAGTGGCCCTATGAAGGTGGTTTCACAGTTGGAGTTGTATAAGACGTAGACCATGTATGAGAGCAGTATAGAGTATGAGCCATCCCATTATAGTGCACACACATGCATCACTGTGCAGCAGGTCTTAATTACGAAGGAGGCTGGTAACATCTCCAGCCTCACAATCTTCCCTTAGGATTTTCCCATCCTAAGCCCATGCTTTCTCATCTCAGACATGTGTCGATAGTTCACTTTCTCATTTCTTTCCCCACCTTGAAGAGGAAAGAATCCTTTTAATATTGATTGAAATATATATCTATATTACCATTTATATGTTGATGGAAATGTTTGTAATCCACGCCTCCCCCCCACCTCGCCCCATCCAAATTCATATGTTGAAGCCTAATCCTCAGTGTGATGGTATTTTAAGGTGAGGCCTTTTGAGAGGTGATTAGATCCTGAGGGTGGATCTAGACCTCACAAATAGACCTCATTAGAAGAGGCCAGAGGGATAGAGAGAGATGTCACCCTTTCTGCCGTGTGAGGACGCAGCGGGAGACAGTCATCTGTGAACCAGGAAGCAGGCACTGAATCTGCCGGCACCTTGATCTGGAGCTTTTCAGTCTTCAGAACTGTGAGAAGTAAGTATGTGTTGTTTAAGCCACCCAGTCTAGGGTATCATGTTGTAGCAGCCTGAATGGACTAAGACAGAAATCATTCCTATGAAAGTGTCCATTTCTTTAGTCGTAGGATAAAAAAAAAAAAAATTAACAGTAATAATACAGATGCTTCTCAACTTATGATAAGGTTATGTCCCAAGAATCTGTCATAAGTCGAAAGTATCGTAAGTCAAAAATGCATTAAACGCTCCTAAACATCATGGGTTAGCCTAGTGCCGACTTTAAGTGTGCTCAGAACACCTACCTTAGCCTACAGTTGGGCAAATGTGATCTAACACAAAGCCTACTTTATAATAAAGTGTTAAATATCTCATGTACCTCATGTATGCATAGTGCTTTTGTACCATTGCAAAGTCGAAATACCGTAAGTCGAACCATTCTAAGTCGGGGACCACCTGGACTGTAATTATGGGGGTAAAAACCCAGTACTTCTGGCTCTTGCCCTTAACGTGAAAAGGAGCATTCCTTCCGCTTTCCCTGTTCTACTTTCCTATGGCCTGCACCACAGACATGGTGTGGGAGCTGAAATAGAAGTACATGTTGAGGACGGAAAGGCAAGAAGCAGCATCCGTCACATCAGCCTGTGCTTATGCACGTCGTAGGAGCGAGAGAAATAAGTGCCTGTCTTACTTCAGTCAGTTATTTGACTTTGTAGCAACCAATGAGATATTCAAGCTGCCATATAACACGTAGCGGCAGAGATCGCAGCTACCATGTGTTAAGTGCGTGGCCTATGCTACACACAGTATGGATGCATTTCACACAGTGACCCCACAAGGTTGGTCGTGTGATGGCTCAGGTACTTTTCACTGTACCACACTGACTCCCACATCCGTCCAGAAGTTTGTGGAGAGATTGAGAGAAGCCAAAGTGGTACCCAGGCTCGTCATGTTGTCTGGGGGCAAGCTCGTAAGAACATCGTGGCTCTTCCTCCTGCCTAAGCCTTTGCGCACGCGAACCTCTGCCACTGTTGTAACTTTTATGATCGTAGTAACCCTTGCCATGTGTGTGCTGTGGCAGTTTCCACAGGCCCTGCATACTTTTCGTATTGAGCTGTCACAGTTGCTGGCTCATGTCACCTCACGCAGAATGTCACTTGCTCCCAGCTTTCACAAAAACAGGAAACTTTCATAGCATGCCATTAAAATGCCGGTGCTTTTTCTCTCTAAAAAGACACTAAACCCGCTGAGCACAGTCTGCTTCATTCGCTCCTCCGTCCCCTGGCATCGTCCGCAGCATGTTCACTGCAGTGTTTTGCACATTATGAATCCTTCACATGTTGGTGAACTTGACGAATTTACTCCAGCCCCCACAGTGTTCCTGCTCAGTTGAAGCCACGTCCCTAAAGCTGACAGTGACAGCCACAAAGCAAATAGATGTTCAGTAGGCCTATTTGCTCTGAGTCCTGCTGAGTGATACACTTTCCAGTGAGAAAGCTTCACCAGGGAGAGCTTGGCCTGGAGCATATAAATGAGCTCATATAAATGAGACCTAGGAACATCGTGGCTCTTGCCTGTAATGCTTCTTCACATCTAGACGTTAGCTTTTATTTTGCCTTCGGGAGAAAATCAAATATTTTCCTATTGTCTACGCATAGTGAAGTGATAACCAAGTATTTCCATGAGATTGAGGTGTTTGCCATTGGCTGTATAAAATAGAAGCCTATCTGGATAAATTGGTGGTTAAAATGATGTGGCAGACCCCACATTTTCACATTAGCTTCATCTAGTAAGCTTAACAATGATTATCCAACACTTACTTGGAATGGGATAAAAAAAATCTGGTGGGTTCTTTCCTACGATTATCAGCCATCTAGTCTGGCATTTTAGTTGCTATTAAGCATTGAGGGTCTTTAATACTAAGAAACTGAGTAGAAGTCAACACATTTTCTGTACCGTAACCAATCAAATCAGGCTTAAAGTGCTGAGAGAGGGAACATCCTCTATAGCTAATGAGATACAGTTATTGGTTTGTGAACAGAGATCTTCGCCCGCGTTTTTGTGAGTGAGCTTCTGTCTCAGGGGGAGCACCCTGATTGAACGGGGCACAGGCTGGGCCATCTGGAGTTTCATATGGTCACAGACGAGGAGAATGCTAGCTGATGTGCACATAACGGCTTTGGCCTTTGTGTGTGGCTACTCCCATGCAGAAACCGTGAAGGGCACATTATAGTGAGAGCCGATTTGCAGTCAAGGCTGACTTTCGACACTGGACTTACCCACCTCAATGCAATCCCGAAGGGAGGAAGCCAGATGGAGGGTGTTTAAGAATGCAGACCCTGCCCCTCTTGCTTCTTATCAGTCTCACTCTGCTCACACCTCAGCTCCCCGCTTAAATGTTGGTGTTTGGTTTTTTGGTTTTTTTTTTCAGATCACTAGAAGGCCAGTAGTTCTTGAAGAGGAGTGAGTGCTTAATTATGGCAGCCTTGTTTAAAGGCCGGGAGTGGAGCTGCCTGGAGGGTTTACGCTGAAGCTGTGTTTGCAGAGTACGCCGTTTTTCCATTTAATGCTCTTTGTTTATTGGGCGTGTCTTACCAGGGGGTGGGTTAATGCTCAGGGTTCTTACAAGGGGTCTCTTCTCATCCCTCTCTGCCCCTCCATCACCTAGAATGACCTCATTTCTTGCATTTTCCTTTATCCTCAACTGTCAAATGTATATGGGCTGTTTTTTTTCCTTTCTCCAGAGCTCCAGTTGCCCACCGCATCATCTCTCTGGAGGCCTAGAGGCTCCACATTTTGTCCAAAGCAGTCAGCCTTCTCAATTCCCTCACCCCCCATGTTCTGGATCTTGGTAGGTGGCTTCACCAGCTTCCCAGTCTCCTAAACTGGAATTATTTCTTCCCCACCTTTCAGAAATTCTCCAGGGTTACTCAATTGGTACCAAGGCCTGTCCCATCTGCCTCATGAGCATCTTCAGGAATCAGACCTTTTCTGTCCATTCCCATTGCCATTCAGCTCATCTCTTGCCCTAAATAATGTCCTCTGGTGGCAGCTTCTGAACTTTCCTCCCCCCTGACTCTCTCCCCCATCGCCGACTGTCCTGTTTCTAAGTCAGCCAAGTTGGACGCGTCCAGGTCCGCTTGTCTTGGCTGCGCACGGATGTCCTCTGAGCTTGGCCATCCGCTGTCACTAATCCACAGCTTCCACCATCCCTTTCCCAAGTCCCAGCCTCACTGAACTGCCCTGCATCTCTGAAGACTTTGTCACCCAATTCAGGACACTTTTGAGAATTAAAGAGGCTCATTAATAAATGCACAAATGTAATAGGCAAATATGGGAACTGTCACGGGCAAATCAGGACATATATTCATTCACTCGATAGTGCTTCTTCCTTTGGAATGCCCTTCCCCCTCTTCCAGCAGATTCCATCGTCATCCTTAAAACTCAGCTCAGCTATCACCTGCTCTGTGCATCCTTCCAGTACCACTCCAGAGAGAGATGCTGGTTTCCTCCTCTGCACTTGACGTCGCTTTTTCATGCTGTCACTAAAGCATGTGCGCCCTGTACTTCCCGCAAAGGGGCTTTCCCTGTGACGGTGGGCTCTGTGACACCGAGAAAAATATCCTGTCCTTCTTTGTACCCCTAGCACCATGCCTGGTTCCTGGCTCATGGGAAATATTCAGTCAACCTTTAATTTGTCATTCATTTTTTAAAAAGTAAGCACGTTGAACTTGGAGCCATTCTCTAGGGTTTGTTCTGCTGTCATATAGGAGTATACCTTGTTATATTGCACTTCAGAGATGTTGCATTTTTCTTTTTTTTTAACAAATCGAAGGCAAGCCCCTCCACCAGCACAATGATTACTCCTCACTTTATTGTGATACTTGCTTTATTGTGGTTTGGAACGAAACCCGCAATATCTCCGAGGTGTGCCTGTACCTTTAATATATGTGACCTGATTTAATTATCCCCAAACTTGCCTCAGGGCTCTTGCATTTACTCTGCCTGGCAGCTCACCCTCCGCTCCACCTGGCTGACTCCAGCCTGTGCTTGGATCCTGGACTTAACTGTCGACTGTCATCTTCCTCCTGAACCTGCTGTCAGATTTTGGTCCCCTTTCCTACCTCCCCGTGTCTTCTACGTCATTTAGTTATATTTTGTGGGTATATATGTGGGAGATTATTAGTTTAATTCCCCACGCCACAACTATTAGCACAATGGTGAAGGAACCTGTCCTGGTCACTTTCCTACCTCAGTGGCTGGTACTGAGGAGACGCTCAGTCAGTCTTTAGGGAATGAATAAAGCACAGTCGGTCCTCATTATCTATGGAGTATGTATTTGCAAATTTACCTACTTATTAACATTTATCTGCAGCCCCAAAATCAGTCCTTAGAGGACTTTGGTGTTCATTCAGACAAATGCACAGGGCAAGACTCTGCCTTGTTTCAGTTTTCATACTGTAGACGTGTCTTATTTGTGGTCCTTTTAGCGCCAAGGTTTTGGCATTTTTGTTTTTTGTTAATGATTTCACGGTTTAAAATGGCCCCCAAGCACGATGTTGAAGTGCCGTTTTGTGTTCTAAGCACAAGAAGCCTGTGGTGTGTCTTTCAGAGAAAATACATGTGTTAGATAAGCTTTGTTCAGGCATGAGTTAGTGCTATCGGTTCAATGGCAATGAATCAATCATATTTATTAAATAAGGGATCTTGAAGCAGAAACACACACAAAACAAGGTGACGTATTGATTAGTTGGCTAAAATGTGACCAGAGGCTCTCAGAAGCCTAGCTCTGTTTTCCCCCTAGGAGTCATGGTCAGTGTTAGTTAATTTGGTATGCGTGGCGAACTTAAGAACATAACTACCGTGAATAATGGGAATCGACTGTACTCACCCTGTGTCCTTAATTGTGGACATTAAAGCGCCAAGGATTTCAACATCATGCATGGAAGTGCAGACAGCTAGTGAGTACAGTACTCGAAGCTTCATTTGTTTGACAAATATTTATTGAGCCCCTCCTCTGAGTCAGCAATTGTGTACATTTGACCCTCCAGGTCCTTAACCCCAAAACCAACGAATGTGAATAAAGTGTCCTAACTTCTTCAGTAAGTTATTATAAACAAATAAGCTGAGTTGCAGAAATCAACCAAACTCCTTTTGAGATAGACCGAAAATATTTGCTGTGTGTTTCTGGTCTCCAGTTTGCAGGTCCACAGAGACACCCTTTAGATGACTGAGATGTTTGTTTAAGTTGCAAAATTTTCCAGATGAAGTCCACAATGGGGATATGTTTAGTGGTATAGTGTTGGAACATCTCCAGGGAAAATAGCTTTGGTCAAGGAGGAAAAAATACACATCAAAAAAATCCATGATCATCAAGTAGTCATGGGTGGAAATAATTTACAAAGATGTATTTATTTATACGTTTCCACTGAGTCCCAAAGTCTGCCAGTATTGAGATGTCTGAGGGGGGAAAAAAAAGGGCATTTGTAAATCTGGTTGGCCATGGAATTATGAAGTTATTCCAGTGAGGAAATAGTTCCAGCTGAATATTTCCATGAATCTAATTTTCTGAGCATTTTGGGAGGAGTTTTTGGATTACTTCACATCTTTGAAAATCAGATTGTGTTGGGTTTTCATTTCTTGCTTATACAGGCAGAACATGGGGACAGTGTCTTTAACTTAGGTTTTTAAAGATCATTCTCTATGGGGATCCAGGCGCCGATATGGTGATGACGGGAATATCAGTTGGTTGAGCCTTTCAGGCCTGAGCATCACATCTCAGATCATGGAACGTGGTGACTCACATGAAGGGTAGATGCTGTAGGTAATGTTCTGTGCCAGGTACTGTTGTGCATTCTCTATGTGTCTTAACTCACTGAATCCTCACAGTAGCCATACGAGGTCAGTAATATTGCTATCCATGTTTTACAGATGAGTAAAGGGTGACACCTGAAGTCACATGGCTTCTGTGTGTCAGAGTAGTTTCCACATCGGGCCATCTGCCTTCGCAGCCGACGCTCTTAGACTCTCTGATGTGTTGCCTCCAGTAGCTGTAATGTGGCCTCCTTACAACCAAGTCGTATAGGGCCTTTCATGCGTTATTATTTCTTATTTCGTGAACCTTTTTCTTTTAAAAAATAATTTATGTTAAGCCTCAATATTGGTGTCAACCATCTTAATACCCAAAGAACCCGAAGAATCAATGAAAGCAGTCCTCTCTGTTGAAAGCACGCCAGGATTCCGAGGGTTGGTTGCACCTGGTACGTGCAGACTGGCCTGTCAGGTAGGATGGAAATGCAGGAGATGGTGTTGCCTTTGGGGTCTGCATTCTCTCTCTCCTTTCTTCCTTTCAGTGCTTCTCAGTTCACCAACCTTGGTGTTCCCTGGCTGGTCTGCACCCTGCCCTCCCCACCTCCGAGGAAATACCTCTCAGTCCTAGGTGTACCTTGAAGCCATAACACCTACCCCTTCATTCACATTCAAACCTGTCTCGGGTCCTGTTCTCTTGGGTGCTTGGCTGGGTAGTTGGGCTAAATCTGAAGCACTTGGTGTTGTAACATAGGGATGCGATTGGTGGCTTTTGGGAGTAATTCCTTTTCCAAAACAATTGATTTTTTCTTTTGAAAATAATTTCATTTTTATACAGGACTGCTTAAGATAACGAGACCAAGAAAATAGAAGGCCTAAGCTAGAATTTTAGGTCATGCAAGACAAGGGGTAGAGACATTTGGGGGCCCGGGCCTGTCCCTTCCATTGCCCGCCCCAGGGAAGGATCTGTGAAGCTAGTAAATTGTTCGAGACCCTAGATTTATCTTCCCAGTTGTACTCGTTTTTTTTTGTTTTGTTTTGTTTTGTTTTCCTTTCAGAATCTCTGGGCTTAGCTAATGACAGATTACAATGGTGGCCTCTGGGTGCTAAGCACACTGAGATGTATGCTTTGGGTCCTCTCTACACTATAACCAAAACTTATGGTCACATTAGTATAAAGTAATCCTGAGCCTGCAGTTTTCCCTAGTAAAGGGAGCCTGTGAAATTAGCATTTGGTATATAAGGAACTTTGTTCTTTAGACAAAATAATAAGCCTTGTGTTTACAATCCATCTGATCTCTTAAAATATATTGGCTAGCTGGGTAATTGCCCACTGGCTGCACGTGCAAATAATTAGGCCCAGCTGCCATTCCTGACCATCAAGAACTAAAACTAATTGACCCAGAATTCATGTCCTCAGTGGCGTCCTTAAATTCTCCCTTTAAGACCAATTTAAAGCAGGAGCTCTCTGGAAGATAAAATAACCTCCTTCCATCTAGTGAAAAGTAGTAATTACTAAATACCAAAGAAAATAATCTAGTCTCTAAGTAGTTAGTTATTCTGCTAAGATTTAATAGAACTTAACATAATCCTTCAAATGCTGTACAGTGAAATGAACCAAAATCACGATCGCTTTGTAGGGTCTTAAAAATCCTTCTCTACTGTTTAAAAATAGTGCAAAATATATAATTGACTTTCTTTTGTCATTAAGTATGAGACAATTCCAGTCATCTATTGTGTCCTCCAAAATCCTAACCCTAGCCTACTGAAACTCTTCTCTCATTCACTTGAAATGGACCTCATCGAAAATCTAATTGTAAAATCAGTGTGCAAGTTCACGTCTTTGAGAATGGTCCTCGGTCTTTTAAAAAGATAGCCAGCTAGAACTGATATTTAAGGTATCTCATCTTTCCTGCCTTTTCTTCTACCCCTCCCACCCCCTATGTTGTGTAATCCACGGACCACATTTAAAGTAGAGTCAACATTTGGAATAAATCATTAGACCAGATTGTTCACAGGTTTGAAAACATCCAGACTTGCTATCAGGCTTCAAAAAAAGTAAACATGGTGTTCTTCTTTGCTTTCTGAGTGATGTTGCATTTATTTGGGGCATGTTCAGATGGGGCTTTAATGTCCGATGGCTAAGTGACAGTCCTTGGGAGGCTGGGTACAGTGACCTCATGTGGAGATGGGCTTTAGCCAACAACTCTGGCCCATGGGTGCTCTGCACCCCTACTAGCCTTTCGTGGGATGTTTTGACTCAGAGGAATCATCCTCTGTCCTCCAGGGGTTGGCGAGTGGCTCTGGCTGCTGCCTATTTTTGTAAATAAAGTTTTATTGGAACATAACCACACCCATTTCTTTACATGTTGTCTATGGTTGCTTTCCTGCTACAGCAGAATTGAGTAGTTGCAACAGAGACTGTGGCCCATAAAGCCAAAGGATTCGCCTTCTGATCCTTTATTGAAACTTGTCTCCTGTCGCTCATGGCACTCGCCTTCTCTCTGCTCAGTGGTTCAGCGCCATCTCCCTGATTTCTCTCTTGCTTCCAGTGGGTGACAGGTCCTGTGAAGCTACACCTGGGGACTGGCTCTTGTGCTCGCTGCAGTTGCAGACTTTGTCCTTGGATTTCTGTCGAATGGAGTCCACCGATATCACAGCCAACAAACCAACGTTATCTACAAGTCCAAAACGGAATTTTAGAACCAGAAGAGACCAGCCCTTCATGGTCAAGCTCTTTCTTTATTCCGATGACAATGTCGAGACTCTAGGAGGCTGAGGGGACTGCCTGTGGTCACATGTCCCGGGAATGGTCATCAGGGTCCACTCGGGCCTCTTGGACCTGGTTCCAGTTCTCTTCCACGGGTACCACGTTGCTGTACATCCATACGTGCCCGAACGGAAGGAAATGTGAGCATTTTCACGTGAATGTTCTCTTCCTTCCTCATTTCTACCATGTGTGACTATATCAGATTGGCCACAGAAAGATGATTTATGCTCAGAAGAAAAATCCTGCTAGTGCTAGCTGTGCGCAGTGTTTTTCTTTTTCACTGTTTATGCGATCAGTACTCAGCTATCAAACAGAATGAAATGTGTTTTTAACTGTTCTGTCAGGAATTATGATGCTAACCACTTTTCCCAGCCTCGTTTTAAACCGTGGAATGATGTTGCTTTCCTTCTTTAACGTGCTATTTTAGCAATGCCAAGTCTTCCGGCCACATATGTAACCTCTAGAATCAGCGGTTTTGTGTGTGAATGTTCCTTATTGAGCTGGCATTTTTGCTTAAGGTAAGCCTATTGTAACTATTTAAATTTTGTAAATAACATGGCCATCAAATAATCTACTGCTAATGTGATTTCCTGTTTTCTCATCAGAGGGATCAATATTCAATTGGATAGTAACTGATATTTACAGTTATATTTGGTTTCGAATTGTAATAGGTTAGCCTAGGGAAAAGCAGTACTGTGCCTACTTCTGAATGTTTTCACTCTCCACCGTCCGCATGGGACCTCTTACTCTGCGGGGAGCGTAGGGCAGCACTGACATTGAAAATGGATTTGGAGCTTATCGGATGACCTTGGGCAATTTTCTGAACTTGTTTGAGCTATAGATTCCTTATCTCTAAGATGGAACTAATGGTACTAATCTCATAGGATTGTGGTGAAATGAGTGAAAAGCACATAGAACTGTGTTTAGCATAGTGTAACCACTCCAAATAGAAGCCTTTTAAACTATGTGATTTGTTAATGGTTTTCTATGTAGAGAGTGATGAGCCCTCAAACATATTGGTTTTATTAAGCAGGTAGACTTAAAAAAAAAGGGGACCAGGTTACGTTTTCCCTTGATTGGATGTGAAAAGTTTTGATATCTCATGCCTTCCTTGAAATAGTGACCCTCAGCGGTGCTCAGAGTGTCTACGGAAGGCTAGTTTGGTTCTCACCAGGCCCCTGGGGACAGAAGGGATGTTTGCCAGCTCTGTGGGATTAGGGACAAGAGCAGTGTCATTCCTTGAGAGAGCTGGAGGAAAGGGTAAGATGCTAGTGGGAATGTTTTTCCAGGCTTATGCCGCAAATTTAATGATTACTTTTTGAAATATGGTGAGAGAGTGGCTGGGAAGTGAAATAGAACAGTTTGACGCTGCTTCCTTTTAAGAGCCGGATATAAAAGCACCTTTACGTTGGGGCCAGCAGCAAACTGTGCCGGAACCAAGATTCGCTTCTGCACCTGGAGAAATGTCTTTCTCGCTTGGTTCGGAGTCGAAGTGGGACGGTAGTGGCAGCTCCTCTCTGTCCTCCTCCTCTTTCACCTATTGTCACAAAATGTTATTTTCATAGGCTCAAGCTTTATTAGGGGATGATAGCATTTTATTCTGGGCTATAGAGTTCACATTTTAAAAGTCGAAAGGGAGTCTGTTTTGTGTTACCTTTGCCGATCATAGAAACAAAGGATGAAGAAAGGGCCTACGGAACTCTATCGTTATCCTTCAGAGTCAGGCCAGACCCCTGCCTACATGACAGAGAGACCCAACACTGCTGATTGGCAACATCTGTTGACAGAAATTCATTTGAGGCCCTCGTGACTTTTTCAAACCCATCAGTGATGGAAGAGGGCTGAGTTTTCTTTGATTCCAAGGCTGACTCCTGAGAAAAGCACGTTATGTAAAATGATAGCACCGGCTTTTCACTTTGTTTCCCCAGAGCTGAAATTTACATGAACTACAAGGGGAGGTCCTATGCCTCGGTCTTGAGTCTGAAGACACGCGGTGATGTCACTAGCAGTGCTCTGTAAATTATGCACTTCCTACCCCCACCCCCTTTTCCCCTGAGGGTCTTGCCAAGAAAAATGCAGTACTTAGAGCTGCAGAAGGTGAATCCAGTCTCCATCAATCATTCTCCATCTCAGAAAAGATCCTGGGTAAGGTATGCCGAGCCATAACTAACACATTCTTTGATTCTCAGAAAAAAATGAACAGAGAAATCTCAATTTAGTTCTATGAAGGAGTGTCAGCCAGTTCACTTGTCAACCTAAACTTAGTCTGAAGGAAAGAACCAGCATTTAGCATGCACTTTTGGCAAAGCCTGTCTTGAAAAGGTTGTGGCAGGTTTTCACGTGGAAACACTTGATTGTGTTTTCTAGCAAGGCAGTATCATACCTGCAGCAAATCTCAGTGCTGGCAGCATCTCTCCCTCGATTTGCTTCATTGTCCAAAGAAGAGTGATCTGAGCAGCCCAAACATTTCCTCCCTTGTCTTTCTGTAGCCTGGGATTGCCTGCTTCTCTTCATGCCTTTGGCAAAATGGAATAGGGTAAGAAGTCATCCCCATTTTGGGTGATGTTAAGAAATTTCACTCAATATCCAGATTCATTAGCTGGTGATGGAGTCAACAGCCCATTCTTTTTTAAATTGACCTATAGTTGACATCCAGTATCCCAGTGGTTTCAGGTGATTTGATATTCATATGCATTACAAAATGAACCCTATGATAAGTCTAGGTACCATTCGTCACCATGCAAAGTTATTACGGTATTAACGACTGTATTCCCCAGACTGTACGTTACATCTCATGACTTACTTTATAATTGGAAGCCTGTACCTTTTAATCCCCTTCAGCTATTTTGTGCCCCCAACTCCTCCCCTCTGGCAACCACCAGTTTGTTTCCTGTATCTATGAGTCACTTTTTGTTTTGTTTATTCACTGTTTCATTTTTTTAGATTCTACATATAAGTGAAACTATATAGTATTTGTCTTTGTCTGACTTATTTCTTTTGGCATAATCCCCTCTAGGTCCATCCAGGCTGTTGCAATTCTTAGTAAACTCTCAGAAAAATCGCACTGACTTTCTAGTATTATACTTTCTCTAGCTACGCGAGTCTTTTTCTTTCTTGAGGTTCTGTGGCTGCTCCCGTCACAGGAAGAGAATCTTGGTTTCCTTATAATTCATCCATTCCTGCTGCTTCCTGACCACAGGGCACTAACCCTATTTCCGACATCACAGTCACTTTCCCAGGTGCAGTGTGGGCGGGGGCGGGGGTGGTGGGAGTATGTTTTCAGGTGGGACCTGCAAGGCAGTGACGATGGAGGTACTCGTAATAAACAAAGATGCTCAGCAGCCAGAGGAGCGGCTGTAACATCCAAGCGGAGAATTAGTTGGAGGGCAAAGTGTGGTTTTAGAATGTTTGGGGAGCCTTCCCAGAGTATCAGAAATGCTTGAACATTCAAATTCCAGCTGGGATAATAACTTCAGGGGAAATTGCACTTAGCGTAACCTGGTGCTGAAGTTTTCGGACATGATTATCCCTTACACTAAAAGGATCAGGCACCTTGTCACATGTCAGAGGCTTCTGAATCCGGTCGGGAGGTTTCCCAAGGAATGATACAAGCTAAGGGGTGTCCACTCGGAGGAGCCTGGGGAGGAGCAGGGTGCTCCGTGGGGGTCTTGGAGCCTGTGTTTTGACTGAGTAGAGAGCTTGGCCTCTGTTCTGTGTGTGGCTGGGCCTGGTCCCTCCTCATCTCACTAAATGTGTCTCCAGGCAGAGGCGATCCCAGAAACTCTAGCCTCTACTGCTGTGCGTCTGTCTGGTTTTTCTAAAGACAGGTCCTCTTAGATAACTTTCTGGGAATTATTTTGATTCTGGAGGCAGAAGCCTTTCTCTGAAAAGTAGTGTCATGGATTCTGCCGTATTTCACATCACCTGTATGGCCCTAAACCGGGAAGAGAGGGCTACGGGAGGTGGCTCCCCAGTTGGGTAACCACGGCCACACCCCCTCTCAAACTGGTACCAGAACAAGTAGACATAGCCTGCCCTAGCCCCTTTTCCATGTACCTCTCAAAACTCCTCTCCATCACTGGATCGAGGGACATGGGAATCATGTGAGGGGCGAGGGTGACAGGAGTGGCACCAGCTGCTTCCCAAGTGCTGAGCAGGTTTCTCACTTGTCCATTTGCCCAGTGAGCTGTTCTCAGTCAGGGCCCAGGGCTCCTTATGTCGTATGGGGACATAGATCGGCCTGGGCTTTTCCTTGTGTGTTCCTTTTGTTTACCTTCATCTGCCTGTGCTCTGTTCTTTGTCATGTAGTTCATTTTCTGTAGAGATTTGCTCATATTTGCTCTTAGGTAGTAGCTCTCTGGGATAGTCTGGAGAGGACAGTGTATGCAAAGGTCAAAACGTGTTTCAGCCTTTGGGAATGACTTTGTATGATCCCGAATTCAGTCAGCCTCATTTTCTCTCTTTCTCTCCCTTTTTCTTTCACACACACTATGAGAACACTTTTAAAGTAATTTTTATTCATTTAAAACTTCAGGGTCAAAAGCCTTATTTTCTTATTTATTCAGAACCAAATTTATATTTAATTTATTCCACGGAAAACAATTAAAATGTGTACTAAATAGTTGAAAATGGCGACAATTCCAACCTTCGTCACAAGTGCCAGTTGAAAACTGCGTATGTGAATAAGTTGGAGGTCACCGTTCCTAGTTGCAAGGACAGGTTTGTAATACAAGGCATGCATTTACTTCTCTGACTTTGGACGCAATTATGCAAAGTGGCCAGATTTTTTAAAGTGGAGATGAGCACATGGGGGTTTTCTGCCAACCTAGTTGGTAGGAGCAAGCCTTGCAGACTGTTTAGTCATTACAGAATCAGATCACAAAAGCAAAACTTGGAAAATAGGGAAAACGATTAAGGTATGAAAATAATTCAACCGTAACTGCTTCAGACAGAGGAAGTATTATTGTTTGAGGGCCTGTCCTTCCTTTTTTATGTATATATATCTGTGTATACATTTCTTATGATTTGTATGTACTGTTAATCTTATGTTTTTCATATGCGTGACTATTTCCCATGTCATTACTTATACAGCCGTGGATATAATACGGAATAACATTTAGGGATGACTTTTAACACACTTTATTTTGAACATCGTAGGGCTGAGTTTGTTCTGTTATTGAATACGTGGAAGATATTTTTAGGCAGAAAGGAAACCAAATGTAAATAGGGATTAAAGGAAAAGTCTGGGAAACTGCTACCAAGGGTGGTGGTGGTGGTTGTTTTTTTTTAAGAATCTAGCATTAGCATCAACTTTTTGCTTTAGTCACTATTTCTATTATTAGATAAGAATCAACGCAGCAAATTCCTTCTGGAATTCATGCTCCCAGCCTCAGGACCAGCGCGATCAGAGCCTGTTGACTGTTTTGCTCAGGCCGGTGTTCCCCACCATTTGATGAGGGAGTAACATGGACTCAGATTGACTTTGGGGGAGGAAATGCTGTAGGGACCTGGTCATCGTCTTACGTTCTTCCGACTTCAAGTGGTGCTGGTGGTCCCCACTCACAGCTCGGCTGATGGTCAAAGCGTATGGGTCAGCACCTCATCAGTGACAGAGGCTCACTGCACACCAGGCCCTCATCAGAAAGTACAGTTTTGAAATTGCTGGAGAAGTTCAATCAGAAACCTGCTGAGAGATTTTGTGAGGGGTGTTTATGTCCTTAGGGCAGCTATTCTTATACAAGTAGTTAACCATCGGGGTCCTTCTCAGGCCAGCCCCGCCCTGCTCCCATCCCTAGGTCCATATCTGGCCCACAGAAAACTCGCTTCCTTGGCCCCAACACATTTTGAGGGTGATCATCCATCTTAGCCTTTTAAGCTTTTGCACTGTGATTCCAACACTAATCCCTATGCCTTACGATCTCCAGTGACACACGTTACGCTTAAGTTGTTCCCTGGAACCCCCTTCGCCTCCCCCCGAACCACCCCACCACCTTGATCTGAGGCAAAGGGAGGGTGGACACCGCTAGCTTCCTCCAAGGACGTTCTCTATACCTCTTTTAAACTGCTGTCTTGTATGGGCAAAGCCAAGTTGAATTGGTTCCATTTAGTATGTCTTGCTTAGGATGTTTTGCAGCTTCCTTTAAAGAAGGGACTATTGCCACAGACTATTTTGTCCTAGCTTATGGACAGTCTGAGACAGAAAGTGTTCCGTTTTAACATCTTAACTGAGATTACTCTTTCCAGATGGCCGAGAGTAGGGACCCCAGTAGGATGGGATGTGGGAGGGAAAGCCTTCAGACTGGGAGGAAGTGCTATGGATATGCTTCTACGGGAATGATTCTGAAAGGAAACAGGTGATGTTTAAACCCGGCTCTGCTGTTTTCTCACTGAGAAGCAGGCGGGACTTGTCCAAGATCAGCATGAAATTTTCCGTGACCCATCACACTGCATGTGTTAACTATGCAGATGTGAAATCTTGGTTCTTAGAAGCCGTATGTGGACTTGTGACATTCCTAGGATCTCTAAACCAACAGATGACTTACACTGGGAGCAAACGTAGCATTTTGATATAATGGGAATAATTTTTCATCATTATCGTTCATATCTAGTAGAAGAAGCAGAGAGGCTTGAAAGCAAGAATTTGAGTTATCTATTTTTTCATTGATACCTTGTGGGAAGCAGGAAAGTCTCTTTCTTTTGGGCTTGAGTTCACTTGTAAATGATACTCTCCTTTAGGAACTGACAAGGATCTTCCTCTGTGCGCAAGGCACGTGGTGTGTGTGTGTGTGTGTGTGTGTGTGTGTGTGTGTAGGGGATATGTGTGTGGGAGAAGAGTGTCTTTCTCTCCTTTCCTCCCCACCCCCAAGCAGGGAGTTAGTGATAATATGGATGGAGGGATAAGAGGTATTAGGGAGCTATCTATACACAAAAAACGTTTCCCCACACATTGTACCAATTAGAGATTCATTTTCATTTAACAAGCTTTGAAATGGCAAATGGTCCTTGAAAAGGATTAACCACACGGCCATTCAATTAGGTAATCAAATCGTTCTCCTCTGAGAGTGGTGGTTCTAAAGAAATAGGACTGAGAAAAAGTGATTTGGGAGCATGCAGCTCTTTACTTGAGGACAGGTTGAAATGGCTTGATAGGACAGGGTCTCAGAGGGGTGCTTTCCATAGCCAAATAGCAGCAGTAGCAGAATTTATACCTTCAGTCAATAGAGACCTCTTAGAGGTAATCCACTGGGTGTGTCTCAGATCGTGTTCCATCGAACACGAATCCTGTGGGATGGCACAGGGGAGAGAGGAAAGGTCTCTGCTGCAGTACGTTTGGGAAGTGCTACTTGTGTCTCTGATTTGGACATTCACAGACACATTAGCGTATTAAGGAGTCTGAGAAGACGTTTAGAAATTCCATTTCTAAAAGCCATTTAGAAATTCCCTTAGCTGGATTAAAGAAGCATTTCCCTAAATTATTTGACCAAGGAATGCCCTGCACCCCAATTGTTCAGACTTGTGCATTTGGGATATTGAGTGCTCCACTCTCGGGAATGTTCTTAGCTTCCAAAGGAGCTACTATGACTCAAGATGTGTTTCAGGCTCTGGTTAAATTGCTTTGAAACCAACAGAAAATTTGCTCAAGGGGCTTCTATGGTTGTTTGTTTTCTTTACCTTGAGGGTCGGTTTGATATTAGAATCACATATTTAAGTTAAGGTCTGATGAAAATATAAACAGGATAAATAATAATAGGGGTAAATAACATGAAATTGGATAATTGGATACATAAAATGCACACAAAGATGTTTATATATGTATGAATACAGAAATACAGGCTTTAAATGCAGTTTGAGAAAAAGGAGTTTCAGATAGGACTTGATAATGACTCCATGAAAATAAATAACTGTTAAAATGGTCGAAGTCTTCTATTTTTAATACCCAGGTGTTTTATAACTATGCTTTAAGACAGTTAAGTCAGAAGTCATGGCTCATCCCTGGCTTCAGTGTAACTGATTTTTTTTTTTTTTTTTT
>NW_024340849.1:11552585-11592579 GCF_902729225.1 Pteropus medius
ACGAAAACATCACGATTTATTTCTACTGGTGACCGACGTTTGGACTGTTCCCAGGTTTTGCTGTAACAACACTGCTGCTGTGAACATTCTTATGGGTGTCTCTGGTGTACAGGTGTAAGATTTTTAGAAGATGTCCCCAAGAGTGACTCTGCAGAGCTGCGGGGAAGGGGGAATGAGTATTCAGCTTTCCTAGGGAACACCATTTTTCTCCAGTGGTGGTATCAATTCACACTTCCACAGAAATGGATGAGGGCTTCCTATTCACACCTTGGCATCGTCTGACCTTAAAATTTTTATCACGTGGATGTGAAACGGTATCTTTGTGGTTTGAATTTGCATCTCTGATTCCTAACAAGGTTGAGCATCTCTCCGTGGGTTACTGGGCCGTCCATGTATCCTCCACAGTGAAATGCCCCTTTACCCACTTCCCTACCAGGTTGTTTCTTCGACTAATTGATTCTTTATGGATTTTGAATACTCACACTTCGTCAGTTCGTATGCTGCAGAAACTTCTTATGGTGCCTTTTGATGAAAAGATATTTGTAATTTTAATGTAATTGAATTTTCTATCATTCTTTTTCTATGATTTGCATACAACTGATTGTCTCCTGAAGTTTTATAGTTTTGCCTTCTCAAACCCACCTGGAATTGATTTTGGGTAAAGTGTGAGATAAAAATCCAAATGCATTTTTCCTTCATGGAAAACCAGTTCTGCAAGTTTCACTGTTTAGTACTTCATCTGATCTTCCATGCTGTCGCTCATAAATCACTTTCATATGTGCGTGTGTCTGTTCTTGGAGTCTTGATTTTGTTTCACCTATCTGCACCAATATCAAACTATTTTATTTACTATAGGTTCATATATCTTGATATCCGTTAGAAAATTATCCCTACCTTGTTTTTCTTTGGAGATATTTTGGAGGTATTTCAGCTCTTTTTGACCATCTGCATTTCATTTAAAATTTTAGAATCAGTTTAAATTCCACCAAAGAAAGTTCTTCCAAAAGTAATCGACTCTCAAGATCAAACATATAAAATATATTTTCCCAACTTAATGTTTTTATATCCATGAACATAGTATATTTATCCACTCTTAGGAGTTCTTTACTATCTTTCTATAAAAATTTCTAATTGTTTTTGTGAAAAGCTTGTGGGTCTTTTATTAGATTCATTCCAAATTTTTATTTTTATATTTTTTGCAGTTAGTGTTTGTTTAGATGTTTTTACATGTGTTCAGTATCACCGTTTATATTACTTATTGTATCTCTGAAGGAAAACAACTTTATCCCAGGCTTTAAGAATTCCCACAGATAATATTGAATGACAACTCTAATTGAAAAAAAAAAAATCCCATAGAGGAAGATGCAAGGGACAAGCACTCACAGTCAAAAATAACAAAACACACAAAGAACTTAGACAGAGTCAGGCTTGTCACACGTGGAAAATAAGAATGTTAAGTATTTCAAGAAATGAGAAGCCTCTTTCCAAAACACAAATAACGTTTATAGAGAAGCAAAACTGAGAATATTTACCACCAACAGTCCTCACTAAAAGAATTTCTAAAAGATACGCTTTGGACAAAGAATATCAGAAAATTTGTGATCCCATGTCCACATACCTAGACCAGAGACCACTTGAAAAGAAATTTATTGCTGTGTGCTTTTCATACAAATTGTTTAAGGAAAGGTCAGTGGTTAAAAAGGGTTTCTTTTTTTTCTCTTCCCTACATAGTGCCAAGATCAAAATTAATCTCTTTATTCTAAATGTTTTTTACCTTAATGTCTATTTTGTCTGGTATTAATATATATAGCTTTTTTTTTTTGGTCACATTCCACCCTTACCCCTTTTCTATGTCTATATTTCAGGTGTGTCTCTCCAGGAGCACATAGCTGGAGTTTAGTTTCTAAAATCTAATTTGACTCTTTAAAAAAATCTATTGCAACTTCTGATATTCAAAAATTATTTCTACCACATCATTTTGTGCTTTTTAAATTTTTCTATGCCATCGCTGCCTTTTTATTTTCCTGTCTCTCATTTGGATTTTTCATTTAAAAATATTTTCTTCTACTTTATTTTGAAGTTAAACATTTCTAGTGGGTCACCCTTAAATTTTTAATATGCACACTGACTTTCAAATGTGTCATTAATAAAAACAATTTCTCTTGAATGAGCCAATATTTTATTAGAATATTTAAATTTTGATCATACAATTTGATCAACATATTAGACATTATTTTGTTCTGATCCCCCAAACTACACTTTGATTGCTATTTACAGTTGCTGATATTTTTAGATTTCATCCCATGTTTATTCTGTTTCTTCGCTTATTTTTCCTTAATTGCATCTCAGAACTCTCTCTCGAGGT
The DNA here is from genome assembly GCF_902729225.1 of Pteropus medius. Lineage (NCBI taxonomy): Eukaryota > Metazoa > Chordata > Mammalia > Chiroptera > Pteropodidae > Pteropus > Pteropus medius. The sequence continues at coordinate 11,554,951 of NW_024340849.1, forward strand.
AGTAATTGTCCTTTCTAATGAAAGACATCCTTCGTCAGTTCCTTTGTTGATGTGCTATTCATACTTAACTTTCTCCTTTTTCGTTTCCTGAAAATTTTGTTTTTCTTTACTTCTCAAATGCCAGTTTAGGTGTTCACACAATTCTAAATTGATAATTATTTCCCAACAGCGCTTCGAAGTTATGATTTCACTGTCATCTGGCTTCTATTTATAGCTGTTAAAGTCTGATGTCAGCCAAATTGGCACTGCTTTGAAGTAATCTATTTTTTCTCTGTCCGCATACCGGCTTTGCTTTCTATTTTTATTCTGTATCTCACTCCTTCTCTCCCTTCTTTCCTTTCTTAATTAGAATTTGTTTTGCTTTCAGAATCTGAGGATTTTGTCTTTCATCAGTTCTGGGGAGTTGTCAGCTGTTATCACTTTAAATGCTGTCTGTTTTTCCGTTCTTTCCTTTAGATCTCTAATTAGACGTGTGTTAGACCTTCTCATTTCACAGACCTCCTGTCTCATCGTCCCTTTCGTTTTTCAATTTCTGTGCTGTGTATTGGGATGCTTCCACAGATAACTTATTCGATCTTCGGCCGTGTCTAACCTATTTAACTCATTGCTGAGTCTTTAATATTAGTGATCATGTATTTTGCATATTTAGAAATTTCTTTTTCAAATCTTCGTGGTCCTTTAAGTTGTTTCTTGCTCATGCTTTAGTTCCAGCTGTATTTCCTTAAATGGAATTTTACATTCGGTTATTTTGTATTGTCGTTTGAGGATTCAGATTGATAGCCTAGGTTATTTTAATTTTTACTTTTCATGGTTTTTGTTTTTTGCTGACTCTAGCTCAAGGAGTTTTCTTTCCTCAGTGTTTTAGAATTTTTTGTTGTAAACTCATATTTGGTCATCATAATCCATGGGAATCCTGAAAGGCTTGGCTTGAGGATATGCTCCTCCACTGAAACTTGGGTTTGCTTCTGCCAGGGACCCTGAAGTGCTTTGGAATTGGGACTGCTTTCAGTTCATTTTGCATCTTGTGGGAATGCCAGATCATGCAGTTAGGATAAATGCAAACTGTGAAGCCCTGTGAACACACATCTGATTACAGATTCACAGGTGGGAACTCTTCTTTCTATCTGAGCTGAGGCCCAGACAAGTTTCCTTGTTGCATTTCCTTGCTGGTCAGCAGATTTTTCTAACCTATCCTGTCACTGAGAGTATAGCTCTTTGAGGGTCCCGTTGTCATTTTGCAAAATGATTATCATTGACTTCAGTTTGAGGTTTAGCATATTGAGCTTGTTCTGGATTTTACTTCCCAGTTGGGTTCAAGTCTCTAGTATATTCAGGCTATTGAAACCCAAATTATCAAGAAGCCCTTCATTTCTTTTTCACAGATATACTGCAATTCCTATAATTTTACAGGCACATCTGCCAGTACCATTTTATTTCCTGTATTACTGACTCTCCCTTGAGGTCACCCACAACTTGATAGTCATCCACAACTTGATTAATCTTTTCCTATGTTAAATGAAGATACAACTCCTTTGTTTTGGCGTTTGTGTATTTATAAAACATATCATTTTTGTTTGGACCCCATGTCAAATGAAAGGTTGATACCATAAAAGAACTCTAATATTTCACCATAAAATTTTATGCATAAAATGATTTTCTTTTTTAAAAAAAAATCAATTATATCAGAGTGTGTGTGTGTCTTTAATACAGGAAAAGCAGCCTGTCTTTGGGTAGATTAGCTGGCCCTACATTCTCCTGGATGCTTAACCTCTGAACAATTTTGACAATGCTCTCCATATTTTGCCTCGAGGGCTATTGCTGGCTGAGTGTCCTTCAGTAACAGCATCAGGGCTCCAGAGCCTGAAAACCTAGTTTAATGAAATGTACAGATGATGCTAAAGGAGAGAAGTGTTTTACTCTCCATGGGGACAGGAGCTCAATAACAAGAGGAAAAACTAATGCTGCAGGCGATAAATAATGAAACAAGAAAATACGCCTGCACTTGGACTAGAGAAAATGAATGTATCTTTGGAAAAATGATCTGTGAGGATTCTCTGAGCAGTGACCCTAGAGGGGAGGTTGGATCCAGACAGGAAATGTGAGAGAAAGGGGTAGGGAGCTGCACCGTAGTTATTTCCAGCTCATTGATCATGAGCAGAATGACAGGGAGTAAGGAAGTGTTAGCCTTATTAATATAAAATATTTGTCGTTATCCTCATATAACAACATAAATACTTGTAGAGTCCTTTACTGTTTTGAAACTGCTGTTTACATCCATCACCATAGGCTTTTTTCCTGTCACAAACTGGGTTTTACAAGATAGTCTCCCTGTGAGCTCCTGAAGTGTGAGCTGAGAGGTTTGTTTAGGAAAGAAGGAGGCTGTTTGGAACACTCCCGCTTAATGACGAAGTCATTTAAGCACACAGTGCTCAAAGCCAATGGGGTGGGGGTGGGGGAAACATAGCTTCAAGAATGAATGCTCGGCCTTTCCCTGTGCTCCTCCCCTCAGCTCAGTCCGTTCCCTTCTACTTCGTAAAATCATGAACAGTTGTCAAGTCGCAGCCCAGAGCATGTGTGTACAACAGGCCCTTCTGTGCCTCCTCGGTTCTCTCTCTGGTGATCCCAATGTTCTTGTGCAACCTTTTTAAGCCCTCGTTTCCTCATCGGTGGCATGAGGAGCTTGGAATGGCTCTTCCAATAGAGGGTCTCTGGGGGTCCCCACTGCCTGTTAGCCTGTGGCACAAAATTCAGTGCTTAGTATTTTTGTCCTCTGGGGTTGGACCTTAAAGCTTTTGCAGGCTGGTCTTCACATCGAGATTTTTAGGTTCTTGTGGACATCCATGTCAGATTTTATAAGACCAAATGTGGTGGTCCAGTGCCGAATACAGAGGAGGTATCAACTGAGTGGTGGCTGTCCCGGATTTTTGCTGTCTCACGTTTCCTACTATCTAATCACTTTAAGATTCCCATCCAAGCTACCGATATTTAATTTTAGGGGTCTTAATTCTAGTTAGTTTACTTGTCGACCCCCAGATTTCTGCCTCCCTGATGCAGGGGTGCCACCTGATGGGAAAAGGCGGCAACTCTGAGCCCGTCCGTGCCATGCCCCTCTTCTTTATTCTTTCTTAAAGAGGCGGAAAAGTAGGCATTTTGGGGTGTGAGTTGCTGTGATGTGTCTAGAACTGTGCTATCCTTATGTAGTACAGCAGGCCGAAGTCTGCATCATGCGACATGAAGGTAGATGCTCTCGGCTCTCCTGCTCAAAGGTCCTTATCCCAGCGACCTGTCGAGTCTAGTGTCAGAGGTTCATTCCATAAATGCCTTTCTATCTTTTGTACTCTATCCATTGATCACTCTCACTGTTTCCTGGATGTGAGTCAGGACTCTCAGTTACAACTGAAAAGAACCCAACTCGGCCTTGTTTAGAGCCAGTCGAGGGAGTTTATTGGCTTATGTAAGTGGAAAACCTCGGGGTAGGCTGGCTTCAGGCGTGTTGGAACTCATATCGTCAGGATTCAGCCTCTTTCTCGCTCTATCTCTTGGATCTGCTCTTGGCTTTACTTAATGGCACTTCTTTTTCACTTGGCACCAACCCCCCCTTTTCTGCCTTCTCCTCCAAATTATGCAAAAGTACTGGAATTTACTATCATTGGGCCAGGTATCAATCCTTGAATCGATTACTCTGGGAGCAAAGGGAGGAGAAGTTTGATTCCGGTCAGCCAGGTCTTGGTCATGTGCCCACCCCAATCACCTGAGCTGAGAGAGGGGAAGGTGTCATTCCCCAGAGGAACACGGGAGTACCATTTCCAGACAGAGGAGGCTTGGAGGCCAGACAGGCAAAAAGAACAAATGCCCATGATATTGGCCATTGTATTTGTCAGCCCATCACAGACAGCATGTCATTTGCTTTTCTACCTTGCAAGCTGTTGCACATTGCTAGATACCTAAAATGTGCTTGATAATTACTGGCTGAATGATTGGAGAATAAGTGGTAGAAGAGGCCAGTGAGCACCCCTGGGCCCCTGGGTAGCTGGGGGAAGGTGGAAAATCAAGGACATGTTGCATGGGTAAGTTCAGAAACAACTGTGTGGTACTTTTAAAACTTAGCCTCAAGTACTTTGAAACTCCTTCCATGGAGAAATAGGGCCTGTGTTCCTTCCTCTTGAGTCTGGGTGGGTTTGTATCAGTCAACGAAATGTAGCAGAAGGGACACTATGAGACTTCTGAAGAGAGGTCATAAAAGTCCGAGCAGCCTTGTTCACTGGGACACTTGATCTTGGGGCCTGGAGCCACCAGATAAGAAGTTCAGCATAATACTATCATACTGGACGGGTCACCTGTAGGTGTTCTGCTTGACAGTCTCCAGTGAGCCCAGACTTCCAGTCATTCCTGTTAAAGTACCAGACACGAGAGTGAAGCTGGCTCAGACCCTCCGGCCTAGCCCATCGCCAGCTGAGTGACACCCTGGACCCTCTGATGCCCCGGGGAACAGGAGAACTACCCAGCTGAGCCCTGTCTCAATTCCTGGCCCACCAAAGTGTCAGGTGTAATAAACAGCGGTGGTTTTAAGGCACGACGTTTTGGGTTAGCCTCTCACCCAGTAATAACACAACTGGAGCAAACTGCTGTCTCTTCGACAACCTTAATGAGAAAGCAGAGACCAAACACGTCTCACGTTACTTTTGACTATGATCTTAACACAAGTGTGCTATAAAAAAAGACCTGTTTATGAAGAAAGATTAAATGATTTTTCCCCCCAAAAGGCTTTCAAATAATAAATTTGAGTAAATGTCTTCCTCCCGCCAGCAGATTGTTGGCGGGCTGCCTCCTTTTATCTTGGGAGCCTGAGCAGCAGGAGAGCAGGAGACAGAGGCCGTCGCTTGCTGTCACAGCTTTGCCGCACATGGCAATAGGCTCACAGGTCCCCACGGAGCCATGGAACTTCTGTTTCCTCATGCAGACGGATCTGGGCGGGCAAGGGGCATGAGTTCCATTCGTGGTATTGCAAAACAGAAAGTTCCCCTTTCTGGAATTTTGATTCATTTTTCCCGCTTTTCCCCTGCAGGCGTACAGCCTCTGCTTTCCCCAGAGCCTTGAAAATAACCAGGCAGGGAGAGAGCCGGGGTGACGTTTGGGAGGGCTGAGGACTCTGCAGGCCTGGCCCCTTCCTCCCGCCTCGTGGGCCTTTCTGGCCTTCCTGTCCCTCCACCTGCAGGCGCTGACCCCAGTTCCCTGCCATCCAGAGCTGTTCAGAACCCCCAGGCGCATGTGCACGTGTGTGCTTAAGACCCCACAATTTCCTCCTCAGGAAGTCGCCTCCTGGCTGGGGCTCCCAGAGACCACTCCCAGACACTGCACTGTTCTCTATTCCTGACTTCCCACTTAGCGAGAGCAAAGGGACGTCTTGCTGGCAAGTGTGTCCCGAAGAGGACGCAGACACTCCCTCTCACCGCTCCCTCCTCACTCCGTCAAGCAGTAATCATGCAGCTCATACTCAGCCAGATGGCGAACGTTCTAGACTCTGGGAATATACACACGAGCAAAACAGGCAGAAGTCCCTGTGGTTGTGAATCGTGCCTTCTAAGACAGGGGAGAGGAAGAAGTGGACAAACAACAAGCACCTAAAACATACCGTATGTCAGGAAGCTGTAAACAAAGTGAAAAATGACCAGAGCGGGATCAGGAATGGGCGCGGGGTTTGCAGTGATGGATGGTGTGGTCCGTGGAGATCTCATCAAGCAAGACGGCATTTGAGCAAAGATGTGAGAGCCGGTTACATGATATCAGGGGGAGAATTATTCTGGAAGAAGCGACTCTCAGTGCAAAGGCCTTGAACGGGAGCAGTGAGGAGGCCTGAGTCTCTTGAGTGTCGTGAGGAGGTGGGAGTAGATGAGGTTGGGGCCATGTGGGCCACTGTAGGGGGACCTCACTCTGAGAGACATGGGAGCCACTGGAGAGTTTTGAGCAGAGGAATGACAGGATCTGACTTGTGTCTCAGAGAGACGGCTCCAGCTGCTCATTAAGAACACTGTCGGGGACACTGAGTGTAAACAAGAGATCTCATAGGAGGCTGTTGCAATAATGTGGATGAGAAACGGTGGTGGCCGGGCCTGTGGAGGTAACCATGAGACAGGTGAGAAGCAGTGGGATTTTGAGAGCATTTTGAGCATAGAGCCGACAGGATTTGCTGGTGGATTGGGATTTGGGGCTGAGAGAGAAGTCAAAGTTGGTTCTGCGGTTCCCGATCAGTAACTAGGAGCATGCGGCAGCTGAGAAAGCAGGCTTGGGGAGATGAGCAGTTCAGCCTGGCCATGTTGCGTTTGGAAGGGCTGTCGGACATCCAGGCAGAACTCTGCATAGGTGCTTGGACGTGCAGGGCTGGTGGTCAGGGGTGAGGACCCGACTTTAATGAAGTAGTGCTTCCCATCAGGCTGCTGGTTGACTTGGGTTAAGTTAGGTCTCAGAGCAGAGTGGGCACACAGCTGTGTCGCTAGGTTTCAGAACATACTCCAGCCCATCTGGTCTCATGATTACCGTCCCTTCCACGGTATTGTGGACATTGCGGTGGGGACAAATACAAGCTGTCTTTCAGCTCCATCCGGTACTGTCCGCAGCAGCTTGGACTGTTGGCACGATCAGACAGAGCGCTGTCTTCTCTGGTCCTGTGTGTATTTTTTGAAAAGCCTGAAAACAGATTTTTCCATCACCTCATGTCAGTTTGGGGGCAGGGGAATTGGGACTAGGAGAAAAAAAACAATTAGGAAAAATACCATTTTATTCTGAGAGAAACCAATGCAAGAAAAAACCCTTTGTCTTATTTCTCTTTTCAAATGAAAAATAGTTTCTTCCGCTTAGTGGATCCTTGTGTAATAGTCATTAATCGAAAATATTATCCCAGAAGACGGAAGTCCAAAACGGGGATGTTTAATGCACTTTCAGGTGTGGTTCCCAGGACATCTGTTTCCTAGGGTTGCTGAAGTAAAATGCCATCATTTGGGTGGCTTCAAACAACAGAAATTTATTCTTTCACGTTCCGAAGGCCAGAAGTCTGACGCGACAGGGATGAGTGAGGTGTGGCAAACACCGATGCAGCCTGTGGAGGTGGAGTGACCTGGCCAACGTCATGACAGGGGCTGGTGGCCAAAGTCTGTCTCCGAACTTATCTGAGGCTCTGTCTCTTTTGATCCTTTGCTGCATCAAAGCCTCTCCGACTTGAAATAGCTGTTGTTGTGCGGTTATATTCATGAGAAGCTGAGGACCCCTTAATCCTTGGTCCTCCTGTTTTGTGGCCACCGCCTCCATTACACTGTTTAAAAACTTGATTGTACCTGATGCTTAAGCATCGGGAAGGCTGACTGTATCTTGTTCCCTTAGTCCCTGAAGTATGTCGAGGTTGGAAAGTTGTGTTCACTAGATGTTGCCATTTCCAACAATCACAAATATATTTTTAGAAATCTAGAAAACCGTTTAAATCTCTCGTACGTTTCAGAGGTGATGCCTACATCCTTTCTCCACTCCTTCTACCCGTCACATGTTCCCTCATTTTTAACTCAAAGATGCTCTTGTGTTTGCAGCTGAATCCCAAATGTTCCATCATAGCCTTGGAATGGTTTTATATCACAGGCCAAAGAAAATTGGAGGCTGCAAATGTTATTGTCCGACCAATGAGAAGGCAATATCATAAATTTCCCTTCCAGCCTTGCAACGAGGAGTCAGGGCAGCTAGCGTTCACAGCACTTCTTTACCAGAAGCTCTGGGAGGTAGGCAGGCAGCTACATGTTGTCTTAAATTGTTTTCTAGTGACCTCAGCCTGGCCAGACCACCCACCTTTTAATGCAGAAAGGTAATTCTGCTGTTAAGTTCAGTCTCCCCCCGCCCTCCCCTTCCCCATCGTTGGAATGACTTATTCCTAGTGGCCTTGTGGTTTGGGTCTTTATGCACTGGGGAGCGTGTTTAACAAAAACCACACAATTCATTTTGATGGCCTTGGCCCATTTCTTCCAAAGTGAGTTGCTGCTCGTGACTTACTTTCTTCTATTTTCAGATTGTGTACTTTTGATTGCAAAATCAGGCATTCCTTTGAATTCATGTGTGTCCTTCAAAACAAACCGGCCATGTTTTCAGTGGCGTGACTTTCCCCTCTCTGTGGCTGCTGGTGGATGTGTTTGTCTTTTGGAGTGGAGAGAATGGTAAATAAGAATTAGTAAACAACCCCCACCCCCAGGGCCCTGTTGCTTAAAGGCGAAAGATAGCCCCCAAAATGTCGCTGTAGCTCAGTGGGCTCCTGGCATCGGCGGGATGAGATGTAGGAGAATTTAAGACCCGCTGCTGCTACGTGGATTTAAGGGTTCCATGGCTGTGGTCCTTCGGAGTAATGACCAGTAATGCCCGGAGTAAAGACACCCTGTCCTTAGGCATGCTCTGGTCAGCGAAAAGCAGGGTGGCCGGTGAAGAGAGCATGGCTGGTGAGATAGAAGAGAACTGGGTTTGAATATTTGCTCTGCCATCTCATAATCCCGTGTCTCGGACATGTGCCTCAATCATGCGTCACGCCTCAGTTTCCTTTTGAAAATTGGGAGGCAATGACAGTGTTCTCAGTTGATTCAAGAGTAGAGAAACTTTTCAGAGGGCCTAGCCAGTCACTCCCTGAGTGGCAGCTGATGTTAACTGGTGGCAGAGGCAGTATCAGAGCGGTCTCATCCTGTAGGTGGTACTTCCTTTTAAATCTTAAACAGTATTCAGTTTATCACTTTTTTTCAATCGGATTTGACCCTGGATAATGTTCGACTCTTACAAAAAATGTGAACAAATCTGGAAGAGGTGATACTCGTGAGAATATTTAAAAGCATATGTTGCAGACTCTGAAAATAATTTCAATAGGCGAGTTTCTCCAAAGTTCTGAGAAGTGGCAGGATTGTTGAAATGAAGATTCAACTGCTTGAAACGGCTATGCTGAAGGGCAGGCTGCTCATCTGGGCAGATGAGACTAGGTCACTGTGCACATCATCTCAGCCGGGTAGGACTTAGGCTGACCGGCTGCATGTTGGCCCCATAAATGAAGGCCCTCTTGAACACTTCGCTAACAGGTAGGATGCACCCTGGGACATGGCTGAGGACTAGTGTGCAAGGGCAGGTGGCCCAGCAGTGTCATTTGTCAGTGACGAACAGCTTCACTGAGTAGTTTTGAAGACAAAACCTGTGACTCCAGTGGCCCCAGTGCAGGATGTCAGGCAATGGAGACATCTAGAAAGAGGACTGTGATTAGCCAGGTCCAAGTCCAAGAGGAACAAGGGGCTGATCCACCTGTTCCTGATGGATCAGCCATTTCTCCATCTTCAGACCAAGTTTAGACTTGAGCTCCCCAGCCCCCTCATTAAATCGGCTTGATCTGAGTGTGTGTGAGTTTTGTGTTTGGCTGTTTTTTTTTTTACTATTTTTTGTGTGAATTGAGGTATAATTGGCATACAATGTTATATTAGTTTCAGGTGTGCAGCATGGTGATTCGACATTTATTTGTGTACGTTGTGAAGTGGTCACCCCAGTAAGTCTAGTCACCATCTCTCACGAAGTTAATACAGTATTATTGACTGTATTCTCCATGCTGTACATTACATCACCGTGACTTCTTTATTTTATAACTGGAAGTTTGTTCTGGTTGTTTCAGAGCTAAGTGGTTAGGGGGATGGGTCCACCTTTGAATGACATGCCGTGCATTTCTCAACAACCCCTGAGTCCCCAACCCCATGGTGTTTTGTTCCAGGGTCCTGGAGAGCCCTTCTCAGAAAGGTGTGGTCTTCGAGATCATTTTATACGTGTTATGTTTTTGCCGTGACTTCAGCTGCCGAGTTTGACTGGACTCCATCCCTCCCCCACTCACACCTGTCGCCCCTCTCTGGTCTCCACCACAGTGCGCTGCAGTTCGTTGGCCCTGACAGGCCTGGCCAGTGCAGAAACATTATTCTGGGAACATTATTCTGGCTTGCGACCAGGCCAGGATCCTGTCAAATACAGTATTAGGATTTGGATAGTCTCATGTAGGTAAAAAATAACTCATTTGAAAGTTCAAGAGCTCAGCTTTTCCTTTGGAACGTCGCAGGATATGAGCCACACTGCAGAGGGAAGACGTCTAACCCTGCAAGTCACCTCCTTTCCAGCCTCTCCGAAGGTTTTTCCCTCCAGCCAGGTATATGCTCAGAAAGCCCTGGGAGAAGTCTGTTTCCTATTTGCCTAGCGGAATATCTCCAGGACACTGGAAGAGAGTAAAGGATGAAGCACCGAGGCCAGAGGTGAAGGGGAGATTTTAGGCCACCTGGGAAGCCTGGAGTCAAGATTTTCATAATGTGGGAGAAAGCGTACACATGAGTGTTTACGTCTGTCTGTGTGTCTGTCTCTCTCTGCAGGGGTGTGTCCCCCTGCCCCTTCCCACCCTCCTCTCTCTTGACTTCACTTACAAGGATGAAGGCCAAAAGCTGTAGAAATGTTGAATGGGACAGTGAATAAGTGTCTTCTCTTGTCCAGCTCTCTGCCGTAAATTCCCCATCTGCTTGGCGGGCTTGTGTTAAAGGAATCGTGTCTTTTTCTTTCTCAGCGATGTAGGCCACTAGAAATTTATGAAAAACTGTTGCCTCAAAACAGAAGTTAGGTATGAATTTAGCTGGAATAATTTGACTCTTTTCTCTCATCGAAATAACGGTGAAGGTTGAAAAAAAAATCTATGAGTTCAAAAACATATCTAAAATTTATTTAGAACAATAAACCAGTGAGAATATGAAAGGAAAGTCTAAACAAGGAGGATTATGAGATGTGACCAGTCTGACCAGATAATACAGAATATAAAGCTAAACTCACTTAACTCTGTATTGGCAAAACAAAGAGCTAAATGGAACAGGATAAATAATAAAAACTATTACATCTGACACTCATATATAATAAAGCAGATATTACAAACCAATGAAGAAGAAAGACTTATTTAATATTGTAGTTTTGGAACAACTGGCTTGTAATTTGGAAAAGAATTCAGTACCCCTTCTCCCATGATAGTCTGAATAACTAGACGTTGAGAAAAAGTAAAATATTTTGAAACTTTATTTTAGGTTTTAGGTAAATACATTATGTATGATGGCAGCATCATTTCTAATGTGCCTATTTAACTCGTTTATGCTTTTGAGGTAAACTTTGGGGCCGATACACATTTAAGATTTTCAAGACATTTTTAATTTTCCTTCAATATTTTCATATTTATTATAAGAAAAAATTTCTAAATGCTAAAAGCTAGTATAAAACCCTTATATGATTTGTAATTATGAATGTTCAACAATCTTAATATAGCATTGAAATCAAATGACTTTCACACAATTACTTGGGATGAAGCATCTGTTCATTCTGTCTCTCCATCATGCCATAGAAAATAAAATACAGTTATGTAAAGTTTCTCAGTCTTAAGTAATTAAAAATCTTAAAAAATCTGAGCAGTTCGCAGGCCCATCGTAATAAATTTGGAGCACTTTCTTTCACCCCTTTTAACAGCCCTCAAGTTTTAGTTCCAAAAGAGGACTTTTCTACATGAGACATCTTGGATGTAGATTTCTCAAAGTCACGTGTTGGACTTCTAAGAATATGAATTGGCTGCTCCAAATTTTTCATCTTTAAATTACACACAAACCACCACAAAACGAGTATAAAAATTAATCCAGGGGTATGGGAGTCATTTAACTTTTACACATAATGAAATGCAGTGAGTTCAAATTGGTTATTTTTCTTCGATTTCTTAGATTTTTAATTACTTTGAAAGGTACGTGTGTTCTCGATCCACTTATACAAATCTTACTTTAAGGCGAGTGGTATGATCTGTTAGTTAATTTATCAAGTGTTTGATTAATCCTGTGTGACGTGAAAGTCACGTACTGACTTGATTAGTTCAGACACTGTGCCTTGTCCTTTTCAGCAGGCGGGGGTGATGGATCCTATATGAGCATTTTCAGATGTGAAGGCCCCAAGGTCAGCCTGGCTCAAATCTGACCTTAGAAATCCCCATGTCAGAGAAGTATTATCTCAAAAAATGTTTCTGCTAACATGGATGCCTTAGAAGCCTCAAGATGAAAGACCCGATGGTAAAATTCTCCAGGAAAAGGTATTGGTTTGAGTCAAAGGTCAGCTAGGGCAAGATAGATGTTGCTTCCCAGCCCATGAAGGAAAATCACTGAAAAAATACTCCAAGGGGTGTTTGTTTCCAGCTTTCATGTGACCTCCTGCCCTGTGACCAAAGACAAGTAGTCACCTTCCTGATGGAAAATTGCATTCTTTCCATTTAAATAAAATCACTGTTCTCATGTTTTCTGTTCTTTATCTCAGCGGCTGAGCTTCAGGCTAAGGAGCATGTTTTCAGGTGATGCCTGTGGCACAGTCAGGGCTTGTGGTCCTGCAGGCGCTTTCAAAAGCTAGTTTTGCTAAACAAAGACTCTCAGACTAAAATCTATAAGCATTTAAAAAGTATACCGTTGACATCAAAGACGAGTGACCGAATGCCGAAAGTTCGCAGGGAACGATGGGAAATGCAAAAGAAATAATATAATTCTTGTTTCTAAGGAGATTTCAGAATAACTTCTTCAGTTCCCCAATCACATGAAGCCACTGTCTCGTGACTGAGCATCATGGCCGTGGTTATCTTATTATAAATTCCTGCAATGCAGAGGTTCCTGACCTTAGCTGCTCATTAGAATCACCTGAGAAGTTTTGAGAACACTGGTGCTTGGCTTCCACTCCCAGAGATCCTAACGCAATTGGTCTGGGGTGAAGCCTGGACAGCTGGATTTGTGCAGCCAAGGCTGAGAATCAGTGGCTTCACATCGCCCCTGCGAAGCAGACCTGATAGGCAGCCTTATCCTCACTCAGCAGATGTGAAAGCAGAAGCCTAGGATGCTGAGCCAACTGGTCTGACGATACCCAATTAGTCAGTGGCCGAGTTGGGATGACAACCAGAGGTGTCCATCCGAGTGGACTTTCGGATGAAATCCGGTAATCCATTTATCACACTGCGGCCACTGTGTGAAATTCTTTGGTCATTACATTAAGAAACGGTTTCTGGGAAATGTAATGTAACTTTTTAAACCCTGGAATCCCTCCAACCTTGATGGACGCTCTCCCACGCACCAGAGGTTTGCGGGGCGGGAGAAGGATGAAGGCAAAGTAGCCCTTGGAAGAGCCAGGGCTGAAGGAATGGACTTGGCACGGAGCCTCTAAGGGAGGGAGGGAAGAGACGAGCTCCAGCCGACATGACACCGCCTCCCTGTAGCCCAGAGGACCAGTTTACTCCCAGAGAAGAGAAAGAGGCAGCTCTCCCGTTTGTCCTGTTCTTGATACCTAGAGCTGAAATGGATCCAACTTTCCAATTATTTTAGATAACACTACTTAACCTGAGATTTCTTACCTCAGAATTTATACAAACCACGTTTAGGTCTCCCGTAAATCCTTTAGTCATCATTTTTCAGAGCCGCCTCTCTGGCTCACTTTGTGGATTTCCTCCCCTATCCCGTTTTGCCAACTTTTCATTTAAAACAAGTGTTCCCCAAATCTGTCATCTCTTGATCGTCTCTCTGCCCAGTACCACGTGCTCGCCCGCAGCAGCCCTCACTTGTTGGGCAAGGCTGCCCGCATTTTGCAGCTCTTGGAGGGTCCTTGAGCAGGTCCTTGGGTCGGGAGGGAGGCACCAGGTGTATGCCAGCTAGGAGGAGGCCATGCTGCCCATTCATGTGATCTGTGCCTTCCTATCGGACCAGAGCAGGGCTTGGTCGCACTGGCTTCTGTGCCTTTGGAATTTCTTCTTTATCCTGATATGACCATAATAGCAGAGTTTTTTTGTTGTTGTTGTTGATATTTTAAGGTAAGCTTTTACTACTAATAGTCTTTCTTGGAAAGTACCCCCTTTCTTCTCAAGGGGCTTGCTTATCTGCTTTTTTCTTGTTGCCTTTCCTGTTCTGCAAATATTGGAGGCTTCATATGTTCACTGTTGTAGCGATGTCTGCGAGCAAAACAAGGTTTCTGCGTGAATCTTGCTTTCTAAGGTAGTGTCTGTGTGGGGTGGGGGGGAGGGTTGTTTATTTAGCACCTACTTTGTGCCAAGAATAGTCTGATGTATTCTATGGAACAAGGGGGCAGGTTAGATAAATGCCAAATGTGGTACCAATAAAGAATAAAACTCCTGGTCCTATGCTGACGACTTTTTTAGGAGATAAACGTAATATTAATTATAGTTTAATATAGTCAAGGCGTATAATAAATGCAATGGAAATGCATGGGGTGATCAATTTTTTTTTCTGACAGCTCATTAGAAAAGGCTTGACCAGTGCAGATGACATTGGACGTGACCTGGAAATGAGGAATGGCATCTAATGAATGGACAGACCAGGCCGTTCTATTCAGGAGGAATTGGGTGCAGAGTATGGATGAGCATGGTGTTAGGGAACAAACAAGAACAAGGATTTCTGCCCGAGAAACAAACTGGAAATCAAGCTTTGAACAGCCTTATAAATCCTAAAGGGTGACCTTGTGAGTCCCAGGAAACCATTCCAGATTTTAAAGCTTAGGGTTTTAGAATCAAAGGTCACGTTGGTGGAGTGGAGGATGTGTACCTGGGAGACTGGATAGGATGCTGAGCTATGGGTAGTCTTCCAGTCAAGACATGAGACTCTGGTCTCCATCATAGACAGGGAGAGTGAAGAAGAGGGAGGGCTACAAAGAAAACTGGATGCCCGCTTGTCCGGCATTTGAAATCGGATGTGCTACGTGAGTCGAGAAAGGGGTCAGAAGACTTGAGTTTCTAACTTGGACAGGTGGATGCGCCGCTAACAACCGGAACAAGCTAAGGTTTGGGGCGGAAGTGTGGGACAAGCATGAGTTGTGACTGGGGCACGTGTTTCTTGCTCACATGTTAACATTTGTTCTGAAATCAACCCTAAGATATGTAGTTGGGGTAATATCACCCCGTTTTCTACCAAGTTAACAGAAGTCAGGAGAACTGTCATCAACTCAGCTTTAGAGCCGTGGCTGCAGAGGCCAACAAAGCCTCGAGAGAGAAGAGTTTTAAGAACCAGAGAAATGAAAACTGTGCCTTTGGACTGAAGGAAGTCAGCTGCCATCCCAGTGTTCACTCATCAGGATTGAGGAATTGGTAACCTGTACTTAAGTGCTAGGGATGTGGGCCGTGAGGCCATTCCTTCTGGACAGCATTGTCCTAACCATCACACGAGGTGTTGAAAAATCACCTCGGCTGTTTGCTGCTCCAGAATCCGGTGAACGTGCAAACCCAGCCAGTTGAAAACAATTCCTCAAAATTAGCTTAAGAAGGCAACTCAGAAATTAACTCAGGAAGGCATGATTGTTCCCTTAGTAGATTAAGTGTTTTAAATTTAAGTGAGAACTATGTAAGAAAAAAAAAGATAAAGTAAATCAAGTACTTATAATTTTTGAAGGCCAATCTGTGTACATGTGTTATTTTAAGTATTAATGATAATTGAAATTTATAAAACTGTTGCCCATGAGAGAAAAATATTATCCTCGTGCTTAAATTTAAAATAAGTAATGAAGCAGAGGTTTAGACTTATGTTCACGAGTATGAGAACGTGATGGACATTAAGAACTAATCACATTGACATTTCAAATTAAAATTCTAAGAATTTAAGTCGTTAGACAAATGAAATACTGTGAAAAGAACGGAGCTCTGGAAATTTCTGAATGCAGTTTAAAAGAGTGTAATTTCCTCCTTAAAAATAATTGTTAAAACGTGCTTGTATAGAGGGAGATGTGTAAGTTGAACTTTAATTCTTAAGGAGGGATTTGGGTTTAACTGGAATACATTGAATATTAATTTTAAAATTAATAAAAATTCAAAAATAAATATTGAACTTTTTTTTTTTCCTGCTTACAGAAACCACTCTCGAGAGTATAAAACCCATATTGACAGAAAATACACTTCACAGTTTGTACTTTGGCACTGTGTAAATGGTGACAAATGGTTTCTGTGCTC
Organism: Pteropus medius; assembly: GCF_902729225.1. NCBI lineage: Eukaryota > Metazoa > Chordata > Mammalia > Chiroptera > Pteropodidae > Pteropus > Pteropus medius. The sequence continues at coordinate 11,570,972 of NW_024340849.1, forward strand.
TGCTGGCCACTATGTGGCTGTGTAGTTATCCTCACGTGGGTGTGTACACACACACACACCCCTCCTGCCCTGATTCCAGTCACCCCCCTGAAGTGCAAGGCTTTGCCCTTACTCACCCCATCCCCCACCACAGGCCCCTGGTCAGGGAGCTTCCTTGAGGTCTGTCCGCCCTGAATTCCTGGAGGGTTTAAAATCCATACCACGCAATTTAGCGCTTAATTACATGCCCTCTGGTCACAGTCTCATTCTTTCGGTGTGTGAGTCTGGTCTTCCCAACCAGAGCAGGAATTATCTTTTCCTTCCTCACATCTCAGTCCCAGCTAGACACCTCATAGGTGTCAAGAGAGAAGGTTGAATGAACGTAAAAGCAAATACAGCACTCGACAGACTGCGTTCTGAGTTCTTTTCCCGTCGGCTTTGAGGTGCAGGAGGCGCTTTTTAAGCATCATCTGTGTGGAGCGGCTCCCATAGCACATTACAGGGCTTAAGCTTCGGAATACCCTGCTTCCCGTCTTGGCTCCATTACTCGTTAACTGTGTGAACTTGGATAATTTATTTTGGCTGTTTAAGCCTCAGTGCCTGGCAAATAATGAAGCCAGCTGTCCAGAAAGCTCTTACCTTCCAGGGAAGAAGGGATCAGCCCTATTTCCAGCTAGAGGTGCTCCTCTCCTCTGAGCAGACCAGAGGGAGGAAGGGGCAGCTGGGGTGACACCTGTGTCCCCTCTTATAGCCCAGGACTTGCTGTTGCGTGTTCTGCCGCCCCAGAGAAGGTGTGAAGTTGGGATTTTTCTCTGGAGCACATCACGTCGTTTTAAGCTGGAGGGAGGGTTCGGGAGTGAGAAGAACCAGGGCTTCTGCGTAAGGATTAAGATCTAATGTGACATTTGGGGATTTGCCCCAGTCACTCTTAACCTACTCAAAGGCGAGCAAAGTCTTGTCAACTAAGACACCGTCCTTTAACCCCACATTATAGGTTTCCCATTTTGACCTGTGAAGTCCAGGAGCTCTTAGGGGACTCTGCTAGCTTAGGGGTGTGAGAAATCATGCAAAGCCCCACAGTGTGTCCCATCCAGTCCAGGCTCAAAAGAGTGTAGACCGAATAGCTCACACCAGCAAACTGGATGCACTTCGATCTGCTCCTAAGACTTTTCAGACATCTCCCTTCTCAGTGACTGAATTTTACACTTAAACCTCAGGCTCAGTTTTGAAGCTTTTGGTTCAGCATCCTGAATGTCATTTTTCTGCACTCAGTTAACAGTGAAATGCTTTTCGACAACCCTCTGCTTCGCCCAAGTGTAGGCTTCTCTTAAAAAGAGTTTTGAATTGTGGTCTTTCTGCTTTCTGAAAGATTTCCGTTGCGGTGCTTTTCTTTCTGAGGTGCTCAGAGAGTCATAAAGAGAGGCTGCATACAAACAGGTATCCTGGGAGTTCTTCATTGTCGATGTCTAGTCTTGATGGGCACGCTTGCCAGGCCTCAGCCGGAAGCGAGTGTAGATGTTGAGTGTACCAGCTCCACGACACCTAATAAGTTACAAAGGACACGCATTGATGGCAGAGCTGCCACACGGTGTCTGAGCACAGCTCAAGACTACGTTGTTCTTGCCCCTGGAAGAGCCAGAGCCAACGGTGAGATCTGTCGGTTGATGTCTCGGTAACTTCCAGGGGCCTTGACCTTGCAATTCTTCGAAAACAAGCATGTCGCTGCCGACAGTCTCTCCATTTCCTCGTTGTCTTTGTGCGAAAGCGTGAGGCCCACACAGCGAGAGCAATTCAGAATTCAGAAAGCTGAGTGAGCCTGATTCACAGGGCGCTGGCTCCGGGGCATCTCAGAGGTTGGTGGTTGTGAATGAGGAGGCATTTTGGGTCGGGCCGTGGGGAGCACTTGCCACGGTCCTGTCAGCAGCCCATGAATCGCCAGGGGCTTTGGTGGTGACAGAGGAGCTGGATGCTGAAATTCACGGCACTAGAGAAAATGCCTCGTCACCTTAGGTCTCTGTCTGAGGCTCAGCTCACGGATCCAGGCAGGGGCGGATGGGACTCTGCTCTGGGAGCACTTTGAAACCCTCTCGGAAAATGGCTGCAGGCGCCCGTGCTGCTTTTCCCGTTCCCAGACAGGTCACACAAGTGCAGTTATGTAATGCGCGCAGAACAAAAGCCCTTCTGAAAATGAGCCCTCCCTCTCAAAGTCCATCGCAACCGATTCTGGGGGATTCCGAAACCTTTTATTGTTCTGAAGTTTTGTTTTATCAGATGTTGCTGGAGGATAAGATTTCTTTTGGCTAGAAGCTACAGCCCTTTCTATTCTGGTGGTGTGTTGGTCTGTAATGTGATTACAGGGTGGCTTTTCGGGGAGGAAGGGGCGAGGAGCCGTGGAGCCTAGAATGATGTTAGGTGGTCTCCAAGTAAAAAGATCTGTTCTTGGAAGTTACTTAGAAACAATATATTAAGTAGGATTTAACATATACAAAAAAGTATAAACACACGTACAATAAATGCCCTTGTATCCAGCACCCAGCTTGCAATGTGAAACATTTCAGTAAAGTTAATCCCTGTGGTCACCCCTTCCTGACTTCATCTGCCTCCATTTCGACCAGATGTAGCACTCTCCCGAGCTTAGTACATTTTTCCCGCACACTTATTTTCTTATACATTTATCACTTATGTATGTATGTCCTAAGTGATTTGTAGTAATATTTTTCATATTTTTAAGCTTCACATAAATGAAACATTTAGTTGACTTTTTTTCTGCTCAGTATTAGGTTTGCTTGCTGCATGCAGGTCGACCTAGGTAGCTTTCGTTAACCCATTTTCATTTCGATATCCCAGTGCATGGATTTGAAATGAGGTTTTGATTGGTGCGGAGACGTTTCATTCATGTTGTCTTGGTAGTAAATGGAAGTCTTTCTCTTGCCCAATCATATTGAAATGCCATCCCCCATAACTGGAACATAGCCTGCATGGGTAGATTTTCCGGTATTTGCTTATGATTTGGAAAATGTGTGCTTTGGTAACGTTTCTCACTGGGAGAAGAGTCTAGGTCCTCTATCGAAAACGCCTTTGCAAACGTACCTAAACGATCAAATCTGATCACAGGAATTATGGATTGGAGGAGGGTAAAACTAATATGAGGTAGGTACTATTACAGTAAACCAGGCCAGAGAGTATGAAGTCCTCGACTGGACAGTGGCAGTAGAGGTTGAGAGAAGTATAAAGATTTAAGGAATGAGAAGAAGGTAGAGCCTGTAGTTCTTGGTGGACCAGAGACGGAGGAGACGAGGAATGATTTCTATCTGGCGTTGGTCTGTTGGGTGGATAATGGAACCCTTTTCTAGCATATGGACTGTCTAGGAAGGAACCATTTCAATTGTGACAAAGGTAGATAATGATTTAGATTTGGACTTGTTGGTTTTGAGATACTTGTGAGATATGAGAGAGGAGATTCCCAGGAAGCTAGTGCATATACGAGTCTGGGGAACCAGAGGGACATGTGAGTTAGAGATAGGAGAGGCACAGACATATTTATATGCCAAAGGGAAAGACCCAGTGTAGAAGGAAAACTTGATGATAATGAGAGAGGAAGTAATTTGATGAATTGATGAATGGGAGGGGATGGGGTCCAAAGCAAACGTGGAAGTTCAACCTTGGGTAAGAGAATTCTTTCCCACCGAGAAGAGGTGGCCAAAGGAAGAGACTGATGGGGGATGTGGATAAATTTGTAAAGTGGGAGGCCAGGAAGTTGGGGTGTTTCTGCCACTGCACCCCTGCAGACCTTGTACTCACCACCACCCATCCCGAGACACTTCTAATGGTCTTTCAACAGTCAGTCAATAGCAATTCCTCAAATGCTGCACAGATACAGGAGCCACTAGCCACCTGGGGCAATTTCAATTTAATTAAAATTAAATACAATTTTGAAAGTTCAGTTCCTGAATATACTAGCCACATTTCAAGGATGCAGTAGCCATCATTTTGGACATCAGAGATATAGAATATGTCCATCATCACAGAAAGTTCTGTGAGCTAGACTGGCCTGGAGGCCTCCCTGAAAACTCCTCCACTAAAACCTCAGCCTTCCTTCTCAATTAGACAGTCATCCTCCAAACTCCCCTATAAGAATATTTGGCACTTATTCACCTCAAATGTCAACTACTTATAAGGCATTTTTAAAATATATAAAAATTTCATCTTTGTATCCCAGTGGCCAGATCCATGTCTGGTTCCCAAGGAATGCTGAATAAATAGTCATCGAAAATACACACGAATGAACAAACTGAAAAATAAATGAATGAATGAACAAAAGAATGGGTGTATTGCCCTAAGTCTTTGGGCCGGAGGCAGTGAAGCTGGGGGTTCTGTAGGGATTATAGATAAGTGCTCATCCATCCACAATAAACATCTTATTTATATTAAAACTCTATTTGAAATGCTCACAGCCCTGTCTTCAAAGTTTACTGTCAGATACCCTTACCTTTCTTGAGCAATTCAAAAATTTTAGCTTCAGGCAAAGATTCTTCCTCAGATTCCATTGCTGATATAAAAATTTAAATCTAGCCTTATTCCTATGCTTTCTCTTAGAACACATCTGACAAGGAGGCAGTAAAGACCAAGGTAGCTCTTCTCAGAAATGCTGATTCTAATCGGTAGGGGTAACACTAAATCGTTTTGTCTCCCATTAACACCTTGGCCCAAGTTTCTTAAATAGTCTCTATTTAGCACAAGCAAGAAGTAGGTCTCTGGAGATCTAGACCACGAGAAAGTTCATTGTAGTGCTGACCTATAAGGAATCAAAAAAAAAAAAAAAACTTGGGAAAGCAATTCTATAATGACAATAATAATAACTAATGCTTACTAAGCACTTGTGGGTCAAACACTGTACCGAGGAGCTTGTTACAGACCTTTTCTCTAATCTTAATGTAAACCCCATCACATATATGCTTTTATTATCCTCATTTCGTATATGGTACGAACCTGAGGTTTGAAGAGATCAATAGCCTTGTCAGCGTCACACAGGAAGTGGGTAGAATTTGAACTCAGGTAGACTCCACAACCTGTGCTTACCCACTGTGCTCCATTGGCTCCCAAGTCCCAGTGTGCTGTTCTGCGGTGAAATCTGAGGCCATGGAGAGCAGTCGAAGGGCACGGAAGGAAGGTAGTAAAGGAAACCAAAGAAGAATGCGCGTTGAAATCCAACTATGCCACCTTCCTTTCTGCTTAGGATGGTCTGTGGGACCACAGCAATTGCACCTCACAGTTTTATCCTTGTAGGCAGTCCTCACCTAATCAGTGAGTTTTGTCCCATAGTTTATGTACAGTATATATCAGTTATTTGAAATTTGGAGTGAACAATAGTATAAATGGTAGTTAGGTCTCTATTGTATTGCATCTGCATCCATGTAAATAATTCATCCTTTAGTTAGTTCACAGATGATCAGATTCTGGATATTAAAAGGAAGATCTTCATGTCATACACGAACTCTTGAACCATCATCCACTTTACTGATTAGTACCTGCTTCTACAAATGTCAGCCCAAACCACACACAATTGTATTAAATCTGCCACTGCAAGAATACTGTACGTTTCCAGGTGTGCTGGACAGGAGTTTTGGATTAGCTTGTTTTCAACAGTAAGTTACACTCTTTCCCTTTATCTGCCTCACTGGTGTAATGAGGGTACTTACGGGTTTTCATTTAGAGTGTGGGTGTCCATTGAAGAAGGCCGGTAAAATGGAAAGTGAGAACTGGCACTCTTGTTTATCAGTGTAAAGTTAGCGCATTTTGGTTAAGAAAGCAGTCATGCTCAAAGTCACAATTCTTGGATAAAAAGACTTAAGTGGGTTCTCTTTTCCTGGTAAAAACAGCAGGGGAGTGACAAAAGATCCAAGATAAAAGTCAGTCTCCAGAGATAAGATTCTTAGTGTGTTTTTGACACCCCTCCAAGGTTTGTTTATGTCGCCCTGTGGCCCGATGAAGGTGCTTGATTTAGAAAGGCTCAGCTGGCATTTCTAAAGATGGCAGGATTCACATATGGATGTTATCTGTGAAGACTGAGGTCATGTTTACTACTTTATATGAAGACAGTTTGTAACAGGATGTCATAATAGTCCTGTTAAGTATGTAGATAATTAAAACAAAGTCTGATTTATAAACAAAAAAGACATAGGATGTCAGCATCTCATGCATGCAGTTTATGGTTTGTAATGTGGACATTTTCCTGTCACAGATGCCTTTCTGCTTTCTTGAAAGGGTCATTGTGTCCCTGTCTGTCAAATTCTGAAGAATTTCATCCTAAGTAAAAGCAACGCAGAATCAATTTGGGGGAGTTCTAATTCCATTAAGCTCTGTCATGGAGCGTGCGAGTGTGATTCCCACCTTCTGAGAACTCCACAAAGCATTTTCTCTGAAACAGTTAACGAGCAGTTAAGAATTAAGCTTGTATTACTAAGAAAACTATAGTTGTCCAATTTTAAGTTTGGAGTAAATTGGAGTTTATCCCGAAGCACAGTAGGAGCTGGATCATCATAGTTGGTGCTGGGCAGCGGGGTGTGGGTAACATGGTTTTGGCAGGAAGCTACAGCTGGGAAGTTCAAGCGCTTGATTCATACCCTTGGCCAATTTCCAACCCAGGTTTCCTGGGGTCTGACCCAGGCAGTTTTCAAGCAGAGCAGATCACTTTCACCTTCACCTTTTCCCATAGAAACTTCCAGAAGGAGGGCAGATTATCCCAATCCTACTTCCGTGGGCAGTTGTCCAGTTGTCTGTGGGCCAGTTGAACCTTCCTCTAACTTTTCCGCTGATGACAACCCAACTACATTTTAGTCCCCACTTCGGGGTGTCCTGGGAATAAAAGGTGCTTTATCATCCATGTAGCAATGTTTCACTGGGATAAGTGAGAGACAGGGGCAGGGTCCCTGAATGTACTGAGTGGGGAGGGGCTGCTTGGAGGAAGGAGAGGCTCTGTGTCATCTTTAGGTCCCTAGCAAGGCCTTAGCACGTAAGCGACAACCAGGAAAAATCTGCCCGGTGATTATCCACAGCGGCTGGTGAGTGGGGATGCTGAGGAGCTGAAGGACTGGCCACAGGACGTGCTTCCCTCTGTCTCGAGTTGCCTGCTTTTGCCACCGCCTCAGCATCCGCCCAGACCACTTTTTGTCTTTCAAGGCTCAGTTTGAGTGATGCTTCCTCCATGACGCCCTCCTGTCTTTCTCCGGGAGTGGGGAGCTCCCTGCAAACTGAGGCAGACCCCAGTTCACACCCATTCCAACCATCTGTTCTCTTTAAGGATAGAACGTGTCCTCTTCATGTTGGCATCTTGGTGCCTGGTGAGGTGACCAGCTTCCGGCAAATGGAAGAGGATGAACTTGTTCTTAACAAGTTCAGTTTTTACCTTTAACGTGTTCCAGAAGATACCTTATCAAAAAGACCAAGGCTCACGTTGCTGCCAGTCATCGCCTCTTTGTTTCCACTCGCTCTGTCTCACACGGGGCAGCCCCCCGCTGGGGCAGGGCCACCAGCTCCTGGATTGTAGGCGAGGCCTCAGGAGTGGCCTCTCTTCATGGCCTTGGCCATCACGTCAGGCCAGAACACGTTCTCCTCGGCTGCTTTAATGAGGGCACTGCTTTCGCGCTCAGGCAAGATGCACACAGTGTAGGTGGCAGTGAGCCTGAAGGCTGAGCCCACCTCTCCACTTCCAGGCAGGTCTGGCCGCCAGGATCCGTGCTGGTCACCAGAGAAGACGGGGCCTTGACAAAGAGTGAGTGAGTGATAAGTTTTGAAAGACTTGGAAAATATTTAAAAAATACATATGATGCTAAGCTGACAAAAATAGGCAGTACATAGTTCATTTTTTCAGCAATGCCTGTCAAAATTACCATCATGAAGAGTCGTTCAGGTGGGTCATTGGTACAAATACCTATTGAAGCAATGATATACAGTGGGATCATTTGTTTACTAAATCTGCCATAACTGCTTGTTGAATTAACATTTTTGTGTTATAAAAGATGAAATGAATTAACTTTCCTCTTACATATGGGTGATTATAGCCAGGTACTTAGCATAATCATCAGTTTAAGTTGAGGGCATAGCGGAAGGGGCCGGCTTTGTGTCATATCTGCCTGGTGCATGGGCTATGGAGAGGGAGTTTGTTTTGAGATCCTCTTCTGCTTTTTACTGGATGACTATCTGTCTTGCATATCCTCCCACCCACCCCAGCGGTGTGAAGCGTAGCAGCATATCCCCGACTAGCTGATGCCTCGGCTCCCCTCAGTAACTCATCTGGCCATGGGTGACCCTGTAGTGCTGGACCTCTCCGTGGAGTGAGGCGGGACCCCACTTGGATAAGTTTTCCAGCTTCTTCTGCCTACTTTCTCCATTGGGTTCTTATTCATTGGCCTGCCCGAAACGGGATAAAGTACCAGAGAAAAATGAGAGAGGCCTTTTCGATTTAAAAAAAGTAGTAGGTAGGAATATCCACGGTCGCATGTATTAGGGCCAGGCTTTCCCTTTCATCTTCTGCTAGGCCTACAAAGCTTTCCCTGTTCGGATATGGAAACTGAGGCATAGAGAGGTTGAGCCCGAGGAAGTCAGAACAGATATTTCCAGGCGCTGCCTCCGAGCCCCTTTACAATGTCTGAACTGCTTTTTATATCTCTCATCCGGTGACTTATTTGTTCAGTCTCCAATATTTTAACAAGGGTAAGATCTTCTCTTTCTTTCAAAATTGGTGTGTTTCTTTATAAAGGACAAGGGAGAGTTTTCTGGAATGGGAGGGAAAATGAACAACCACTCGGTAGGAGGAAAAGGTCGCGAATTTCATGTTGTGTGCTTGTTGAATTTAGCAACAAGATAGGAACACCTAATTATTTGGTGGATAATTCTATAATTACTTGAAGATGAGCGAAAACTTGAAAGTGACCCAGGATGTGAACGTTTTTGAAGCAGGGAGATAGAATCCCTGAAAAAAGCCAAAGACTACATTTAAATCAGATGTTTTATGGAGAAATGAGCCATCATTATTTGTAAAGGCCAAATTCTGCCTCTTCACATGGGGTGGAGGAGATTGTTTTAGAAATAATAACTTGACATACAAACACCTCCAGCCAAGGACCTGAAGGACTTAGTTGACATTAATTGACGAAGGCTTGCAATACTTAGCTTCTCCTGTTCCTTGAACTTCATAAGAGATTCAAGCTCCAGGGCCTAAATTCTGCGTCCTGCTATTTGAGGCTGCAGAAGTCATGACTTCTTTTCCTCCAGTGGTTATTCCAGGATCTTCTGAGTGAGTAGTTAGCACTTAGCCATGGTGTGCACATGCCCTAGATTCCTTCAAGGATAGTTGAAAACTAAATATTTTGTTCTGTTAGTCTTCTGTATGTAATAATAGCTAACAATAGAATAATTGAATATCCTGTGTTCCTGGGAGCAGGTGAGCTCAGTTCAAGTGCCATCTCCTTCAGGTCTCCACAACAACCCCGTGGGGAAGGTATTAACCACTTCATTTTACGGTTCAAGACAGACACAGAGGTTTAGAAGGTGTCCGAGGGCAGAGCCTGTAAATGTGAAGGCCAGTTTTGATCTCAAGTCTGTCTGACTTTGAACCTGAGTTCTTTGCCATTTGGCCGCACAGTCTCTCATTTTGTGAGACCGTATGATCTGATTTGGAGTTGGACCCGATCATCATACATCCCTCTCTGTGGTCACAGGGTCCTACCGCTACTGGGCCAGACACTTATGTCCCACAGTTTCTGAGGCCGCTTTGGCCAACCATGGCCAACCCTTGCTCAGCCCTGGCTTCTCTCAGTGGACTCCCCCTGCCTGCTCTGTTCCTCTCACTTTTCCAAGCCTTCCTCATGCTTTGTGGTTTTGCATAAAGCCTCTCGTGGTTACTCCCGCTTGTGATCACTCCTTCTTGAGACTTCTCCCCACTGAGAACTCGAAGGATTTTTTTCTTTATACAAAGCCTTGTCTGTCTGTCTGTCTGTCTGTCTGTCTGTCTCTCTCTCTCTCACCCTCTCACCTTTTCTGTATCGTATGTATTTTCTGTATTCACAGTGTGGTGTCTTTCTAGCTAGAGCTTTGTGGATGGAAAACCTTATTCATTCTTTTATCCATCCGGTGGTTTTATACTGAATTTGTGCTCTGTGCCAGAACACGAGGGATACAAATGAAATATAAGGAAAAGTTCAGTGCTTTGAATCTTTAATTCGATGCTGGTCTTGATGGAAGAAGAAAGGAGAAAATGAAGGATGGATCACATGAGGATAGTGATGCTTGAGACCTCACGTTCTCTCTCGATGTGGTTGTGGAAAGGCAAAAGCGGAATAAGGAAAGAGATGAAAGTCATGAAAAAAATCAGCTCATTTTGCAAATCCAGCCTCTCTTTGCCCTCCTGTCACCCTAAGGATCCTGATGCCAAGAGCTTGGACTTGTCTTAGGTTTTCGTTAGCTTTATGAGACCCAGTCTGTGGCGTTTGTAAAGGAAACTGAGTAGAACTCACATTTGTTATAACAAATGGTCTCTGTAAATGATGAGTACTCGCACGAATTGTGGTGGATCCCTTTTCGCTTTTTCTCATTCCAATCTCGTATTACGTTGGCACTAAAAATGTTTCAGATTTGTGGATATTTTAACTTTCCTGTATAAGCAAGCCAATCAGATGTTGAATTTGCTAATTATTTAAATGTGGGCAGAGTGGAAAAGCAAAGATCTTTTGAAAAAAAATTAATGGGACAGAGAAAGTGATGAGGGGCGTGTATATGTGGAGAAAGACAGTTCCTTCTAAAATTTCAAAGATTTAATTAAAACGCGTGGCTTAACAAAAGCAGGGTGCCCGCCTTCCCCAGTTTCATAATATCTCGGGCTCTCCAGGCTTCCTCAATACAAGTCTTGCTGTTCGATGATAGTTAATGAATGTAGTTAAAAGAAAACTGAGATATAGCTAATAAAACAGGCTCCTGCTTAAAGCACAACATAAAGCAAGCAGGGGAAATGGGTTTAGTGAAGTATAATAACAGAACGTTATTATTGACACTCTCCTCCCTGCCACCCCTCACCAAGCTTGAAATATTTGAAGGAATATCCATTCCGAGGCTCGGGGGTGAGGGGTGAGGATGCTAACTGGAGAGATCAGGAGAGAACCAAATTGCTCAGCTCCTGAGAAGGGAGAATCTGTGTGGGAGGAGTTAGGGGTACAGCCAGGGGATGCCGGAGGAGCGGGTGGGGTAGCAGCGGGAAAGAGAGGAAGTTTAGGATATGGTGGGGCTTTGCTGACCAGTGTGCATTGTAACCATCTCTTATGCATCCCTCAGTGAAACCTACAGTGTTCATTCCAAGATACAAAAATGCCTGACATTCTTCTGACGTGCAAAATACCCAAACAGCTGGGAGACTAGGGGCTCTCACTCCGGAGCGACCTGTTTCATCGGGAAATGCCACAGCTCCATGGGGTTGGCGTAAATTTTTGATCTCCAAAAATGAAAAAGGAAATTTTGTTCTCAAATGGTGGATGGAAACAGAATGACACAGTGCCTTCTTTTAAAAACAAAACAAACAAAAAACCAAGTATCCAAAGCCAGTTTTTTATTTTTCATAAACCAAAGTGACAATGACTCTAATAAGAATTTGATTTAACTGCCACTAACTACAGTTTCCATTTCGTAGAAATGCCTTATTCCATTCCAAAGCCTTTCGTGTCTCTTGTCTTATCTGCAGACCCCAGACAGTGCATTGCCTGCATTAATTCTTCAGGCAGGAATTGACATCCCAGTGGTACAAATGAAAAAGTTACGGCACAGAGAGTGAGCTGCCCAGACCTCACAGTCTGGGAGCGATGTAGCTGATGTTTGAACCCAGATCTGACTCCAAACTTCATGCTTGGAGCCACTATGCCCTGAGGCATACTGTCATGGTGATATGATATTCAGTAATGCCCGGGGATAATAGGTGACTTATAAGAACAAACCATATTTAGCTATTTGCTACCCTGTAGTCATGAAAATTAAGGAAATGAACGCCAGCGGAATAGTTATTTCAGTTAAGTCATTATGTAATTCAGGGCTGCTTCTGTTCTGCGCATGGAAATTATATCCGTTTTAGATGCCTGCTGGATCCCAAACTGCATATTTTCTCCATCGAGTCCTTGTCGTATGTATTATCTCTTAAATTAGTTCTAAATGAAGTAATGGAATTAATGGCATTCGGCATGGTGCCTGGCACATAACTCATCAGTCTTCATGATGTGACGTTTAAATCTTTCACCCACCCAGCCTTCATCTGTCCTCTTTCCTCTCACTGTTCTCGTCTCTTTCCTTCTTGTTTCCTTCCATCTTCTCCCCCATCTGTTGCTTTTCTGACTCCACATCACATTAATGATCGCTAATATTAATTGAACACCTACTATGTGCCCAGTCATAGTAATATGGATAATCTCATTTAATCCTCACAACAACTTTATGAAACATGTGCTTTGATGATCCTGACTTTACAGAGGAGGAAGTGGAGATGCGGATGGTTGTGTAACGTGCTTAGTGAACACAGCTGGTGAGAGGTAGATCTGAGACTTAAACCTGCCGGTCTGAGTCCAGAGCCCAAGCTCGTGACACTGGCTGTACCGTTGCTGCATTACTACCACTCTGGCCAGCTCGAAACAGCGAATGCAAACCTCTTTGATAACTGAATGAACTGTGCCCCATTCCTTTTAGAAGAGGATTTCACTAACAAAACTTCAGAACTTATGTTTCGTCTCGTGCTGTGTTGATCTCTTTGCATTGAGGCATCCATGTGCTCTTCGGTGGTCATCATTGTGACTGTTAGCTTGCCTCAGCGAGACTGTAATGGAGGCATTTGTCCTTTGAGTATGGAAGAGAGGTTTTGCCCACCAGCTACTGGTTGGCCTCCATAGATGTCAGACCTGTGGCTTTGTTTCAGGAGGAATCCTGTTGTAACCATATGAACGACACTGCCTTCTCGATTCAATGCATTTTCAGTGGTTGGCCCACATGCAAGCCATCACTATGTGACAGAAACAGACAAAAGGCTCCTTCGAGACCTTGCTGTCTCTACAGTGTAAAACTGGAGAATTGGATGTGGACACTGTCCTCAGCTCTCCATCGTGAGAGCCTGGGCTTGGGAAGGGGACGCTGGGCACAGGAGTTTTGATTCTGTAATAAAACTGAAGTTGTTTGTTACTTGTTAGGGCTTTCTTCCCTTTGTCATAGGTCAGAGCCAAGAATGATTTCTAGAATGTTTCCAAAATATTCTTTCATCTAAAACTCTTGCAAACTATCCAGATATCGAAATTGAAATATTTCAAAAAGGGTCAGTTCACGTAAACATTTCCATATACACCTTATTTTTAGTGTTAAACAAGGAAACGTAACAATTATTTGGCAAAATAATTTTTAGAAAGTAGACTTCTGTCACCGTGATCTGTTCTCATTTGGCTTAGAGTCAGAGTCAGCAGATCATGACATTCGGACCTCTGTCCAAGCTTCTTTCCCTCCTTCAGCCCCATCTCACTGTAAAACACTGAATATTTTGAACTAATTCACAAGAGCATCTGAGTTCATCCATGTTGTCACATATTACAGAATTTCCTTCTTCAAGGCTGAATAGTATTCCATCATATGAACACACATGTTCTTCATCCGTCTCTCATGACATCAAGGTTTGTTTCCGCGTCTTGGCTGTCGTGAACAGCGCTGCTGTCTCCTCAAGATCCTGATTTTAGTTCTTTTGGAGAAATGCCCAGAAGTAGGATACTTTAAAAAAACACTTTAACACTCAAATTTTCCAGAACCAGTCTTAGGGTGTTCACTTGCAGAAACAGAAGAAAGACATAGGGAAGACATCGGGATCATATTTGAGCAGCTATTTTATCCTTAAGGAGGAGGACAGAGGATCAAACTGGCCTTTGTTTCAAGCCCCAAAGCAGCAGAACCATGAAGGGAGAGAGAATTTAAATTACATGAGGTCACCTCAGCTTGCTGGTCCCTGCTGAAGCAAACATTTCCTGTGCCTTCACCTAGATTTCCTGGGGTGTTGAGGGTAGACGGAGCCTGTGCAGTTCTGCTTGAGTTGATGAGGGGGCCGTGGTTCTTGAACATGCAAGGTAAGAATAAGTATGACATTGGCACTGGAATGGGAAGCCCCCGCATTGTGAAATGGTGCCCATGCAGGTACCCATGAAGTCATGTGGCTTTTTTTCCTAGACCAGAGGCCGCCACCTCCGGTGATCAATTGTGTTGTCAGCCCATGTACCAGACTTAATCAGTTACAGTTTGGACAACTAACTGGTAGAATTTGGATGATGCAAACAGCCTTGACTTTGCTTTTTTTCCTCTCCTCAGAATAGGAGAGGAAAATGTCAGCACAAATCAAGAATCTTGGGAATACTCAAGCCAAAACTGCCTGCAGCTGGGATTATAAAGATTATAAATGTGTCCAGCGAGATCCCAAAATTTCAAGTCTGTGTTATGTAAGCACACTAGGTCTCTTTTACCTTTTTAAAATTTTCCTTAAGAAAATAATGTTAAATTTTCTTTTTTTTTTTTCATCGTCTATGCTAGTGAGGGAGGATGGCAATGCAGATAATTTAAAACAGCTGATAGAATTTGGAATTTAGTTGGTATTGGAATGAATTACAAAAGTTATTGTCGGCAGTACTCAAAGCCTTCGACTCATGTTTTTCTCAGGTTAATCTGAACATTAGAATGCATTCTCTCGTCACGCAACATCAAATGGAAGGAGTGTGTTACGGAATTGTACTGAGTGGCAGAAAAACGTTAGCTAAGATTTAAGGATGACTGCTGATAAGCATTGCACAGACCATTGAGAAATGGCCAGGCATTTAGTCTTGTCTCAAAAAGCTTTTTATTGCAAAATGAAATACTGTACAGCTATAGAATACCATTCAAAACAACTCTGCACCTTAATATAAGGCAGATGACTTTGTAGCCACCGCCCAGGACAAAAAATAGAAATTTGTCAGCCACCAAAAAGTCTTTCCATGCACCATGTCCTGAAACACAAACCTTCCATCCCTCCAGAAATAATCACTACCCTAATTCTTCTTTGCATTTCTTTATAATTCTGTCATCCACATGTGCATCCCTGAACCCTAGAATTTGCCCATTTTTAATTGAAAGTCTTTTAAATCTTTAAAGCTTTGTCGTATGTTTACTATCTGGAAGCACTATTCCCCCTCATTCCTTACCCAAGCTTTTTTTTTAGTGTTAACTCTTCCTGCATGCTTGTCTTTTCGTATAAACTTTAATATCATCCTTGTCTAGCTCCATAAAAGCAAAAAAAAAAAAATTGTTGATATTTTTTACTAGAGTAGGTAATGTGATTGGAATTTACAAATTCAGAGTTGACATCTGTATGATGTTGAGTCATCCAAAGATAAGAAATGTCCTTCTAGTCTAGTGTACGTTTTTGTCTTCCCAGAGTGTCTTAAAATATTCTTCATGTAGGCTTTGCCAGTCTCATCTTTTAAGTAGCTACATTACACACTACCTTACTAGATTTTTTTTTTTACTGTGGAGATATTTCTTTTACTGTTTCTCTTTGTTTTTCTAGGGTCTACTACCATATCATCTGCCCACAGAGGTAGTTTTAGTTCTAATTCTGATGCTTCTAATCGATTTCTCTGGTCTAACCGAGGTAGCTAGAATCATGTCAAATAGCGGAAATAGCATCTGTATTTTGTTCCCGGCCATGGTAAAATGCCTCTGATGTTTCTCCATTAAGATAAGTAAGTTGTTAAGTAAGATGATGATTTTGGGACTAAGATACATATTCATCAATTCCCATTTTCTCGAGTGCATACCTGTGAGTATGTGTGTTTAAATCAAGCATGTATGGTACACAAAACTCAATCATCTCTATATAAATATTAATATGTAAATAACATATAAAAAATCAAGAATGGGTATTGAATTTTGTCAGACTTTTTGTTTAGTGCCATGGAGATAATCTTATGGTTCTTCTTCCTAGACCATTAATATGCTTGTTTATTGATGCATTTCGTAACGTGCACTCCTGGGGTACACCAAGCTGGGGTTCCTAAGAACCATTGACCATGGCTTTTTGATGCCCATTATTTTTTGATGAGATATTAGATTTTATTTGCTATCGTCTTTGGAAGTTTATATCAATATTCTTTTGCGATGTGGGTTATAACACTTTTTTTTTTTTTTTTTTTTTTTTTTTTTTCTATCAATGGTAGGCTATTTATCTGACATTGGACCTATCTGGTCTTTGATAGTTTGGTAGAATACCTCAGTAAAGCCATTTGTGAGGGGTAATTTTCTCTATTTCTTATGTGAAATTGGTCTGTTTAATCTTTCTGTCCTAATATGGTCGGTGTTGATAAACCGTACTTGCCTGGGAAATTAGACATTTCATACAGGTTTGTGAGTTGACACTCTAAGGAGTAGCTTCTACCCCAGGGCTGAGATAAGGCTCTCAGAGAAGAGGCACCCCTCCATCTGCAGGGCTCCCCCAAGGTGAAACCCAGACCTTGCTGAAAGGGCCTGGCTATGGTCCAGTGGATGGTGGGGAAATTCTAAGATGCTGTAGGAATGGAACTTGCTGCAACTCCTTTCTCTGGAGTGCTGAGGGAAGTCATCCATGAGAAAGCACCAACCTTGAAAAGCACTGCAGCTGCCCCAGAGGTAGTAGAGGTGGTTCCTTGCCAGCAGCACTCTGCTGCAAAGCCTCCAGAGAAGGTGTCAGAAAAGCACTTCTGAGGTGCCTCACGGGTGGCCCCATGTGCATCTGCTCGAGGGGACGCTGTGGAAGAAGATGGATGCTGGACACTGCTGGTTACTTAGTACCTCAGGAGCTTGGTGCCGAGAAGCAGCTCACTGGAGGACCAGATGCTAGAGAAGCCACAGGCTGTCATTGCTACACCCGTTCTAGGGCTGGCATGTGCTGTGGTGTCCTAGTAAGACGAGCACACTAGAACCAAGCAGAGGTGTACTTCTTGCAATCTGCTAGAAAAATTGCCTTTTGTTCTTCATGTTAAAAAGAGAGCATACTGTATAGTTTCAATTATATGACAATCAAGATTAGACAAAGCTAATCAATAGTGATAGAAGTCAGGATTGTGGTTGTCTCTCGAGGGGATGACAATCGGAAAAGGGCACGAGAGCTCTTACTGAGTGCTGGAAATATTTGCATCTTAAGCTGAGCAGTGGTTACATGGGCTTTATATAAGTAGAAAATATACAGGCTGTACACTTATATGAATGCAGATTACGGAGTTTACCGTATATATGTCATACCTCAAAAAATAAAAGTTAATCTTGGCTATGCTTGGCTCTTCGGTCTTCTCTATAAATTTTAGAATCAATGTCAAATTCCATCCAAAAACCTATTAGAATTTCTTTAAATCTAGAGATGAATTTGAGAACTGACATCTTCGAGTCTTCCATTTCATTACTTCGAGCCTCTCTAGTTCTTTAGTTTTCTTTAACATCTCAAAGTTTTGCATTTTCTTTGTAATTTTCCGCTTATCGCTAATTGACATATTGAAATGATATCCTTAATATTTTTCATTTTGTTTGTTACCACGTTATAAAAAGTAAAATGGATCTCAGTTTAAATCCAGCAAGCTTGATAAGTTTCTTATGCTAGAAAGTGATCGAAAGTTTCTTTTGGATTTTTTAAATCATCTTTTCGATGATTAATAAAAGTTTGATTTCTTTTCCAACCCTCACATCTTTTATTTCTATTTTTTTCCCTAACTCAGTAGCTAAGACTGAGGAAAAAGCTGAATAGAAGTGGTGATAAGAGCTATAACGTAGACCTCATCCTAGATAGAAGTACCTCGAAACGCCTAGAGCCTGTAAGCAGATTTAGTGTGAGGGAAAAATGGACTTCTATGTGTTACACTATTGAGAATTTGGTCTGTTAATTCCTGTAGCATATCCTGTCCTAATCTAATCAGCTTAAAGCAATTCTCTTCAGTTCTCAGCTTCCTCAAAGGTTTTATCATGCATGAGTGTTGACTCCTAGCGAATGTTGTTTTGGCAGCCATTGAGATGATGGTATGATTTTTCTTTATATAGCAAATTATATTCATCGTTTCCAATGTTAAGATAAACTTTTATTTCTGAAATAAATCCAGGCTGGTCATAATGTATTCTTTTTATTCGTTGCTGGGTGTGGAATGCTAATATTTTGTTTAGGAGTTTCACAGTGAAATTCATGGCTAATATGAGCTGCTTTTTTCATACTTTCTTTACTGGGCTTTGTTTTTAGGATTTATAAAGGGAATTGGGAAGTATATCTTCTTTTATCTGTTCTCTATGAGTTTGTAAAATTGGAATTATTCTGTCTATATTTGGTAAAATTTGCCAGTGAAGCTATCTTCAAATCTTCAAGTTCACCAGTTTTTATTTCTAATGAAATGAATATCTCTCCTTTTTTATTAATTAAAAGATTTTATTTTCATGTCTGTGGTTTGCATTTGGTTCTGTTTCATATCTGCCTTTTGTTTTTCTAACCTCATTGGAAGTTTGCTATTTCTTCTCTCTTTAAGCATAAAGAATATTTTTTAAGTCTTTTTCAGAATGCTTCATTATTTCTTTTTGTGTCAGGTTTCATCAGCTGAATTCTCCCATTTTATTGTGTCTGCCATGTGTTCCTTGCTGGGTTTCCTGTTAAGCTCTGTAATGTTAATGTGAGCTTATGTGTTTTCATGGTTTTCTTAGCCTGTCCACTAGGGCTGCAAAGCGAAGGATGCATCTTGAACTCCTACTATAAAGTATAAGGTTCGTCATTCAAAAAGAGACCCATTCTGGATACTGTACAATATTATGTTTCTGAACATATCCAGTTGTTGTTGATACAGAAGCATTTTAGGACTAATGTCAATGTTGTCTAGCTCATTGCTTTCCCAGGAAGCTTGGTTCTGGTCATGTCCCAAAGCATGCTGGGAAGGGGAACCACTTTTCATGACCCAGAGGGTTTCGGCCACTCACCGCTATGCTTTTCTCTCTAGTCCCAAACACGAGGATTTTCTTCTAGTTTTCAAGTGTGCCTATGTAGATTCAAACCCCCACGCACAATATTTAGGTGCTATCTAGCCTCCCTGTGTGTCTGAAATGAAGAGAAAAAAATAATTCAGAGCTTGCTCCCTCTTCTTACTAATGATTATTATGCGACTTTAACTTTCTGGTTTTTTAAATTGGACTCCAAAAGAAATCTCTTCCGATCAAAGTAGATCATGACTATGAAGGTAGGTTGAGCACTTTCTTTTCCACGAAATCAGCTTTTGTGTGCCATGTTAGGTGTAAAGTAACATGTCAAATTAAGTCAAATTGGCTGTTTGATGGGTAATGAAAAGCTAAAATCAAAGGGTGGAGCACATTCTTGTTTATCTTACCTGAGGACAGTTTGGCCCTCCACCCTCACAGGAAGCAGGTTTTGGTTAGATATAAGGAAGAAATTTCAGAAATAGCGAGCATTAAAATGGACAGCTAGAGGGTTGCCTTGAAGTTCCCTTCCATCCACGAGAATCTGTAATTTTATATCTTCAGTAAGTTTAGGAAAAGTTCTTTGTTTTTTCTATTTTTGTTTTTGTTTTTGTTTCCCATGGACTTACAATTAAAGCCCAAAGCTTAAATTTCAATGTACTGAAGATGTCTAACTGAGAGAACTCATCCATGAGCTGAGCTCAGGTGGTGAACCCAGCGCAGGATTAAAATTTAGCCTAAAATACGGTTAGTATGCCCCGTAGAGCTTGACTTTTTCCTTCACGAAAGGTTACAACCACTTTATAGCTAGCAGGTTTAGCATTAGTGTTTACCTGGTTGTAAAGGAGAATTCGGTTTCTCTGATGAGCAGGGTGGAAGGTGAGCTGGAGGAGCGCCGGAATCCGGGGCAGGGGGCCGAGGTGTCTGGCTGCAGTGCCGTTGGCCAGCCCCCTGGGCTGCTGGGAGCTGATCTCTGGCTCAGTGCCTCTTGCCTCAGTCTCTGAGATCCTCCAAGCAAACTCTGTTTGCACAAAACACATTTAAACCCCAGTTTTCTTATCAAGTGCTTGGCATTACTTCCATGGCCTGGTGATTACAGTAAGGCTGATGAAGCCTCAGGCTCGGATAGCATAAGCTCTGAGGTTTAACACCCTACGATCCTATAATAAAAAATATCAATGAAGCCTGCATGGTATTGGGTCACCGTGCAGCATCTTTTCTTTGCTGTTCTTTGCAAGAATGTAAATTCAGCCTATTAAATGTAAATTCAGCATAAGAAATTTAAAGGAAGGAGAGGTGGTGAAGAAAGGCTTCATGGGGGAAGCCATTTTTGACTTGGGCCTTAAGGAATGGATAGGATTTGGCCTGTTGGAGACAAGGGAAGAGAGCTTTCCAGAAGAAAGGGAGGAGAGTCATAGCGTAAGGAACAGAGGCGGGCCAGTTAAGAGTGTACAGAGGTTTCGTGCGGGGGTGGTGTGGTTGGGTCAGATAGTAACCCCTGATTTTCCTCACTGTCTCATTTAATCTTCACACTTGGCTCATGTGGCGAGGAGGGTTATTATTACCAGCAGTAAGATGAGGATAGAAAATCCAAAACATTAAATGAACTGCAGATGAGTTGGATAAGACACCTCTAGTGCGATGATTCTCAGCTGGGTGGTGTGGACTTTCAGCAGTGTCTCCCGACGTTTTTGATTGTCACAACAGAGGGTGGGCGTTACTAGCATCTAATAAGTGGAAGCCAGGGATACTGCTCAACATTCCACAGTGCACAGGACAGCCCCCTGCCTGGCCCCAGCAAAGAAGTCTCCGGCCCCACATGTCAGCAGTACTGAGGTTGAGAATGCCCTAATGGTTGGGGACCAAAATCTCTCTTTGATTCTTCTTTTCCTGAGGCTACCACAAATGGTGGCAACTGCGAGACATTCCTAAATATGGAAAGACAGGAGTGTGCTTTGTTACTCAGTGAAGCTGAGCATTTCCAAGCTGGGATCTGTTAGTTACCCTTGGGCATCACGCTTTCTCCTAGTATCCAATATCTCTCTGACTTTGGGGCTTTTTAAGAAAGTTGAGGAGACACGAGTGCCTTGAACATTTTCCACAAGAAATAGCCTGTCGGGCAAGTTTATATTTCTTCTGTCAACCTATATTCTGCTTGGCTCCCTGTCAGTATTAGGTGCAGTATGAAAAGTTGTCACTTCAGTTTTAGATGTGTTGCGAACTGTTGCTCAAATTAAAGGAAATAAATAAAACTAACCAAAGGAAATGGCACAGCTCTGGTGCCTTTTCTCATCCACCCCTAAAGGAGCTTCAAATGGAAACCATGCAGAGGTGGATTAAAACTCAGCTGGCCAGCCGCTGAGTTTGGCCAGCATGTAGTGGACGCTTCAATGTTCGCTGGTCCCTAACTGATCACCAGCAAGAACTGGTTGTTGGAAGCAAGTAAACAGTCCAGTGGAGAAAGCACTGAGTCAGAGGCCACACCCCATCCTCACCCAGGGACCAGCGAATCCCTTGGAAATGTTACTACATTTCAGGACTCCATGGCCTAATGTCACAGATGAGAATGTGGCACTAAATTACTTTTGGGGTTTTCTAACTCGAAGACTTTTCATTGTTAATTCAACAAT
>NW_024340849.1:11593336-11671309 GCF_902729225.1 Pteropus medius
GGGGGCATGATCTGTCTCCTGTTCGTGCATTTATGGAGCTGTAAACTGTTGTTTATTTCATCTTCCTGCTATATTGCCTTTTGCTTTTCCAGGTAGTTTTAAAAATAAGGAGGCTAATAAGTATTCTGCCAGATATGCAGGTACAGCAGTTGTCAAAAGATTCAGAAGTCGTCAAAAAAGATAACTCGCCTTTCAGGCTTCTGTACAGGGGATGCTTGTGTTTTGAGAGAAGTCGAGTAAGAAATAGTATAATGTTTGTCTCTGAGAGCTTAGAATTCAGTGATTAGACTTTAGTCAATGAGGCTGAAGTTAATCTGTCTTTTAGTAGGCAGCATGATGGGCATCCATGTAAAACCGTGTACTGTGATTTCATGTTCTTAATAAAAGCAAGTATTTTCTATTTAAACCATTGCAGTTCTGTAGATTGGCTCTCTGTAGCACCAGTTCACTTAGGTCAAATAAATCACATCATTGGTTTTTTTTCTCTTTCCATCTGTTCAAAATTAATCTGACATAGTAATATCACAGCTGCTGTCTTTGTGTATTTTCCCCGTATGATGCATGGTATGAACGGGAGGCAAAGGCTTATATAATACAGGGCTGGGCATTTGTTCATGGGTACCTATAGAACTGGTACCAATCTTATTAACAATTCTTCCCATATGGCAAACAAATCTGAGCCTATTTTTATTAAATGAGATCGGAGATGTTTGGAACAGACTTTATGATGATTTAGCCTTAGAATTTAGGGAATAGTGGGAGTGCTGTCGATCAAGGGCGGCTTAAGCTGGTCCCCCATGTCTTCCCAGGGGGCTTTCCTTTCATTGAATTATTTGAACCCTCACTGCACTGCCAACCTTGGCTTTTGTGGGAAAGCAAACCGGCTCCAGCTGGCATCGTTGCCTAGAGACTGAAAGCAGCCTTCCGGATAGAGCCGCCCCGCCTGGTGACCCCGTAAACCCTTCTCTCCCTAAGTGGCCATTGGCCCAAGTGTGCCGTTAATGCTCATGCCTTTCTCTCTCCAACTCCGCCATCCCTTTCCCGTGGACTTGCAGATCCAGGATCGCTAAATACTCTCGGACACGCCTGCTTCCCCACAAACGCAGGTTCGCATGGGGACCCTTCAGAGAAGGAACGCGGGTATTGGGTCTCCTGGGTGTTCAAGTCAGCTGGCCTTGAGACTTACTCCCAGGATTTCTCTTGGTCCTGCACATAGAGGCACATTCATGCCTGGAGTCAAGTACAGAGAGAAAACAGGGATTAGAGGAGTCATCAGATAAAAAAAAAGATCACTTTTAGGTTTACAGAACCCACTCTGCAGACCTGGGGCGTCCTTGCTTCAAAAGATGGCAGATAGATCTCGAGAAGAGGCAGTCTGGGCGAGACACACAGGAGCTCTTCACAAGTGGATGCATTTCACTTCCCCAGTACTTTTGAAGGGATCTTTAATTTGTTTGGCACCAAAACAGAAGTCCTGACGAGACATCACCGCTGGGAGCAGCAGGTGGGAGGGTGAATAGACAGCCTGACAGGGTAAGACGCGCTCCAGGCTCCACTCACAGCTCATCACTGCAGGGGAGGCAGCGAGAGTGATTATCAACAGAGGCAGAAAGACAGAGCTTTTAGTCTTCACTTGAGCCCCTGCCCACTTGTAGTTCTGCTCCATTTGTTTGAGTTTTTTTTTTGCCTTGGTCATAAACATCACGGTTTTTGACAACCTCCCTCATTTAGCATCACCATCTCTAGTGAAGCTACTCACTGACAAAAACATATGTACTAACTGACTTTAATCTTTTCCTGAAAGTCAGGGGTAATGCGGAGCCCATGTAGTTTAATAAGAAAAGAGCTCCTTGAAAAGCAACCATCTGAATGGTCCAGCCATTTTGGAAAACACTTTGACATTTTCTTCGAAAGTTAAGTATATGTTCATCGTTAGACCCAGCAATTCCACTCCTGGGTATTTACCCTGGTGAAATGAAAACCCACGTTCACGCAAAAACCTGCGTGCAGATGTTTATAGTGGCTCTTCTTTGTCATCTCCCCAACCTGGAAGCAAGCCAAATGCCTTTCAGGTGGGGAACGTATAAAGCAACGGCTCGTTCATACTGTGAAACACTACTCAGCACTAACCAAGGAAAAACCGTGATACAGGCAAGAACGTGAGTGGATCTCAGATGCATTAGGCTGAGTGAAAAAAGCGAAAAGCAAACAGGCCGCGACCTCCCGTACGACCCCGTTTATACCACATTCTCGCCGAGGAGGAATTATCGGAACAGAAAACACATCAGTGGCTGCCTGGGGCTGGAGGGAGGAGGGTTAACTAAAGGAGCATCATGGGCAGGATTTGGGGGCGATGGAACTGTTCTATATCTTGATCCTGAGTTCCTGTGTGCGTTCATCGAATCTTGGAGATGCTATACACTTAAAAGTGAGTTTTACCGTATGTAATTTATGCTTTCATATGTGCAAAGAACACGGAGGTGTGGGAGAGAAGAAACTACCTGTGTGAGGTGGGAGGGGCCCTCACCCAATACCGCCCACCTGGGGCCTCAGGCCTGCAGCTGCCGGAGAAAGTTGGGTCCAGTCTTCCAGGTGGTCATCTCCGACCCCTTTAACTTAGGGCTTTCCAAATGGCTAACAAAGCATCGGTTAAGAAAGAGCAGAGGCCCGTGGCCGAAATAACTGTTCAGCTAATATAAGTAAAACCTACATACCAAGACTCTCTAAGGGTCATTTCGTCTTCATTCCCATTCTCCTCACTTTCAAATTCTGCTGTCTTCTGTCTCCATCGATCACATTGCACGAGTCTACTCATCTATTACGTACATTGCGCATTAGCTCTTCCTATGATCAAAATTCTGATTATACCTTGTCGAACATTCTCAGCCTCTGAGGTCACTTACATAAAAAATTATAATCATTATTCCCCTAGGTTTGTTGTCTGAAATGTTTTCAGTAAAATACTGACTGCCGGCTTTATGAATAACCTGGGGGGCATGTGCACTCTCTTTATGACCTTGTTCTGTAACCTTGCATCACAGCCTGTGCCTTGTGCAGTCTGCCCCTTTGTGTGTTT
This sequence comes from Pteropus medius, assembly GCF_902729225.1. Taxonomy (NCBI): domain Eukaryota; kingdom Metazoa; phylum Chordata; class Mammalia; order Chiroptera; family Pteropodidae; genus Pteropus; species Pteropus medius. The sequence continues at coordinate 11,596,413 of NW_024340849.1, forward strand.
CGCCTGAATTTGGGGGAATTGCAGGTGGGAGTGTGGATTAGTTTGCCAGGGCTGCCATACTAAGCACCACAAACTTGGTGGCTCATAGAAGAGACATTTACTGTTTCACAGTTCTCGAGGCTAGAAGTCCAGCGATGTAAGTGTTAATCACGTCTAAAAAATAACTCTACAGCAACATCTAAACCATAGTCTAGCCAAGTTGACAGACAAGATTATCCATCCAAGGGCACACACAGATATCATCTTCACTGTCAAGACATTGCATCCTGAATGAAGCACAAATGGTCCAAGAGGTCATTCTCTTGAAAACTGTCCTGGGATTCATCTTTAGCTTCTTGTCATCTGACAGCTGTCCCAAGAACTCTGGGTAACCCTGCATATCTACATTGGCTGAAATTTGAAAGCGAATGAAGTTAAATCCATCCAAGCTTGCCCAAGCAATCTAAATTATCTTGACTGATTTATATATTTTGACATTTCACATAAAGCAGTTATTTTTAAATAATCAATGTGATATAAATTTGTAATAGAAGATGTTAAGGGAACAAAACTGTTATATAGTCATTTTTCTTCCTTGAAGTTTTTCATTTGGAAACATTGTCAAAATAATCCATGGCAACGTCTGTGCGGTGCCATTTCACATGGGTTTAATTATGTTACCAAAAAAAATCCCACACAGATGATATTATTCTAGCATCTCCTATAATAGCAGGAAATCCGGGACCACTTTTATTTAGTCTCCCTGGAACAACAATTGGTTCCAGCTTCAGAGGGCAAAGAAAAAAACATAAGATCTGTGACAGCTACAATAATACCGCCTTGGCTAGATTGAACTCAATAGCAAGCTGATGGGGGAATTGATTTGATGCCGCAAGACATTTTTTAAAAAAACACACATTCACTTACTGTTATGGGCTTCGTGGTTTATTTCTTTCCATGCTCAGAAACTCTGACGGTGCCAGGGGCATGCCAAGTAATGAGTTCTTTCCATTTTTGTTTTCTTCCCCAGATACCACCTCTGCCAAAACAACCACTGTAGACACTCATTTAGTGTCGACCTTAGATCATTCTGATAAGGGTATAGGTGTCACTGGGTGTCTCCAGTGAGTAAAGTCTAGACGAGACTCTCCAGTAGTCTAAAGTGTAGACTCTGTCCAGTGTCTAGACAACATGTAAAACTAGCTCAGATTTTCTAAATCAGTAGGTCTGGGGTGGGGCCCGAGAATGTGCATTTCTAACGGACTCCCGGGTCCGGACCATACTTTGAGAATTACTGTTCGTTAGAAAATATATTAGGAGGTTAAATCAACCTTGTCATAAGACCCAGATAGTTCTACTGATTGTCCGTTTAATCTGCCTATTCATTTTTTTAGTACTTAGTGGGACTACTATATGAATAGATATTTTAAAAAGCAGTCACCAAGACCCTTACAATCTATTTAAGAAAACAAACAAATGAAAGAAATATACACATAAGGAAAAGTCATGTGATAATGCGAAGTGGCATCTGATTATGTGCTGAATGCTTCAGTCTTTCCTGATGCCCTCAGCATGTCGACCCCTAAAAGGAAATCACTTAATCCTGGCTTGCTCCACTGAGAACCAAAAGAAAGAAAAAGAAGCACATTCGCTTTGGGGGGTTGACTATTATTATTAGAAGTGGTAGGGAGAATTTCTGAGTCAAGCTCATATATTTCAACTCAGCAGTCTGCTGATGGAGCATGAAATTGAAGCAATATGGCCCCCCAGCTGAAGCACCAGCTTCGTGGGATCTGGGCCCAGGACTCTGCTGGGGGACCATGTGAATGACAGGCTCTGATGCCTTGATTTTCATCCTGGTTGGTGGGCAGCCGAGGGGCGTCCGGCTTTCTCGCTCCGATTCCTTTGCCCAGCAGCAGTTCTGCCCTTTGTCCTTCCTGCGACCTCCAACCTCCAACCCTCAACACACACAGCACATTTTTTTTCCACAGAGCACTCTTGATATCCCTTCGTGAGCTGCCTCAGGCCCCTGAGAGGCACAGCTCCCGGTCACGTCCCTGAGGGCAACTTCCCTTTATTCACCGGAGGTCACTGCCCTGGCCATGTCACACAGGACTCTTCTCCCCTGCCTGTGATCTTGGGGACCCTGCTCCAGCAACTGTTTTTGCTCACAGCTGTTTGGGGCTTAAGTCAAATCCAAGAGAATGTATGCAGAGCCCTGCAAGAAGCCAGAGGTGTTACAGCCAGCAGACCTGGGGCCAGAAGCCCCTTCCTCAAACACACTGCACTCCCCTGTTCAAACCCCGTGCTGGCTATTTTAAGTTCTGAGCCCCTCCCCAGCCAGCACATAGGCTCTCTTTCAGAAGGCGGCTCTGCTTGGCCTCATTGAACATTTCGTCCCTCCTCCATGTGGGCTCACATCCCCCAGCCTATTCCATTGTCCCTCTCTGTTACGGGTGGCACTGGGTTGCGAGATAGTGAGCAGCACACAGTTCCCTACTTACTAGCCCTTCTCTCAGGACTGTCCTGGGAACCGCCTTTGCCAACTCACTGACTCCTGGGGGAAATCTTCACACTTAACCCTTCGGTATCTAGTCACCTTGTCAGAGCTCGTGGCAGGTGTACCACAAGCGCTTGTCGAATGAAAGAATAAAATAGCAACAGGCTTTTAAAAGTCGAAGATGACTTTGACTATCCCGTTTGAGAAAGAGGCAAGGAGGGTTTTAGAATCCGATGTTTTCCTGGCCGTGACATCTGCCTACAAAAAGGGAACCGAACTGCTAAAAATAATGTGTTTACGACATTCTGTAAATACAAATTTGGGCTCTTCAGTTTACTAACTATGTGATTTCAGTTTACTAGCTGTGTGATTTCTCTCTCTGATAGTCTATTTTCTGTAAAATGGGAATTATATCCACCTTGCAGGCATTTTGCAAAAATTAGAGCAATCACTGGACACATGCAAAAGAAAAATCAACCGTGACAGAGAGTCTATCGGCACCTGAAATACAGGAGATGTTCAGAAAACAAGACCTGCTTTTGTATCATTGTCAGTACTGTCGGGTGTGACATTTTAGAGTAAAATTCTAGTCACATCACAAACTGGAACAACGAAGAGACTGGAAGGAGCCTCGACTATCTCGACAAACTAAGGTGCTTAATACCTTCTTGATGGTGGTAGAGCCAGGCCAGCCCTTTCCGTGAGGGCGGATTCGACAGCTTTCTAGACTGGGTTGCTGGAGGGCAGCCAGTCTGGCGAGGAGAATTACTTACAGGACAGAACGAGGGAGGGCAACCAAACGCTGCCGAGACAACTGGGGAGAGGAGCCTCTCGGCACAGAGCAAGTTTGAAGGGGAAGCCGTTGAGAAAGCGAATGGAAACAGCCGACGAATGGAGAAGGTCCACGGACGAGAATCACTCAGATGCGTCCTCGGCGCAGAGGTGGCAAGTGAGGGCGTTAGTTGTGAGAACGTCACTGCGCTGAGAATCCACACCCTGCCCGTGTGTGTGTGTCAGTCAGCTCGCTGTGCGACTCCAGCCTGGCCCAGCGGCAACATCCTGTCCCCCTTTCGCAGGTGAGGGCCCCTCCGGGCTCAGAGAACTCCGTCCTGAGAGGCTGAGGTCTGTAGTTGGGAATGGGGCACCTGCCCATCTGGGCTTCTGCAGCGCTGCCCAGGTGGGCTGGGGTGCCTATGGCATGCGCTGTTTTTATCTGTGCAGGTAAATGAGCCAGGTGCTGCCTGGCTTGTCATTTCAGTTCAGCCATCTTTTCCTCAGTTCTCCTTAGTTCTCCTGGTTGAGAAAAGGTTATGTTATTAGAAGCCTTCCACTATGAGAAAAATCTCTTGAAACTCTACTAAGAAGAAAAGTAAATAATCAATTGATTTTGTTGGAGGCCAGATGGGGAAAAAAGGTAGCTCAGAAGACTCCTCATGTGCTCTGTGCCAGTGTCTTTCAAGAAGTTTTTTTGGGGAGAAATAACACTATTTGCTTTCAGCCACAGCTATATTGAACACTCCACCCCCCTCTCTCTGGTTCTACTGGCTCATTTGCATGGCCCGTGTAGTGAACAGTCAATGGACAGAGTAGAGGCCGGAATTTGGGGTCAAATGTCTCTTTACAAACCAGCTAAATAGCTTTGTGAGAAGACAGCACTGTCTCAACAGAGCAGAATTTAACATTCTGCAGAAAACCTTGGCCTCTTGCTTCTCCCAGGTAATTTAATTGAGATGTCAGGATTGGGAGATGCTGTGAATTAAATGTCTGTCTCTTCCACACACTCAGTGTGACTGTATTTGGAGAAAAGGCCCTTATGGGGGTGATTAAGTTTCACCGAGGTCATAAGGGTGGAGCCCTGATCCAGTGAGATTGGCGTCCTTAAAAGAAGAGACGAGAGCTCACTGGTTGTCTCCAGATGCATGAGCGCTACAGAGAAGGCGGCTGTCTGCACCCCAGAGAGTTCTCCCCAGACACCACCCCTGCTGACACCTTGATCTTGGACTTCTGGTCTCCAGAAACAATGAGAAAATCAATTTCTGTTGTTTAAGCCACCCAGTCTGTGGTCTTTTGTTATGGCAGCCTGAGCAGATTAAGACTGGAGGGTTCAGGTTTGGAAAGAGCTGGAAGGACCCACCCCCCAGGGATTTTCCTCACTGTGGTTCTTTCTGTGCTGATTCAGGTTTCAAACGTTAGAAAAACGAGAGGAAGCCACAACAGCAATTTGGAAACAAAACAAAGCAAAACAAAAAAAACCTATGAGTAAGTAGATGAAATTAAAAGTTCAAAACAAGTTAGATAATTTTTTTAAATAGGAGAATTTAAAAATAGCGTTAGGAAAGTGGTGTCTTGCATCGGTGCTTTGGGGCATGAAATGTGAGTCCAGCGATAAAACCTGGAGGGAGTTGGTTCTGCTTTACATCTGCACGTTATCGACCGTGACTTTAATCCCTGTCAGAGGCAGAACAGAGTTTTGTGTTAAGCAAAATCACGTTGTTGGCAAGTCTTACAGTTTCAGACAGTTCTAGGCAGAGCATAGGACGGAGTCCCAAAAACTGACACTTAGAAGGGCCATCAGTTACCAGCAGGGGCAGTGGTCACCGTAGAATCACTACATTATCATTATCACCAGATCCACTTGGGGGGGCAGCTTAGGATGGTTTAGGGTGCAAGTGGAAAACATGACCATTTGCTTCTCCTCTACCTCCTGCTGGTTGTTTCTCTGTTAGCTACTTAAAGAGCTGGTGTTCTCATAGATGCTCACAGGTAAGAAATGTGGAGTGAAACCAGATAGCGAGTGAAAGGAAATGTGTCCTTCTTAATAAAGCCAGACGTTAGAACATGGAGAGACCTTGGAAATGACCTATCCTCCCGCCTCTTCTCTTTACGTGTAGGAAACTGTGCAAAAATGATATGTGTCGGCAACATGGTCGCTGTCGGAAGCTGGTCTTAAACTAAGTGGATTTTTAAAAAGTCTTAATTACTCGTTTCACTCTGACTTTCATCTCTATTCTTAATGTCTTATGAAGCTTTAAATATTCGTTGGTAGCCAGACATTCCAGGAAGTAGACATCATTTTTTTCTTGGGGGAGGAGGGGGAAAGCAGGGGGAGGGGAAGTGATATTTCTTAAGAAGCAAATGTTAGCCACAACGTCAGTGATGGTATTTCTTAATAAGGGAATTTAGAGATTTTATTAATATGTTCAGATAAGATTAGCAGCATCAGCAAATATCTTTGGCAGCGTCCAGCAGAACGGAACAGAGCTGTTCCTTTCTCAGGATAGTCAAACCTTTCTTTCCTATGTACTCTGAGTTGTGGGCTTTTTCCAAACGCATGCCTAAAGAGCCCATAGGAAGAATTTAGCTGGCTATTTAAAATTATAGTTTAAGAACAGCGTTTCCATCCTCTTTGGTTGATTTTGTCTGCTTTGGCTTAAATTGTACAGCATTCCTAAAACAAGTTTAACTAGGGTTACTGATAAATGATGCATATGAGCCTTAAGCAAACATATTCGATATGAAAGTGTCCCCTCTCTCCTCAAGAAATTTTCTCTCGAAATGGTCACAAGAAGCAAGTGATTGACTCGGGGCTCTTTTTTCTTTTTATAATGAAATATGGATGTGTTATGAGTCAGCCTGGAAGAGGCACGATATGCTACCGAGCCGGTGGGAAAAAACTGTATTTCTGTGGTTGGGATAATTTGCTGACTTGCTTTGCTCCTTCGGTGGCACCTGGTCGCCGTAGTTGCTCTTGCAGTGTGTGTCCTGTCTGTTCTCTCAGAGTCCTCTTACAGATGTGCTCTGTCTTGGAGCACAGTAGAGCCCACGGCAGGGATCTGAAAGGTGTGCCTTCTGGAGCACAGAGCTCAGGAGTGGAGATCCAGGTCTTTGGTGGTGTGATGAGTGAGTATGGACGAGAGTTAATCAGCAGCCTGGAAAGCTCTGCCTTAGACCCCTTTATGCATGAAGTTGGGTTTCACATTTGATTTCCTTTGGGGAGGAAAAAGTTTGAAAATTCAACAGACTGAGAATTCAACAGGAGTTAGCTGTACAGTCCAAGTTTGTCCTTTGCTTCCAGGAGGGGCTGGCTTCATGGCCACATAACCTCTGCATTTGCACAGGACTCCATGCTCAGAAGGACCCTGCACTTAATATAATGCTGTGCTGTAACCACCTTGAAAGTCCTCAGATTTTTTAATAAAGGTCCCACATTTTCATCTTCATTGGGCCTGGCAAATTATATAGCTGGCCGTGCCTATAGCCTCAGGCTGAGTGAGGCATGGACTAGACCCTCCAGGCCCACTGACATCAGCCTTTCTGCCAGAGCCTGGTATGGGATCAGGCGTATAGAGTGAGTTTGAGACACTGCGCTCAGCCTGCCCGCCACCCCTCAGCTGGGATGACTGGGTAATGGCCTGTGTTCCCTGTAGTGGCCCTGACACAGCCCTTGTCAGCAACTCTCCTTGGAGGCTGGATCTTGCCCCTTCTCCGAGCCTGTGCCATTAGCCGGGATCCTGTTCCGAACAAAACAGACTCCCTGGAAGGCGACAGAGCCTGCGCCTGACCGAATCCCAACCCCAGCTCTCTCCTCTGCCCTCCGCCTCCCACCTTCCTGATTTTGACACTCAGAGCCAACCTGAGATGGTAGCCACCTTGACAAGCTCCACCAGACTGCTCCCCCCACCCCGACCCCCATGGATCTCCCTAGCCCCTGGCCTGGCTCCCCTTTCTGCATCTTCCTCTGCAGGGGCCTGGGTTAGCCAAGCCTTCACGAACAGGGGAACAAAGCTAACTTTTAAATTCTGTTACACTGGTCATGCTGAATTGTCAAAGCTGTCATGGTTGTGGGTTTTAGCTGTGATTCGTATGACCGACACTGGAACATATATATTTTGATGTCCACTTGTCATCTGCCTTTAAGTCGCCCTAGGTCTAGTCTTTGCTTTCTGTTTCTACCACCACAGATGTAGCCAGGGCCTTTATCACTTTGTCCTCGAGTTCTGAAACACAAGGCCTTTCTCAACGGTTTCTTCACTCTCCAAGCAACCTCGTACGACCTTGGCGTTCGCTGCCCTTCATTCCCACTGCAGGGTTTGAGGACGCTTGCTGTGCAGGAAGCTGTGCCGAGTGCCCTGAGGGAACAAAGACAGTTCAGACCAGTCCCACTTCATGACGTCGTCAGCGAGACCAGTGAAATACGTGGCAGAAAGCTGCTCTATTATTGAAAAGATCAGGAAGCGGAGTGCAGGAAGGCACCGGATCCCATGGGAACTGGGACTCCTCGGGCTTTATTTCTGTCTATTTCTCAGTCTCCCTGGAGCCACAGGGTCTTTTGTCCCTGCTTTTCTCTGCATCTGGTTGGATGGATTTCCCTTGCCCGTGTGATAACACACCCATTCGCCCGTGGTGGTAAGTGGCGCTCTCCACACGCCCCCAACAGCCCCACCAGATTTCCATCTCTAAATGTCTTAGCATTCTAAAAAGGCGGACTCGGTTTGGTTCCCACTTTACCAGTGGATTAGTTTCCTGCGGGTCAGGTGATCATGCCAAGCCAATCGGCCTGCGGATGCACCTAAGAATTCACAAGTGAATCCCAGCAAGATCTCCTAAGAGTCTTGTTCTTTGACTTTCAGCTTTTTTGCAGATAAATGACACTGCGCAAGGAGTCCTGTGCTTCAACCTCAACTAACTACAGAACTGAAAATAATCAAAGTAGACTCTTGAGTTGAGGAAAACTTTTCCAACTTTTTCGCAAAGTGGACTTGGATTTCTGTATAAAATTAAGTTTGGCAATTTTGTAAACTAGGTGATCATGTTTCCTTCAGCTAGCAAACTGGGAATGGTGTTAAGAGAAGGCAATCGGGAGTTGTTCTACAGGTAAAAAGGTTCGTTTATGCGAGATGAGTAAGTTCTAGAGACCTGCATCCCTTCATGCCTGTGCTACACAGCGCCATGCTGTAAAATTGAAGAGAGGAGATCTCATGGTGTCACCACAATAATAAATAACTACATACGCGCATAAATACTTATACTATAAAAAATTAAGTTTAGAAAGAAAAGTTTGAAGAAAAGTGCATTATAAGTCCCTTAGGAAAGACAAGCTACACCTGAGTCATCTTCTGTTCTTGGGAGAGTTTTGAGGGTTTTTCTCTCTAACATAACACTTTGCCTCATCTTTGACATTCAAGAGTTGTCACGATAACGACATAGTCACAAGAAAAGAAACACTTCAATTGTATCCACGTATAGTTTAATAAAGGTATGTGTTTCCATCAGAGACTTAGAGAAGCGGGAACATTGTAAGATTTATTCTAGGGCTTTAACCTTACACAACTGTGAGTGCTGATTAAACAGTCTCTGTGGAGCAGCTGGCTCCGTGTCCGGTGGTGAACCTGAAGTATATGCATGGCTGGCATCGGAGAGAAAGATGGATTGAAGTGGGGAAGAGCAAGGATGAGCTAGCATCTGTGTCTGTCTGCTGCTGCTTTTAGGCCCTCAGATTTCATGATGTGGGTGACCTGCAGGAGAAGCTGCACACGTTGGCCTGGGACGTGGAGAGATTTAAAGACAGCTTGGTGCTAGCTGGAAGAAGGGGGGGCCCAGCTGCTGCCCCGTGAGCTGCAGCAGCGTTTGGTGCCTTGCATTGACCTTGAGAGCCGGCAGAGCATGGCCTCTGCTGCAATTCCCTTTCCCTGTGGTACTTACCGTTCCTGTTGTGGCCAGTGTGAATGCAGAGCTATGCAGGGCCAGGAATTCTGAGAAACAGTCCCAGCTTAGCTGAACCGACAGCCTGAATGCAGCAGAGTGTGAAAATGTATAAATATTCCCATAAACAATGGAAACAGTTTCGTCTTTGTTTTAAGCTAATACTCTCCATAAAAGGGACTTATATGGACTACCTCCTTCCTTAGATACTACCACATCCGCCGTGAAGCAACAAGACCCAGAACAAATCTCAATGTGGGCTGGAGAAGTTACAAACTGATGATGGTGTATTGATTCTCCAAATAATTTTTAATTTCAGAACCGATTAGATCTTCCTAAAAATGGCTGGTTTTCTGAGCAGGAACCAGCCTTTTAATTAAATTCTGACATGCAAGGTCATTGCCCGAGCTTCTACTTGTTCCCTGCCACAGGCGCTCTGCCTCCAGATGCCTTTAACTTCGCATAAACCTTTGTCTTCTGCAGCTGGGTCACATTCAATAAGTAATTAGAGCACATCTGATGAAGGTCACTCCCAGAGCTTTCATTAATCATCTCTAGGAAGGAATGCTGGGGAGGCGAAGGTTACTGCGGGTCACTTTCCCCTGTCCTGCTGAGCCGAGGTCCCCTCAAGCCCTGCACTCAACCACGCCCCCACTGAAATTACTCCTGGAAGACAGAACACAGCTGGACCACGCATACCCCGAGGACTTGTCCACAGCTGAGCTTCGGCTCTGCCGCCATCTCAGGGGCCAGGGACAGGATGCCTTGTCTGTATTCCCCGTGTTTCACAAAGCAGCCCGCCCCAAAGCCATAGTAGGTAGTTCGGCTGAGGTGTCATTCAAGCCGGAAAGCACACGGGAGGCTGGGTGTCAGAGGACGTGAGGACAGAGGTCGAGGGCAGGTCCAGCTCTCCTGAAAGCTTGCATATCTGAGACCTTGATGCCATCAACCCCGGAAATGATGAGAATTTGAATGCCCCGAGGTGTGGAGAAAGTGCAGTTTGTTACCAAGGCTGCAGGAGGCAAAGCTTCCCCTCATGACTTTCTGAGACGCCCCACCCACGCTCCTGAGCTATGGGTTTGTTGCCAAGAAGGACCTCACTTACAACAGATGGAGCTGGTGCATTTCTTCAGGGTGTCCGGGCCTGTGGCTGTAACACTTCATGCATGATAAAGAAAGACTCCAGGTCGCTGGCATTCGTGCATGATACAGCAGCATTTCTTTTCAACTTCGCCTGCTCTGCGTGGAACTGTAGCCTTCCACCGTCAGCTCTGTGTTTCTTTCTAAGGCAGCGGCACGGCCTGCTTAGTGGCTGTCTCCATCTCTCTGAAATAAAAACTCAGGGAGCTGGCACAAGAGCCAGACTCTTGAATTATGACATAGGACCTGGACTTTTAGACCAGAAGCTGAACATGTCCTGTTGGCAAATGTAAGGGGAGAGATGGCGAGAGCTGAGGACGTAGGTCGTGCAGGCGAGCGCAGCTCTGATCGACTGTAACTTACCTGTTCGATCTTGCTGTCAAATCTGCGCCCCGCCCCACCCCCACCCCCACCCCCACCAAAAAAGGGCCAAGGAACCATGTGTCTTTTAAACTTTAGTCTTTTACCTTTAAATATTGGTCAACCAACAGTTCTTCTTGTTGAAGGATTTAAAACGTGTGCCATTTCCCAAAAGTTTCAAATTCTGAAACCATTTATCACTGCGTTTCTTATTATTACAGTAGAATTGGTAATGATTCTCATTTATATGTTAAAATATGAAGAACACACATGCCTGCCTATAAAGTTGGCTGGGAGATAGTGAAATCCATGCCAGGGGAATCTAAGAAGCCATGTCCTCTGACTGCCTTGTCAGACAAATGACTTTAAACCAATGCCGGGTTTTGTTCATGCTCTTTATTGGCAGAGAACTAGAACTTGATGCTCTGACTTTCCATTCCAGCCCCCTTCTCACTATTCCTCGGATTTGCTTTATTCTCTCCAGACGATGGGGCGTGCAGTTGGAGACCTGTGGCCCCGCTTCTTTCTGAGTACCTTTCTGGGTAGTGACTGGGCCACAACCTGGACCCCCAGGAATCTCTTATCATGATCTACCTCCAGAAGCGTATTCTGTCTAGCATGGAGGAGGCCGGGCACCTCTGCTGGACTGTGGGACACTTTCCCATCACTTTCTCACATAAAATCTCTGATGTAATAGGGAGAGAAGAGACTCTAGTAGCCTGTGGATGTCTGGCAGGTCTAACTGTTGAGTCCTTGAAAGCTGGCCATTTTGGCCTGTCACTTTACACGAGAGCTCATCTCTTATCAGAAGTCTTCTGGCCTTCCTGCCTCTTGGGACCAGTGACGCAAAGAAAAGTGGGAATGACATAAATGCTATCAGTACAGTAGAGCTCTTTTGGTTGCTCAAAGCACCTCTGGCCCACAGTGAAATCAAGAAATGCCTTGTGCTGGATAATCTGTTTTAAGCCAGATGATCATGTAGAAAGACCATCTGTAACAGGGTCCACACACAGTGCTATGATAGAATGTGATGACCTGTTCCGGTTTTAAAAATCAGACCTAAAAGATCGAGAACCGTGAAAATGGCGAGCCAGCTCCCCTTCCTAAGTCCTTTACTCCAGCTCAAACTTTCGATCTGGAAAGAAGTATATGCTGTGTCCATTGAATATCGATTAGTAACCAAAATTCTCTTCCAAGGGGTTGGTTGTCCACAGCAGTACCTTATTCAAAGCCTGGAAGGGAAAAGAAAAGCTTCACAATTATTGCCCATTTTTTACAAAACCATAATGTATTTTATTTACATGTCTAGAACTTTCTTCTTTGGGCCTCCTCATCACCACTGGTGACAGGGGCCGCAGTGCTGGAGGAACAGCTCGGAGTCTGTGGCTGCTCGAGGTTACTGAAGACAGAGTGGTGAAATTTCGTTGCCGCTTTTCAGAGTTTTTGGCTCAGTAGCAGGACACTGCCTGCAAAGCGGTCCCTGCCCTCCTAAAACTGTGCTTTCCTCAAATAGAAATGGCACTTGTGGCGAGTCTCGCTTTTGCCCCAAACTTTCTCCTTTTTCCTTCGCCACCGGAACAGGAAGGATTTTACGGCTTGAGTTTATGACGCTTGTGAAAAAGCATCGTGGACATCCTCATACCCATTCAGGGCCTGGCAGCCTGTCTGTCACCTTCTAAGGCGGGGCTGTCACCGCACCTGGCCTGGCAGTGGTTGTGTGTGTAACAATCTCTCTGGGCCTCAGTTTCCTCATCTGCCACGCAAGAGGGTCCTCTGTCCCTTGAGGCCTGTGATCTATGGGTGCTGGTGCTCGTATGAGACTGGGTGGCAGCCGAGCCGTAACGCACCTTTGCTCCTTCTCAAAGTAACGGCTGTGACGAAATGAGCAGAGATTCTCTCCTAGTTAGACTGTGTAGCTTCAGGTGAGTACAACAGAGGCCGTTTAAAATTGTCTCATTAATTTGGCCAGGGCTTTGATGATACATAGGCTGCAAGCAGCTTTGGCTAGTAGGGCTACCACCTGACACGCAGAGGAGACCCGCGAAAGGCCGTGTGGGTGAAGTCATGCAATTAGCAGGGACTATTGTTCCATCCCCGCCATATGTCCCGACATTACTTTTATCTTTGTGTCATTGGACACACGGGACAACTGTATGATCAAAGGAAGGCCAGCATCAGTTCAAGGGAAAACTCCATTCTGACCCAAGTCTAAGCATTCATTTCTATGACAAAGATTTTTTTCAAGATGATTGGTTACATGGGCCCTTTCACTAAAGAGGCAAGCAAAAATACTCCAACACATTTTCCACAGGCTGCCACTTTGCATTATTTATTGTGATATTAAATGAATTTGATTTAGACGACTTCCTAAGGTAATCTTTCCATTGTTTTTCCTGATAGAAAAAACAATGTTGAAACGATTTGTCATCTCTACACTCCTTGTGGCTTCCTCTTCCTCTGGCCAATAGCATGTGACAGAAGTGATTACATGCACATTCCACAGCCTAGGCCGCAAGAAGCTTCTGACTTCCCCTCCTGGAATGCTCCAGCCCCCGTGGAAAGGAAATTCCGTCGTTTTTACTGAACGATTGCAGGCCCATGGCGAGAGAGAGGCCCAGTGCCAAGGCACCAGCATGTGAAGGAGGCCATTTTCCACCCTCCCCTTCCACCCTGGCCAGCTGGCAAATGCTTAGAACTATATGAGTCAAGGCAAGAAGAATTACTCACATGGAGAATGGTGATCAAATAAGCGGTGATGGTTTTAAGCCCCTGAGTTTTGGGATCTTTTTGTTACGCAGCCATAGGTAGCCGATACAGATTCCCACATTGCAGATGAAGAAACTGAGGACCCAGAAAGTTAAGTAACTTGCCCAAGGGTGTTAGAAGCAATAAGTGATGGAGTCCTGATTGAAACTAGATCTTTATGATTTCAGATTCTCCTTTGCTCATCCATGTCAAAACTCTTCCACCACAGTGAAAAAGTCCTGAATCACAAGAAATGTTTCTTAAAGTACTAGTCTCTTATAACAGATGACAAAGACTAGTTAAAATATGATTTCGTTTTCAGTCTTTATTTTTCTGTCTTCATTCCTTAGGAAGTGTTTTCTAAAACACCTTCAGAGACTGTGTCACTTGCTCTTTGGGAACAGAATTGTTGATCTGACAGGATCCTTGAGCTGCTGGTTACTAATGTCACAGGGCTTTGGGCAGGCACAACTCATCCAAGATCCTGGCCTTTTCTAGTCCAGTCCACTTGATGAAGGAAAAGATTTGCCAGGGGTCGGCTGGCTGCAGAACTCGGTGTTCTGAAGCTTGTGAAGTCTTACAAGCAAGGCCCCTTCTGAAGAGCTAGGCCATCGATTTGACAGGGCTCAGGAAACATTTTCTATAAAGGGCCATCTGCTTTTTGTCACTACTACTCAATTCCGCCTTCGCAGCTTGAAATCACCGTAGGCAGTATGTAAACAAACCAATGTAGATGCGTCCACATAAAATTTTACTTGCAAAACCAGGCAGCAGGCCAGATTTGGCCCATGGGTCATAGTTTGCCTACCCCTGAATTAGGAGAAGCGTGCCCATCAAGAGGCCACCCGTGGCTGTGCTGCTAGCCTGGTGTTTATTAGGTTTGAGTATAGACACATAGCTGTTGTGCGGACAAGCTAAAGCTGGAGGTAGATACAACCAACAGGATCAGATCAAGAAATGCTTTCTAAGGATTCATGGAAGTGCCCCTTCTGACAGTGCTGTCATCCCGGTGGACTCCTGAGGAAGCCAGGGTGCAGACAGACCGCCCTCTGGCTCAGGGACGTTGCTCAGCTGTGTCCTTGAGCAAATTGTCTCTGAGTCTCAGCATGCTTACCTGTACAATGGGTAGGATAACGAGGGGCAGACTCTGCCAAATGGAAGGGCGGAGGCTGTTTGCGTCACGCTGGTCGCCGTCCCCTGGTGCTCATGGGGAGGAGTCAGGCTCAGCGTTCTCATCGCCCAGTGTGGAGAGCAGCTGGAGCTCATTAGCTGTTGCCCGCATGTTTTGCTCTGGTCGTGCTAATTGCCCAGCCAGATGCTGTGTCACAGCAGCACTGCTGGCCTGGCTTGTTCATCTCGTAGTCTTGAGTTTTGGCATCTCCCTTGCGGCATTTATTCAATTGGTAACAGAAGGCAGCAGGGCAAATGGGGGTTCAGGGCCTGCTGTCCCCAAGGGATAAAGCCGCTGATTGACAGAGGTCATCTTCTTGGGCCCAGGTGAGTCGGATGGTTTATTTTAAAAATCAGCCTGACTCAGTGAGATCAAATATTACATGCTCTTAAATCGGTTTGCTTTTTGGAACTCTTCGGCATCCTTCCATGGGGTGCCCATGAGTACTGCTTGCTCCTTCAAATTGCAGTTTGTTTGATTTATTTTGCTGGAATTCTTTTGGAGATGGTGGAATAAGAATAGTTAAAAATCTACTTTCGCCATTATGGATTATCTTCACCAATGTTACATTTCTAGGATGCTGCCATATTTAAATCAGATGTTGCCTTGTTGCAGGGCGGATTATTAAAAGCACACAAAACAATCTGGTCTGTAATTCTAAGTAAACTGAAGGGCCTCGGTGCAAACTATATTTCTTTTTATGCTTTTAGTTTTAAGGGTTTCTTCCTGAAAATGGTTCATTGGTCCATGATTTGATTTAGCTGACGCGGCCTGAGGTTGATCAGGGAGCCTTCCTGTGCCTTCCCATCTTACATCATCATTCCTTGCCAGATCTAAAGGGAATCTTAGTGATTTCTAGCCAGTTGTCGAGTGGATGTTTGGGTCCTATCCAAAATCCCTGTGTTGAAATCCTAGCTCCCAGTGTGACGGTGTTAGGAAGTGAGGCCTTTGGAAGGACTTTAGATTGTGAGGATGGAGCCTCGTGAATGGGATCAATGCCTCGTACAGCTTTCTTACGCCCTCTCTCTGCTCTCCACCCCGTGAGAGTCCACCAGGTCTGCTGGCACCTTGATCTTGGACTTCCCAGCCTCCAGAACTGTTGATAAATAAATTTCTTATGTTTAAGCCACCCAGTCTATGGTCATTTGTTAGAGTAGCCTACACTAAGGTGAATTCATTATATTTGAATAATGGAAACCAGAGCAATCTGGAAGTATCCATATAATTTTATCTCTTCGTAGCAGTGTAAATGTTCTCACTTGTTCTCATAGCAAGGATATCTTTGTTAAGGAAAGAACTGTGGGTTAAGAGTAAAGAGGCTTAAAGTCTTGGGCCAGATAGATCACTAATCAGCCACGTGGTCTTGCCCCTTTTGTAAGATGAGGCGACCTCCTTGGGCGACCCCAGAGCCCTCTCCAGCGCTCTCGAACCTTTGACCTATCCGACAGTTGGCATCACATGAAGGCACAGCAACCGCTAAGACATTTTCAGTTCAAGAGAGCACGTAAAGCCGCTTAATGTCTATTTCTTCATCCACAGGGAGAACAAAAGTACAGTGTGTTGAAGCGAAAGTCTTCAGCATCTCAGCTAGGATGTCCAGTGCCCACATTTCAATCAGGTTCTCCTTCCGCACAGGAGCAGGATGATCTCAGATCTCTTCTGCTATAGCAGCAGCAGCAACCCACCCACTCCTTCGAGGGGCACCTGTGCATTGCTTCTGTTGGAAAAATATTTGTGGATTGTCCACACGTAGCCTGTGTGGCTTAGAGACTCTGCAGGTCTTGCTGTTTGCATTCATTTTTCTCAGTCTAGACGATAGAGAATGTGGCCGAAAGTACTGTCAGCACTTATTAATCCAAAATTGTCTTCAGCTGGGAATATTTTCATAGGCTGGAATGTTTATCAGGTGTGTGACCCTTTTCCCATTAGTACTTTTAATGAGCCGTGAGATGTTGTTCATCCGATGTCACCTTTTGCTTTTCCTGCAAATTGAAATGACCGCGTGCTGATGAAGTGCTAATTGGAATCTTCACGCCTGTCCTCCTCACGGAGGCCCGTCTTCTCCCTCGACGACGTGCCTTCTGGACACGTCAACGGAGAGTCTTCGTCTTAACTCCCCAATCAGCTTACTTTCCCAGTTTCGAATTCTGCCAGGATCTCAGCCACCCTCTCAGGGGTCACCTCCACACTTCCGATCGCTGACGGCGCCCTCTCGTTCAGCCTCTCTCTCTCCCGCTGCCACGCCCTGTCCCAGCTCCGTCTTATTTTCCTCTGGAGTGTGGCACCTTGTCTTCACTGCCGTTACTTTGTGCCTGCAGTACAGTCATGGGCCTCCATGCTACTTCTTCACACCTCCCCAGCCTACTTGCTCAAAAACACAGCGTGGTTTTCTCATTGTAGCCTAAATGAACCTAAGACCTTTCTAAGGTCCTGGTTGTTTTCAGACTCAAGTTCTGGGAAGGAAACTTGGTTGGTTCTGCTTAGGCCCATCCCCAAACTGTCACCTTTTATTATTGCTTCTGTGCCTTCAATCGTGGTGGCCTCTTCGTCTGAAATACTTCCAGTTATTTGGAATCTTTTATAATGAGTATAATGCTCTCACAATGGAGAAAAAAGGAAAGGAAAAAAACATGGAAGAGCCTTTACAATATGTATGTGTGTAGACATATATCATATTCGCATGTGTTAGTTTCATAGATACAATCCTTGTAACAGTCAGTCTTTGGAAAACACGATGGCTGAGGTTTTTAAAGATAAGTTGCCTAACTTATCTGATAGTTATCTACCTAATGAAACTGTTTCCTTTTTACAATCTAAAATATTAGCCATAGGAAAAAATGAAGTCTTTTTCTGGGTAGAAAGAAAGAAGAATAAAAATACTTTAATATCGCATCTTTTATTTAAAACTCTCTCTAAATAGCGTTTAATGAATGTGAGTACCGAGTTCTAGATTTGTTAATAGGGTTTCTCTGGGTGTGAGCCACAGGCCTTGCGAGGGAAAAGGGTGACATCTACAGAATCCTAACCATATCCCTACCCCAAATTAAGGACAGGGTCCTGACTCTATATTTTAAACTACTCCCTAGGTAATTTTTAATATATGGTGAAGTATGAAACATTTAGGATTGAACTAGGAAAATCTAGGACTTCCTGAGAAGGAAGCCAAAATTCTGAGGAGAATTCTAGTTATATTCGTTGGCTCGTTCCTTAAAAAATTTTAAATAACTTTTCAGAAAGAGGGAGGAGGTCACTTCTGGGTGGCCCAGGTTTGGCGGGGGCTTGGAGGAGCCAGTCCTGCTTTCCAGTGAGGTTCGAGAGGGTTGCAGAGACAGGAACCCAGCTGCGGGCAAGAGGAGAGGGGCATCGGCAGGTCAGAGCCTGGGAGGCGGTTCAGTTACATGGGGCAAGTCAGCAGTGGCACTCGGGGACACCAAGGGGAGGGTGAGCCAAGGGGAAGAAGAGATCTGTAGTTGGTGATGGTTTGACACCATTTCAAAGCACCCTTCCGTCCTGCCTTTCTCAGACTGCCTTGGCCAGGCACTGTTTTGAAGTGTGCCTAGCTTCCCAGCAATATTACTTAAATTATTTAAAAACGGCGCTGCCTCTTTTACTATATTTCATTTTTCCGGTGAGGAAAGAGCACAGGAACATCAGTCCTACTAAAACGATTGTATTATTTCTCCTGATCCTTTACGGTGGTATTTTTAAATGCCTCTATATAAAAAAATTCTTAAAATCTGTTGTCTTCAGTTTATATCATTTCTCATCTCTGTGGTGCTTAGGTTTGCACTGGGAATCAGAGTTCTGCTTTTGTATGAGAACTAATAATTTATCATGTTGTAGGGATAACTTGTTCACAGAAATTCTAGAATCTCATTTTCAGAAAGAGCGTTAGATCTCCTATCATCCAGATACTCTCTAAATTCCTCAAGGCTTGGAAAACAAGCACACACAAGACAGTACTCAGCAAGAGGGCACCCAGACCGCACCGAGAAAGTGTAGTTCCTTTAGGGGCAGCTCTAATTATAAGAAAGATTTTTTTTTTTTAATTCACCCAAAATCTGTCTCCTGGCATCTTGACTAATTCTGACCTTGCTTGGTGAAAACTGGAAAGAGTCTAATGTCTTCTTCATCACATCCTTTCACCTATTTGAACACAGCGAGTGTATCATCCTGTGTCTTCTGTCTCTAAACTCTTCTCCTTCAATGCTTCTTCAGTTTCCTGGCCCCTCACTCCTCCTGCTGATCGCTGTTGGATGGCTCCGGTTATCAGTGACCCTTAGAGATGGACACTTAGGACTGAATCCTGTCCGTTAGCAAGTCTGAACAACAGTGTTCAGCAGCGTTGTTATCCCCTTTCTGGGCAGCCCATGTCTGCTGAGGTAGCCTTTTTTTCCCAGTTGTCTAAAGATAATTGACATATAACACTGTATCAGTTTAAGGTGTATAACATAATGATTTGATACATGTGTATATTGAGATATAATGACCACCATAAGTTTAGTTCACACCCATCACCTCACATAGTTACAAATTACTTTTTTCCTTGCGATGAGAACTTTTAAGATCTACACTCTTAGCAGCTCTCATACATACAACACAGTATTGTTAACTATCATCACCAGGCACTATATTACAGCCCCAGGACTTAAAAATGGAAATTTGTAGTTTTTGACCATTTTCACCCTGGTCCCCTACAATCTGCCCCCTGCCTCTGGTGACCACCGATCTGATCTGTTACTGTGAGTTTGGTGTTTTAGATTCCACATATAAGTGAGATCATGCAGTATTTGTTTTTCTAGGTCTGACTTATTCCACTTAGCATAATACTCAAAAGATCCATCCATGTTGTTGCAAAATGCAGGATTTCCTTCTTTTTTTTTAATGGCTGAATAAACTTGACTCATCTACTCATCAAATTCTAGTAGTTGTACCCACGTTTAATTTATGGTTAGCTAAGAGCTTATACTTTTTGCAAGTTGACTTCTGTTAAGCTCCTTCTTTCCCATTCTAATCTGAAATTGGTTTTAGAATCCAACGTATTTGTTACCTTGTTTGGCTTATTTCTTATAATCTGTTGATTTTTTCCAGTCCTACCTCAGTTTATGCAGAGTGGACAGAATATGAGACTTGTCATCAGAACATGGGATTAAGTCCCAATACTGTCAGTTATTTTGTCCAAGTCACTAATAAATACATAGAACAATTCCAGGCCAAGGATGGGTACCAATCAATTGATCCTCTTTGGAACAACTGATTTAATGGTGCCTTCCATCCACAATACTACATTTTCCCAGCTCTCCTCAAGAAAATCGTAAGAGACTGTTAAATAGCTTGTTGAAATCCAGATATGCTCACAACATACTGGCATCCATTTTCACTAGGCTTGACCCTCTCTGAGAAAGGAATGAGGATGTTTGAAAGCGCTTGTTCTAAGTGAATCCATTTTGATTCCAAATCATCCCTGCATCATCATTGCAAAGCTCCGTGTAAATTACTTAATCTAGAATTTTGCCTATGATTTTCATAAATCTCCCTGATGTACAGTTATGAACTTCGCCTTGTCCTTAGGTTCGGTTTCCTATATCAGTGCATTTATCATGACTTTTCTTTCTTTTGTGACTTTTAAAGAATAATGAATAGAATTTAAGTGAATAAATTCTCTCAATATAATTCTGCGTAATTTTTCAAATTGAATAGTAGAAGTCATACTAGTAAACAATGAAAGGTGAGTGCTTTACAAAGTTACCCCATATAGTTATAGCATGTCATTAAACAACTCTGAAAAATGGGTCAGATATTAAGCTCATTGTGTAATGAGAAATAGCCTCTGAGAACTTAAATAACCCTGCTCAAGTTTCTCACGTCAGAAGAGATGAAGTAAAGATTCTAATTTGATTCCTTGGACTCCAAATTCAGCTCTGCCTTGAGGAAGGAGGTAACTAGCCTGAGTCTTTAATTTGTTATTTTTCTAACAGTTCTACCTACTTTATTGTAAAGCACCAGTTGGACAGACACTATTCCTTGGAGTCTCTATCATGATGTTTTAGCACAGGAGTCGGCAAACCTCTTCTGTAAAGAACCGAATGTTAAATACCTTAGGCTTTATGGGCCATATGGTCTCTGTCACAACTACTTAATTCTGCCCTTGCAGCATGAAAGTTCCCACAGACAAAATGGGAATGAGGGTGTGGCTGTGTTCCAATAAACCTTTATTTATAAAAACAGGCAGAGGAACACAGTTTGCTGACACCTGTTTTAGAACTTGAATTCATTTAGAAATAAGACCTGGCAACATAGGAAGATGGGGTTCATTTGTGAAAGTGGTTAAGAAAATCAATGGAAAAGGATTCTATTGTACTTTAACCTAAACTACTACTATTTGAGATTATAAGAAGTGGAAAAGGACCACTGCCCCCCTTCCAAAAAATAGAATGACAACAGCACCTCCCCTCCCCCTCCTCCCCATGACCACCCACTTAATACCAACGCTGACCACAGTCCAACTAGAATGAGGACAAAATTTGTGTTCAGCTTCACTGGAACATGTTTGAATCTTAATTATTCTAATATATTTATAAGAAACCTAAATTACACTGTCTTTCTGGTTCCTGTATATAATTTTCTCAGGTAATGGATAAAAATCAAGCTGTTGGCTCTTTGGGTTAGAGCCAATATAAAGAACACATACCCAAAACAAACAAAAATACAATCCTAATGTTGAACCGCCTTTCTCTACGGAAGAAGTTAAGGAGTGCTTGTAGTAAGTCTATCAACTTCCCAAGGATAGCAGCAGTAGATCAGGTTTACCCTAATTATTGACATATGCCTCCTAGCTCCCATTATTCGTTCATCATGGCAGATGAGATTATCTCGATATCAAAATTTTGTGGGCCCAAGATTATACACTGATATTTAAAGTTAGCCAAGTGCATTAAAGAGAATTCTGAGCTTAGGGAGTGGGGCATGACCCCTAGGGAGAACTTACCAGCTGGAGTCCCCCATGGGACAAGGGCACGTAGAATTCGAAAAAAGCTGTTTATTATTATAAAATAATTTTATATTTCAAAAACACCAAAAACAGATTTTAGAAATAAAGCTTAACAGAAATCTCAGTCTGATGTAACATGATTTAAAAGAAGTTTGAAATCATGGTTATTCGACTATTGTGTAGGTTTTAAAGCACATTTGGCAATATAAACTTTGAGAGAACAAGAATTTATCATTTTAGTTTTTGAACTGATAAATGGAAGTTTTGAGGTTTTGAAGATCCAGAAGATATAGTCACATTCATCCAGCCCTGGGGAATCAGGATGATGTTATTGCAAATAGCTTTATACCTCATCTGATTTTCACCATTAGTGGATAGACTTTTTATCAGTTATCTATTGCTGTGTAACAAAATACCCCAAATTTAGCAGCTTAAAGCTGTACGTATTACCTTGGTTTCTGTTGGTGAGTAATTCAGGCACTGCTTACCTGAGCTCTTCTGAGTCTCTCACAGATTGTAATAAGTTGTCAGCTGGACTGTGGTCTATTCAGGGTTCAACTGGGAAAGAATTTGTTTCCAAGAACACGTGGTAGGGGCAGGATTCAATTTCTCATGGGATATTGGACAAAGGCCCTCAGTCTTCACTGGCTGTTGCCCAGAGGCTACTTTCAGTTTTTTGCCAAATAGACCTCCATGTGCTTAATCAAAGCATGCCAGCCAAGGAGACTCTAGAAAGAGTCAGCAAAATGAACGTCGCAGTCTTATATAACCTAATTATAGAAGCGGCATCCTGTCATCTTCCCTATATCTGTTGGTTAGACACAAATCACTGTACTCAGCCTACCCCCAAAGGGAGCAGATTACACAGGGAGGTAAATACCAGGAGCAGGAATCTTTGGGGCCCTTGTAGGACTCTGCCCACGACAGGCTTCTGAATTCTTTCCTGTCAGGGCAGTCCAGTCCTTGAATAAAGAAGTGCCTATGTCACTAGTGTTTCCACAACATGTGGCTCACTTATGGCTGTTTTCTCTTGTCCCACCTTACGTTAGGCATTGATTTTCAGGTTGTCGTATGAGTTCCCTTTGGCTAGTAGTTCCCATAATTAAGTACAAATGTTTCGATGCCCTTAAATTGTCTTTTTGGGAACTTATGTCATTTAATAAGGTAGCCGAGAAAACATATATGTTCTATAGAAGGCAGGAGTGACAGGTTTGAGAGATGTCTGCTAAAATACTTGGGTTTTTTTTAGCATTGTTTTGTTCCTTGTGAAAGTATCCCAATAATAGATACAAACCTGTTTATGATTATCCTTAATGGAGCTCATTTCTGAGGAATAATGGCTTTATCAGAGACATTTAGGAGTGGAAATTGAGAAAACAAATGTGCATGTATGTTTTGGCAACTGAAAATAAACATTTCTTTGAAGTTCTTTGAAGTTTGAGATGTATCTGAAATTTACAGTGGAGTGTTTTTTGCGGGGGGGCCATCATTAGCTAAGCTTTTGGTGGAAACTACAAATGCTTAAGAATCACTCATCACAGCGATACTGTGGAGTTTTTGAAAATGAACTCACCCATTTAATAGGTTTTACTCTAGCTATTCTATAATATATTGTAATGTGCCTATATCATTCTTGACATTCTTGGTATGTGGGACTATGAATCTTTAGACACATTATATTATCTCTTAGACATTTTTAATGAAAATGTTTTGTTAACTATCACCTTGTCTTACCAGTGTAGCTTATTTATAACCTTCTTCATTTAGGAATACATATTGCATTTGTTATGTTCCAGCTCTCTTCAAAATTTAAAGTGATTGCTCATTTAGTCTCCATAATACCCTAATGAAGCAAGCACTGTTATTATCTCCATTTTACAGATGGGGAAAGTGACATGGAAGAGGATAAGTGATTTGCTCAATGGCACATAGCTAGGAAGGGGTGGAGCTGCATCAGATTCCATTAAGTTACATCATGTAGTTCAACTATAAATTTGACGGATGAGATGAAAAATGCATTGAGAACAGAAGGGTTAGCCATGTTCCTTTTGAGTAGACACACTGAATGCTGTGTACTTCATTTACTTGCTAAAGCATGAAAGTTGGCAGCTGCACTGTGAATATGTGTCCCCTTGGTTTGGCTGGCATCGTGCCACAGAGACGATAAATATAATACAGAATACTCTAGAATCTGAATGTGAAGTTTAAGGACAAGATTTAAAAGTGGCAGTCTTTAAAATGGATCAGAGCTGATTTAAAATGAATAACTGTTGAAACCCCGAGCCCAAAGGATAGTTGTTAAGTCTGATGAAGTTAGAGGTCTCCCAAATGCACCCATGAGCAGTCATTAATAATTATTTTGGTTTTTCCAGTTTAGGAGCTAGCAAAAACAAGAAAAACATAAACTGCATTTTGTTTTCCCTTGATTTTGTGTCAAGAAGCGAACAGAGATGCCCATTTGGTACAGTTTTCCTCCATTAGTTTGTTTCTGTCGTTCTTGTCATTGGTCTTCTGCACTACCGCCGTCACCGAGTTGTGGTTTTCCTGGCACTTTGTTCTTCTCACCCTCGTTTTTCGGGGACAGTTGGCGTTTCCCCATCCCGAGACCACCTTCTCTTCTTTGGTACCTACAAATCCCCCTCTTGCATTGTCTTGAGTATTTCCAAGGACAGACCGGTTTCTTGAGCACGCTGCAGAATTTGAAGGAGCCCGGTTGACAAGAAAGAACTAGCGACGATGGTCACGTGGCGAGAGAGAGGGAGAAGGGAGAAAGACGGCGAGCCCAGGGAAGGGACGCAAAGGGTTCCTGGTGCTGTGCGCCAGGCCCTGCAACATGCAGAGCATTTTTCAAATGACACGTCATGGGACCTTCAAAACTCTCCCACACCAGATGAAAAAGCCAAGGCTCACAGAGGTTAATTTGACTTAACGTCTTCCTACTAGTAAGGGCTGGAGTTGATATTACTATCTCTCTAGGTTCAAAACATTTTTAAATAAGATATTGCAGACCTTTATAAATGTTAGAGAATATCTAAAAATATTTTTTATTCACCGGGAAAAATGAAACATTACAAACACAAATTAAACTCTATGTGTCCTTCTCTCCCTCAAAGAAGTACACACTATCCCAAATCTGGATTGTATTATTTCTCAGAAATGTCCTTATGCTGATACATAATATTATTATTTTCAAGTATTTAGACTTTGACTTAAATGGTATCACAACTGTGCCTATCCATTCACAGCTCACTTTTTGTGTTTTGCATTATCAAAATGTGATGGTTTTCTGTATCCGTAAACCACAGTTTATGTATCCCTTCTCGCTGATAGATATTTGAGTTATTTCCAAAGTTTTTAGCTATTAAAAATGCTGCAGTAAACATTCTTGTATGTGTGCCCTTGCACTCATGAGCATGAATTTCTCATTGTTCTAGTCCTCAATGTGCTTAGGACAAGCACATGGAGCTGCTGGGGTGATATACACATTTTCAACTTCACTAAGCAGTGCATACTGCTCTCAAATGATTATGCTCATATTCACTTGCAGTATGTGAGAGTTCCAGTTGCTCTGTGTGCTTATCGACACTGGGTTACATCAAGCTTTTGGGTTTCTTCCAGTCTGATGAGTGTGAAATTAGAGTTTTTATAATTATGACTAAGGAAAAACTTACTTTTTACAGAAGAGAGCTCATGTTAATTGAGTATCATCATCTTGTCACCTCTCAACAGTGCGCATTCACCAGCTTTGACGGTCTCAACATTTATTAATACCGTTTCAGCATCAAGATTTAAGTATGTTATTGATTTCATTATTACTGAAGGCAAAATTACAGCATTCTGAATTGCATGCCCTAAGATTAAAGAAATTGGATAGTTTCCGTGTCTTTCTGTTACATAGACTTAAAGTATTTGGATCAACTGTGGCAGAGAAATTGTGGCATAGAGAAAATATGGTGTGACGTTTTAGTCACCTCTCTAAAAATTAGAAATAATGTTTTTAGTATGAGAATAAAAATGGATAAAATGGGATTTTTTTCCTAAACCTTAGCACCATTATTTATGACTTCTTTTCTCCTCACTCACCAGTGAGTACTTGACTTTTATGTGCATTGTCTGTGGTCGGCCACATCTTTCTTCTCTATCACAATCATCTTTCTCTCACTTCGCAAAAAGAGGTCACATCTTTTACCCATCCTAAGCTTTTCTTTTTTATACTTTTTTTAAAAAATTAGCTTCACTTTTTTAATTTTAATTTTTAATTCTTTAACGTCACTACATATTTGACCCCTTTTACCCCATCTACCTCCCTCCTCCCCGCTCCCCTCTTACCCTCTGGGTAACCACTAGTCTATTGTCCATGTCCGCAAGTCTGTGTTTGTTTGTCCTGTTCATTTGTTGCTTTTAGGTTTATATTCCACATATAAGTGATATCATGTGACTTTCAACTTTTTCTGTCTGGCTTATTTTGCTTAGCATGATTATCTCAAGGTCCATCCATGTTGTTACAAATGACAGTGTTTCATCTCTTCTTATGGCTGAGTAATATTCCATTGTATATATGTACCACAGCTTCTTTAGCCAATCATCTATCATAGGACACTTCGGTTGCTTCCATGTCCTGGCCACCGTGAATGATGCTGCTATGAACATCAGCGTGCAAATACCTTTTCAGATATGGGTTTTTAAGTCTTTGGGGTAAATACCCAGTAGAAGGGTTGCTGGATCATATAGTAGATCAATTCTTAGTTTTTTTGAAGCCTTTGTACTGTTTTCCATAGTGGCTGTACCAATTTGCAGTCCCACCAGCAGTGTATGAGGGTTCCTTGTCTTAGGGGAGGTACTGGACCAAGAGGGAACTCTGGTCAAATCTAAATGTAGGGTCGATATGAAATATTACAGGCTGGTAGGGGTATGGATGATTTCTATCTTTCTCCTTTGTGCTTTTTGGCTTATCCTACTTATTTTAAAGTAAGCATGTGTTCTTAAATATTAAGTAAAACTAAGTGAAAACTCAGGGCCTCACAGATTAGGGATTCAATAAATAATAGATCGTTTTTATTTTGAATATTTTAAAATTCTAACGAAGGTGTTAATACATGATACAAATGTTACAGGTATGTTAATTTTAGGTCAATAGATATTTAGAGATGTATGGCCAGGCAAATTACTTCTAAGATCATAATAGTTATGCAATTTATATAGTTAACCTAAATTTAGCAACCCTTGTCCATGTCCCAGGTTACAAAGTGTGAATCACACAATTTTTAAAAGGAGGAATAAAGTTGTAATGATGATTCTACAAATCAAAGTTTTTCTGTTATTTGGGATCTTCCAATCAGATGGATCAGCCCAAATTTAAGGATGTACAGGGCATATGACAGTAGAAATGTGGTGATTGCCATTACAAAGTACTGTTACAACTTATTTAGATAAATGGATAAATGTATTTTTGCCCATATATGTGTATCTAGACACACATATACACATATACAATTCACACACACACACACACACACACACACACACACTCATATCCTGAATAACTTAAGCATTATAACAAAGGTGTTTTAATATCACTGTGCATGGAAAAGCAAAATATTTTTGTTCAAAAAAATAATTGTGAGCAGACACATGGTATGGATAAGAAATTTTAGGGTGTTGATGAAGGTCTGTGTTTTAACTTAAATGATATTTACACAGGTCTTTCTTGATAAACATTTGCTACTCTGAATATATAACTTACATACTAGTTTCTACATGTATTTTATGTTTCACAATAAAATGCTTTAAATATAAAAAAAGTTAAAACCAAATTATTTAAATTATTTTCTTTTCCTATTGCTTACATTTCTTTAGAAGTTATACATATTCATTTCAGTTAGTATATTACATATATGCATGTGTGAATATAAAATGTGAAAAATGTGAACTAAAAAGAAGATAAGAGAAATAAAATGTTATTTTCTTTATAATCTCTCTTATATAAATAGTCTTATAGTTATTTTAAGTTTTCTAACAAAGTTTGCCTTGATTTCGTTTCAATTCCTTTTTCTTTATTTCAAAAGACAAATCTAGATTCATCATCCGAAGTAACAGGAAGTCCACATGCATTTGTACGTCCGATATCACTAGCACTTCATTTTAATCTAACAGTTCTAACTGTCATTTTCTTTTGGACTTGCTGTGTTAAGAATAAAACATTTCTAGTTGCAATCTACTTTTTGTTTTCCTGTCTCTAAAGCTTGTATTTGAACATATATTAAAAATAATGAAATGGAAACCAAGAATAGCTTGGGGAGGGGAAAAAAAAAACCCTAAGATCAAGGTTTCAAAATATTATGAAAAGGAAATAATCAAACGCAACACTTCCCTTTTATGTTGATCTTTTCATTCTAGCTCCTCACCCCCACCCCCCCTACCTCCAACCCTCGCTGAAGTGATCTGAAGCCTGTGGGTCTTGGCGACTTGCCAGACAGAAGGTTACAATGCTCAGGCAGACTCAGCAGTTCTGTGCACCATTGAAGAGGTTTGGTGAGAATGGACAAGGCCCAGATAGCCTCCAGAATAATTTATTTTATATAATTGTTCTCTCAGGAGGAACGTTTAATCTGAAGTCTCTACAATCTGAGTTCTGAAGTAGCTTAATGTGGTGGAAAGAACATGAACTTTGAAAGCGGGCAGATATGCACACTACTCCCCTTTCTCCTCCTCCTGGCTGTGTTTCATTTAATCCAAATTAATTAACCATAACATGTGTGAGAATGCTTTTCAGTCTGTGGAGTGAGTATCATAATATGTCACAGGATTGGGGAGATGATGTAAGTTTACAGATAAGAAAATGAAGGCAAGTTATTGATGCTTAGGAAGAGTTAATTCCCATCTCTTGCTGCCCAAACCTGGTCTTCAGAGGATGGTGCCATTAGCCTTTCCAGCCAGCAGCTTTGTAGATGAAGCAGGTGCTAGGCCCTGGTTCCTGTACCCTGGCCCATCATTAAAATGGATGAATTGCCGCTAACCGTATCTCCTGACACAAGTGCTGCCTTCAAGACATTCTCATCCTAAAAAGACAACAAAAGGACATGAAATGAAGAGATATAGGTCATGAGTATATTTATTTAGTGTCCGGTAGACGAAAATGACGTAGAAATAGATTTTGGTTTTTGATGGGGTTTGTTTGTTTGTTTGTTTATAAAAATTTATTAAAATTGAAAGTTGTTTGATCTTCTATCCCATAGGGATTCATCCAGCTGCCTTTCAACAGGTCAGCTGCGTGACTGCTGCTGTCAAAAATGCCCTTGAAATCTTCAGAATGGTTCTGCCTTTGCTTAAAAACACTTTTATCCAGGCCTGTAGCCAATCCAACTCTTCATGCCTTTATATAAAAGGTCTCCAAAATCTGCACCCCAAGCGTGAATAAAAATGTGTATCTAGTTAGCAAAAAGATAAAGTTAGTCCAGACATATCAAAGACTCAAGTTCACCACTTCAGCTCTCAGCTAATTAGTTTTAGTGCCTGTCTGCCCATGGCAGGAGTATGATGCTTGTGCTTTAGGACCTGGGAAGAAACAGCTGCATGTAAACTTAGGTGCGGTCTCCACGTTCTCTAAAGCATCATTTTTAGAGCAAACTCAACTGGTGTCACACACGCTCATATTAGGTGACAAAAGCAATGCCACTTTCACCGGGCCCCTTTCAGAGGTCATACTGAGCCGGGCTGCATAGTAACTGACAGATCTATCTTTCCATCTCGAGGGCCCCTCCACCCCCATCCTTAGAGTTCAGAAGTCACTCATTCTCAGCACGTTAGTGGGACGAATGAGTCACCTGTGCTTGAGTGAATGCATTACCTAGAGGTTTGCTTCAGGAAACAGGTTTATGCACTTAGGATATTTTTAGTAACACACTCAGAGCAGGGTTGTGTCTGGAGGCTGAGTGAAGGACTGCAGAGCTCTTCAGAAGAACTGTGGCTAGGGCCCTGGCCTACTTCCTTCAGCTTCCTTTCGGTTCACTGAGGTTTTATTGATTGTTTGCTTTCCAATTAGGACTCCAGGGCTCATTGCACATCTTCACGCCTTGCCTTTGCTGTAGACCATCCACTTCAAAGCAGTGACCAGACAGGAATAGTAGTTAACAACACGCTTCTAAACTCTTACAATTTTTAGTGCATGTACGTTTCTCAAGTGTTAAGGATAACAGTGAAACCTTGAAAAGTATAAGACAGAATATTCTGGAATCAATAGATTCTAGTTTTAAGGTGAAGTGTGAATTAACATGAGATCTTTGTAGATAGACTTCCAACCATAAAGTTTATTCTCAAGTCCCAAAATGGACAGGAAGTCTATTGAATTCTGTGCTGAGTCACATATAATTGTATGAAGCAACCAAATGCTAAGGTAATTATTACAACTACTACTACATCAAAGGCTACTGACATGTTTTTTAGTGCTTACTATGTGCCAAGCATCACGATTTGTGATTTACCTGCCTTGTCATTTTATACTCACAAAAACTCCATCGGGTAAACGCCATTATATGAAATCCTAGGTGTTGGAACTGTGGGGTATAGACTTAGTGATCCTCTAACTCCATGTTGCTTTTATGAAGAAATCCGCAGGCAGTGTGGCCAGAGTGAGCTGTCTCGGGTCAGGAGGGTGAGCAGGGACGAGTTGGGCCTGGGATTCAGATAGTCTAACTTGAACTCCAATGTTCTGTTATACTACATTGTCCTTAAGATTACCTTTTAGGTTCTATCTCCCTTTAGTTAACTTACTATTATTTATTACTGGGACCCTATTTAGGACAAAATGAGATTTTAATGACAAAGAAAAATGAGTGTGTTTATTAACTACCAGTACAACCACTACGGCTACTATTACACACACACGCCCCTCACATCAAAATTCCTGTTGTACACGTGGCCCTACCACCGTGGGGTCCCACCCTCCTCTCTAGATGCATTTCAACCAATGTCTCCCTAATTTATTAAAAAATAAATTTTTCTTTTGAAAAAAAGACCCACTTCTCCCATTCCCATTCTCAGAAAAACCTGTACCTTCCAGATCTCTGCTCCTCATTTGTTCTGGCTAGATGCTAACTTGAATGGCTTTATTTTCTGCTTGTGAGTCTTGGTCCCTGAATAAGTGTCCATCTGAAGGCATCACCTTCTTAGACATAGTCCCTTAGACACGTAGTAGGTATGCAATAATTTTTTTGTTTCCTGGGGACAAAAATTTGCTTTGCTCCTCTCTCTCTCATTCTTTATTCCTTTATTCCCTCTCATAAGAAGGCTAATTTAATACCCCATGAGAGTTTGGACAGAAGAAAAAAGATTATATGTGGTTGAAAGTAAACGTGGTTTTATTTTATCTTGAATGTATCTTCTAGTCTTTCATTCTGGCAGGGTAAGTGATGAGGCAGTATTTCCAGGGTCTGGGTCATTTCTTTTGTAATGTTGGGAGTTCCGTTTTGTTCAATAATTGCATGGCCAGTGAGTTAATTTGAGTTATAGCCGATCATTCCGCTCATCCTGTGATCCCTTATTATGTTGGAAGAACACTGAGTTCTTGGGTGTATTTGACAAAGACAGCCCTCAATTTAGAGAACGTTCCAATTGGGTTTTTGGTATTTTACTTGAACGGTTTTGAACTCATCAATTCATGGCCACCACTTGGACATCTGACATTCTCAGAATAGAAGAGTTTGCTCATTATAATAAGGCTTCTCATTAAAACCGTGTTTAAGAGAATAAGTATTACAGATAATTCAAGATATAATTAGATCCAGCACTAGAATAAGACAATGTCAAAATAATTTGGAAAGCCTTATCTACAATAACAACAATAATACCTAGTACTATTGTTTAATAAGGCATTTGGGAAGAAAACTGTTTCAGAACAATGAGAAAGTGGTGCTTTATGGGAATTGTTCGTGTGTGTGTGTGTGTGTGTGTGTGTGTGAGAGAGAGAGAGACTCTGTTCTCTTTCTTTGTTCCTCTGTTTTCTGCCATAAACCATAGCTTAAGCCAGATTTTCCAGAGAATGCCAGAAGCCATGTCATTTTCATGAATGTCAGCTAATAAAGACAGGAGAGAAATTAAAAATGAACACCAGAGGATGGGCTGTCCAACCTCCAATCAAGGCCAACGTTGAACTTGACCCCTTTCCCTCCTCCTTCCTCAAAGACCTTGGCTTTATTGCTCAACTTTACTCAGTTATTTTCTGGCCTCTTCTTACCTAAATAAACTTCAACGTTCTGCTGGCTATTGTCGGTCCCTCTCTCCTCACTTAGCATCCAGATTTCTTGGAAGAATCATCTGTGCATAACTCTCTCCATCGCTACATGTTCACCTCATCCCCTACAGTAGCCACAGGAATCAGACTTTTGCCCTCACTGCTCTTCTGAAATCCTTCTTCTTGAGGCCAACAGAAGATCCTCTTCCCGTGTCCAGAATTCGTTTTTCGGTTCTCTTACTGAGGCGCCGTTGCTCCCTGAAGCACTTCACCGTTTCATCTTGACCACACTCTCTCGTTCTCATCTCGCTGCGACCGTTTCTCCGCAGTGCATTCCCTCGTGGTACCCTGGACTCACCGCTCTGCTCCTCTGCTCCCTGGTGGCACTTCTGGGATTTCGACCTTCATTTCTCCTCTATAGCTGATGCCTCCCAAATTTTCCCTCCACTTCAGGCTCACCGATGGCTGAACTCGTCTACTGGATATTTCAGAACTTCGGATTCAGTATTTTGCCCCAACTCCTCCCTTCCCATTTTTTTGTTTCCGACACTAGCCCCACGACCCACCCTCACCTGCATTAGAAACCCAGCAGTTGTCTTTCATTTCCTTCTCTTCTCCCACATCCCCTCATCAGCATGCCGCTGACTTAAATTTCTAAGTTATCATTTCCTGAAGCTGCCCCCTGATATTTATCCCTGGTCTCCTTTCTGCTGGACTTCTGTGACAGCCTCCCCTCCTGCCTGTCTTTTCCCCATCAGATTCTACCATTTCGTTCCAGCCGGAGTCATCCTTCTAGAACTCCACAGCCCACGAGATGAGGCCTGGGCTCTTCACCGTGGCCCGCGGGGCCTTGACATTTCCCTTAGCTTCTGATCACAGTGCTGGTGTTTCCACCACATTGTGTTTGTTGGAAATAAGTCATCGTGTTCAGCCCACACTCGAGAGGAGGGGAATTAGACTCCACCTTTTGGAAAGAGGAGCGTTGAGTGTGTGCACGTATTTTAAAACCATCTGAGCCCCCTTGAGTGAAGGCCCAGGAGACAGGCAGGCCTGGGTGACCTGCTCCGTGCTCCCTTCCCCATGAGGTCCTCCTGCTGGATCCGGTTTCCTTTATTTGGCCATAAACGAAAGAAGGAGGAAGGGAACGGGATGACAAGAGCGACTGCATTTCCTCCGAGGTCCAAAAA
Organism: Pteropus medius; assembly: GCF_902729225.1. Lineage (NCBI taxonomy): Eukaryota > Metazoa > Chordata > Mammalia > Chiroptera > Pteropodidae > Pteropus > Pteropus medius. The sequence goes on from NW_024340849.1 coordinate 11,629,416, forward strand.
GATCCCCTATTTCATTCGGTCAAAGACTAATTTTCCAGTTGCAAAGAAAAAGAGAAAGGTTTTTTTGTTTGTTTTCTTTTAACCAGTGAGCCCTTGGAGAAAGAACCTAGACTTAGCAGAGAGAGATGAATAAAAGTGTGTTTCAGTGTCACCTTGATGTGGGGAATAAGGGACAGGCTCCTTGCCTAGATGATAGCACCACCACCATACCGCAGAGGGGACGTGGCGAAGGTATTGAGGACACAGACGTAGTCACCCTGGAGGGGGGCAGGGTCAGCCTAACTGGGCTGGAGGGGCAGCAGTTCCCTTGGCAGGCATTACAGCGACAGCACGGACCAGTATGTGCTGCTCAGTCAGCCTGCCCAGCAGAAATGGGCAAAGGCCTCTTCCTTTGACCTGCTGGCTGAATTCCAGCTTCTCACAGTGAGTAGCTGAGCTTTCTCAAGCCAGGTGGCAAATGCACAGATGTCGTATCAATCCTTTCAAAATACATCACTCAAAACCTCTCATACATTTATATTTCAAACATAGGATTTAACCCTAACTTCTAGTAATTATAAGCTAATAAAACTATCTTGTATATAACCATCAGGCTGCAAATAATTTAGGAGAAGATCTAATTGTCAAAGGAGAAAGTCCCCTTGGAGTGTCGTATTTGATTTGAGGGCCCAGGCCTAAGAGCGGGATCTCCCAACCCCTGCACCAAGCCCTGGGCTTACCCTGACTCCACTTGACCTTCAGAGAGAGATGTGGTGGGGAGGGACCTCAAGCCCACCTGACCAGATCTGATGTACAGAAAGCAAGAGAGAATGCACGTATGTGATGAGCGAGCTGCTCTATGAGTATTCCTATTTCTAAGCTTTCAACTCTTTCTGGAAAGCTCCATCTGTTGGTACTAAGCTAGACTGACCACGAGTCCCAGTTTGATAGCAATAGTTCTTGGAACTTTGCACTATAAAGCTATCGAAGCCTTGTTTGTTTTTCCCTCCTTGGGAGGTTAAGGTAGAGGAGCCCTTCACTGACTTACAAAACTCAGCCCAGACTTAGTAGCTGTAAACAAATCAGGAACCTAAGATACCTGAAACCAAATGATGAACCGATTAAATCTGGTTAATTAAGTCACCAGGATGTGGTTACACTGACTTTGGGGTTTGGTTTTCTTTTGTTTATCTTGCTTTGATGGTATAGACATTTTTAAGGAGGGTTAAATAGCCCACCAGCCAACTTAGTGCATAGCCAATTAAATGCAAAGGAGAAAACTTGACTTTTGGTTCCTTGACTTAGAAAAGAGTCTAGATGTAGGCTGAAGCTGTTGGAGACCGGAAAAGCAGAGTCTCTCTCCAAGGGCCAGAGCCGTTTGGTTGACCTCTCCTCACCCTTATCACTAACTCATGAAGCAGATGCCAAAGCTGGCCTCCGGTCATCTCCCAAACGGACGTCCTTTTCCTAAACAGCTTAGCTAGATAAGGACAGTCCGCACTGGGAGCTTCAGCCCTGAGAAGGGCACTTGCCAGTAGGCACTTGACAGAAGCAGGGTGAGCTCACAGGAGAATACAATGCAGGGTACATATTTTTCCCTTATGTGCATTACACACACACACACACACACACACACATAGCATGCTGTATCTCTCCCTCTCTCTCTCTCTCTCTCTCTCCTCTCTCTCTCTCTCTCTCTCTCTCTGGCAGCCCACAAAAAGCTACAGATCGAGTTGGAATTCAGGGATTCCAGCCTTCGGGCTCGGTGTCTTGTGCTCCCTTAACTATTTACCTAAAGAGCAGACTTTTTTCCTCAGCCAGTAGCATGACTTCCTTAATGGAAGGCATCTCAGGATCCAGGTTTCTTGTGGCTTTATAGTTGGGAAAGTCTGGGAACACTTTGTAAGTTGTCAATAAAAGTACCGTATATGCATCATCAAACTTAAACTTCACAGCCCTTGAGATATAGGTGTTGTTACAATTCTCATTATACAGTTGAAGAAATTGAGACACAGAAAGATTAAGTAACTTGTGTAAGAACAGCTAGTCCATGGATACCAGACCCAGCTTTTGAATCCAGAATGTCTGACTTCAAGAACAGTGTTCTTTATCCGTACACAGACTGCCTCTGCTGAAGTAGCCTGCCCACCGCTGGTCTCTGCCAGCGCAGGGTCTCTAAGCTGACAGCGTGTCATAATCCCTCAAATCTTTAATGCTGATGAGGGAGTTGGACACTTTTATGTGTCCAATGTGTCATGTTGACGGAAGTGTTCATTGATAGAACTTTCCAGAGAGCCATTTGACAATCCATAGCTTCTAAGTCCTATTTAGGAGTATGTCATAAGGAAATAACCAGGGTTCATGTAAAAAGTGTCTGTTAGAGGATGACATGGCTTAGCATAGAATCTCATATTATACAAATATACAAAACAAGAGAAAGGTTAAAACATGGTTTATGCATCGGATAGAACACAGTGTAGCCAATAAATGGCATGTGTTCACAGAATATTTAATGACAGAGAAAATGTAAGAGTTTCAAATTAAAGGCAGAAATAAGATAGTATAAATAGTACAGTCCTGATTTTGTTTAGTACGTGTGTGCGCCTTGTTCATAAAATGTAACAAGCATTTATGCATGAGAAGTGGGTTATGGAATATTTGTCACTCATTCATGCTTTTCATTCTCCAACTTTATATAATCCCCATACAGTAGTTTAGTATTTAGAAAAAAATAAGCATTGCTCTTTTTTCTCAATGTTCATTAAGTCCAATGAATATCCTCTTTTAGAAGTAGAACTTCTTAGACATGGTTTATTCTGCAAAGCCTACAGATTTTCTGTAACATTTCATCCACATTAAAAAGAAAAAAAACCAGATTAAGTGGCATGATGGCTTATTTATGAGAAAGGCCAAATGTGATGATCACTGGCTCTCTTTTTAAATCATTGTTTTTTTTTTAAACACAGCAAGACATCCTCAACTGGCAGCAGAACCCAGAGATGTGGGCTGGGAAGCTGGGACAGACTTTGCCAAAGAGCCCTTGGACCACTGGTGATTCATATGACATTTCCAAAATCCTCTTGGAATTCCCTGTTGACCTTTCCATATTTTGGGAAATGCTCTCCCCATCTCAAAAAAAAAGTGACTTATTTTTCTGTGGAGGGATGTGTTCTGTGGAGGGATATCCACACTCACCTGTGGTCCACATAACTCAATGTCACCATAAACGAGAAACAGGGAAATCTGTATTGAAAGTACAACTGTGTTGAAATCATGAAATAAATCCAAAATCACAGTTCTGATACATATCAAAGTCAGACCTGGGGGATTTTTTTTGTGTATGTAATGCTTTTTAGAATTTGGCTCTTAATTTGCAATTTAGTAAAAATTCTTGTGTACTTAAAGTAGTCATCTCGACTCTTATGGAGCAATATCTGAGAGTGAGTGTAACGCATGGGATTAGACGTTGTTGGCAGGGACAGTCGAAGATTCCACTATGGACTGTAAAATCTGCACTTCTGGCTGAAGGATGAAGACAGATGGATTGAGTAATGGGACCAGTTCAGCATTCAGAGAATATCGTTCCAGAAAAATAGCTTTATAGTCCTATTGTGACTGGTGAAAACCAACAAAAACAACTTTTAAAAATCACCGTTTCAACAAAACACCCAACTATGTTCACTGCTACGGTTAAGAGACATTTTGCCAAATAGGATTAATTTATATTTGTGTTTAGTGTGTCAGGATCTTAAGGCTTTGAAGGAACATTTTTCAGAGCAGGAAATGATGGTAAGTATGATGCTCATTTTGGCAGCCAGCCAAATTCAGCACAACTCAAAATCATTGTGGAAATTGAATACATGTGGTTCTGGTGGATGCTATTCTATCAGGAAACATGAATTTAAATATTATTCTAAATCTTAGAGTCAGCCTTGTTTCTTTCTGTGGGTTTTGTCAGCTACTTTGTGTGTAAAATTGCAACATACTGCCCCTTTTTGTTTGAATATTTTAACATTTATCTCAAAAGTCACCATTGCAAACAGTTACTTGGAGAAAGTTTGAATATGCGCTTACTTAAAAACTGCCGTTGATTCATTATAAAGCAGGTAAACATAGCCTGTGTGTATGTATATACCTATGCATATGTGTGTATGTATGTCTGTTACTTTCAATTTGTATTTTAATGAGACTTAAAACTTTGTGTTAGGTTGTTGACAAACTCCAAAAACTTCAGTCTTAAATCCATAACACTAAGTAATCCCATCTCAGACACAAGTCCCGCATGCTGCCAAGTGTTAATGGACTGTCACTCATCACAGCTCAGCTTTTTCTGAGTACTAAACCCAGAACTAATTATGAAGTACTGAGTCTTTTGTCGCCTCTCTCTTCCATACCATGCTAGCAATTCTACTGATGAAGGAGTCCTTTTTTTAGAAAATTGGGAGGTGATCCCAGGGGACACTGGTGAGGAAGTGAGACAGGGTAGGGAAGGCAGACAATAGAGGGTGTGCTGCAATCGCGTTCCCACTGTGGGTACCGGTACTGGGGCTCACTCCTGCTGGGAGCTCAGAATAGTAAGAAACTGGAACCTTGGCAGAGAGCGGTCAGTCACAACTGAGGGCTGCTCCCAGGGAGGTGTTAACTCCCAGCACTGCCTCTTCCTCACTTGGGTGGCCCTGCCAGCCAGGCGTGCAGGCTCTGCTGGCCAGAGAAGGCACTCAGGCACAGTGATACAGACACCAGCCATGGTTGGTGGGGCCCCAGGAGCATCTGCTTCAGTATATCTCCCTGTAACACCATCCACATGCCACCGATCACACTTTCTGTGCTATTCGAGAGGGAGTTACAGTCTCTTCCTCCTGGTCTACACTTTGACGAGGCAAGTTTTATACAGGGAGCTTAAACTATGTGAATTATAAGCTAAAAACAAGTGAATCGGCTGGCCAAACATATTGAGGGCCCATTAGCCTACAAGTGATTTAGAATTCTGTTTGTAATTATAAATGGTTCGTTTTCTTAATCACGACCCTGTAACCACATATGAGTGAGCGCTAACTGGATGCTGTGCCTGCTACGGGGTGGAAACTAAGGAAGTGATCATAAAACACACAGAGCAGGTGGAGGGACTCCCAGCTGGGAGTCGGATCAGCTTCACTAGACTCTCAGCCTGGCGGCAGCTCATCGAAGCTGAGCTTGGGTTTCCTGGTCTGTAAATTTGTGGGGAATGCATTAGGTAGCCGCTAAGGTTAGCTTAGTGTCCCTCTCTCCTCCCGGAAAAGTTTTAGTATGCTCATAATTCATGGATTTCTTTTCTTCCTCCTGGCCTGCGTGACATACAAACATATGTACTCAAACACATCAGCCATACAAAGAAAGGAACTTCAGAAGATTCTCACCGAAGAGATAGTAACAGTTCTGAAGAAAGAAACTTTTAAAAGATATCTCTGATATTTTAAAATCTAGTTTGCCAAGAAGATAACTATTCTCGACAAGGAGGGGTTAGGGGTTGAAACGCTTCATACGCGTGTACGTACATATACGTATATATACACATACACATACATGCAGGGGAAGGGAGAAAGGAGAATATAAATTTAGCATATGTGTATATGTACATGCGCATATAGTGAATATGTGTGTGTGTCTATATAGCGTGTAAATATATTGTGTGTGATTAGAACAGTGACTGGAAAAGAGTAAGAACTAAATGTTTGATATCATTATATTACTTCATACTCCCATCCAAAATCCTGAGAAGCCCCCTCAAATTGGAAGCTTATCACACTCTTATAAAAAATTGGTGTTTTTTTAAGTGTTGGCAAAGACGTGGAGAAAAAGGAACCCTCATGTACTGTCGGTGGAATTGTAAATTGGTATAGCCACTATGGAAAACAGTATGAAGGTTCGCTGAGAAATTAAAAATAGAACTACCATATAATCCAGCAATTTCATTTTTGGATATTTATCCAAAGAAACTGAAAACACTAATTTGTAAAAGATAAATGCACCTGTATGTTCACTGCAGCATTATTTGCAATAGTCAAGATAAGGAAGCAACCTAAGTGCCCATCGATAGATGAACGGCTAGAGAAGACGTGGTATATACACAGTGGAGTATTACTCAGCCAAATGGAAATAAAATGTTGCCATTTGTGACACACGGATGGACCTAGAAGGTATTATGCTAAGTGAAATAAGTCAGAGAAAGACAAATACCCTATGATTTCACTTATATGGGGAATCTGAACAAAACAAACAAGCAAGCAAAACAAAACAGAGAGACCCACAGGTATAGAGGACAAACTGATGGCTGCCAGAGGGGAGGAGGGTGAGGTGAAGGGGATTACGAGGTGCAGATTTCCAGTTATAAAATAAATCACAGGGATGTAATGTGTGCCATAGAGAATATAGTCAATATCATAACTTTGCACAGTGACGGAAGGTTACTAGACTTGTCATGGTGACCACTTTATAAGGTAGGTAGATGTCGAATCACTGTTATATGCCTGAAATGAACACGATGCTATGTCGATTATGCTTTAGTTGTTTTAATGGTGTTTTTTAGAGCTACCATGAGCGTATCCTCAGAAAAGTGTTGGGAACCCCCGGGGAGTCCCACAGTTCTTTTGATCCTACTGTTTATGCCCCAGACCACAGACGTCATTTCCTCCTTTCTTATGGTGCTGGCCACAGGCCTGGCAGCGGGGTGCAACTTCCCTCCACCCCAGCTTCCCAGAGAAGGCCCTGCCGAGTTCAGAACCACGGACAGGGTTGTGGGAGGCGCCATTCCCCTGCCACCCGACAGTCTTGGACATGTGGATCCTGTGACACATCCTTTTTTGTTTTTGAAACTTCCCCACCCCCGTAGCCATGTGTGTTGTGTGGTAAAGAAAATGTCTGTTTTCGCTTCCCAACTCAAAACATGTGATTCTCCGTGGCTGTGGCTGTAACCCCCTGCCAGCCTAATTGCTAATGGCTCAGCAGAAACAATGAATGCTCTGAGTCCCCCCTTCTTTGCATGCTTGCTGTTAGGAGCATCTGGTTTTAAGTGAAAGTTATAAATGACTCTAGGAAAAAAAGGAATGGAATTTACCAAATGATTTCACCTCATCTGCGCACTCACATTTAATCTTAAGATGGGGCTTCCATATGACCTGGGGGCTTTGGGGCCCAGTGATACTTGATAGGTCAAAAATAAGGCAGTGGTGCGCATTATAGGAGAAATCGGTACACTTGGATTTAGGGTGTACGTAGATTAGTATAGTGCCTTCATGGCACTATATTCTTGGTATGTGAATAAGTTATTTTTTTCCTGAAGTAGAACCAAAATAGCCATTACCGTAGCCTGCTGTTGTGAACACACGTGAAAACAAGTGGCGATTCCTCCTCCTCCAACCAAAGGGACGACACTAGGAAGCTTAGTCAATATCTGATTTATTTCAAGAAGATTCGAACATAGGAGAGACAGTCACACATGGCTTTCTAAGGAAGACCAAGTGAAGAAGTTGAGTTTGAACAAAGTCTCCATCCTGGCCCTTAGTGGTGTGGACAGCCTTTGCAGACGCTCACCAGGACGTTCTCGGCATTTGCTGTGACATCCTGGCAGCCACCTCGCGAGTTACCATATCCCCCGAACATATTTTGTCATGCCCCTGCCCAGGAAGACTGAGTGATGGCGTCCAAAGCATCTGGAGTCTCAGGAACAAGGTCACAACACAGAAACCAATTCAGTCGAAATTTGGTTAGCAAGCCAGAAGGTCTGTGGTCATGAGCCAGATCATCTCCTAAGAAGAGAAACAGACCCTGAAGATGAGTCATAACAAGAAGGTAAACCAAGGTGAACCTCAGTGACCCCTCAGCTTCCCTTTGCAGCGCAGATTACTGGCCCCCCTTTCAGTGCAATGCGAACAACTCTCACCCATCCCTTCTCAGTTCCCCTGGCTCCTTCTTATCCCTCAGCCTTAATGAAGAGTTGCGGATGTTTGCATTCCTAGCCAGAGAGGGAGAAAAAGTACAGCTCTTTCTGAAGAGGAAAATCTTTGTCCTTGTTCCCTTTCCTTGGCCACATGGCTCCTATGAATAAGGGCAGTTGTGCTCTGCAAAGTTGGAAGAAAAAACACAAATGTTTCTCCAGCACCGAGACAAGGCAAGCACCATACGTAAGCATTCATTGCGTTATTCCCTCAACTTCCCCTTAAACCCATAAAGTAGATCCTATTGTGCCATATTCTGCCGATGAGAAAACTCGGGTGCCGGGAGATTAGCTTGTCCCAGACACAGCTGGATGGTGGCAAAGGCAGGATTTCAATTTAGTCAACCCGATACCTCGATCTCTCTTTTCTCCCGCCTCCCTCCAAGATGATTTTACAAGGCCTGCAGGAGAGCAGCCTAGAGCCAGCACGATTTTGAAGGTAATGTTTGTTTTCTCAAAGGATCATTTTTCTTACTATTCAATTCATTTCCATCCAACTAAAAGATTGCCTTGGCCTTCTAACCTGAAATTGTGTCCAGGATGGGCTTTCGGGAGGGTCTGTGTTGACAATCCCAATGAACTACTTACTGCTCAGAGACAGCGACAGAACATGAGTTGCTGGTCCCAACCTCGGAGCACAGTAGCTCTGAGAAGACCTAAAAGGTCACGGCAGAAGGTTCACAGCCCAGTTTTGTAATGAGACCATTTATGGGCAAATTGCAGCTCAGGGCCCTGCTTAGGAGTAGACCCTCATGCTTGTAGAGACAGCGTTTGGCGCCATCTCTGGCACATAGTAGGCACTTAATAAGTCGTTTTAGTTACTAGGATCTAATACAGTGATTCTCAAATAATTGGTCTTTGACACATAGCTGTTATTTGCACAACTATAAGGCCAGCTTGAAAACTTTAGGAGCTAATGTGTGGTCTTCGTGAGGCCAGTGGCAGGTAGGTTGTAATGTACATTTTCTACTTTAGGGCCTCAGCCTAGTTCTTCCTCCCCTTCTGCATTTTGACCTTTGTTCTTTTGTATTTCATGTGTCACTTTACACTACCTTATGTCATCTCTGGAGAAAGCCGTGACATGCATGCATTTTAAAAGTAAAATAAATATCAGAACTTCCTGTTTCTCAGGTTTGCAAACATAAAAGTAAAACCACGCGTATTTGAACCTGGCCCCGTGGTTATTGTCATTTCAGGCATCGTCCATAAGTATAATTGAGGAGCAGGAGGGGTCAGAAATTAGAGTTATAGTAGAGAGATTTATCAATGACCACAGAAAAGGCTAAGGAACTTTGGCCAAAATAACTTCAAATGTATCTACTAAAACTGATGACTTTTCCTTATGTTTTAATGATTAAAACCAAAAGGCATTCTGTGTCGCGTCAAGGGTGTTCTGGGGTAAGGACTAAGTGTGTGTTCTTTAAAGTCAGCAGATGCCTTTAGCTTAGGGTTGCAGGCTTTTTGTTTTTATTTTTTTAAGTAAAGAAAAAAAGAAGAAAACATGCCTGAATTCTCCCAAAGGAAGTCTGTATTCCATAGCAAACAGAGCCCCGGCCAGAAGCTACCCTTACACGCACAGGGCTCTGAGCCAGCTGAAAATGTCGCCCGTGGCTTTCCAAGTCAGACGAGCCGGTAAGGTCGTTGGTCTTGGCTGCATCGCAGGCTGAGTTCGGGGAAAACAAAGTGCCAGATCAAAGAGCGAGACCGCGCTCTCAAGTCCTCTCACTGGGAGGGCCACGTGGCAATTGAGGACCCAAGTAAGGGGTAGCTCCCAAGAGTCCAGGCATGGTAATCAGCACTTATTAGGTGCCACTGTGTACTGTACTGCCTGGTAGCAGTCTGCTAGATGCAGCAAAGGATGCAGAAATGGTCCCTCCCTTGAAGAGTTCATTAATCTTATAAATTTGAGACGGGCCGGTGGTGTGGCGTGTGAAAGTTCTTTGAAAAGAATAATAAAGCGATGCCCCCATGCCGAGTGGTAGTCATACTGCTGTTCTCGTGATGGTTACTGGTGTCCCCAGACTCCGAGCTGCAGCTGACCGATGGAGGTGGGCTGAGTACAGTGTGCAGGTGGCCCTAGAGCGGGAAGGGGCCTGCCCTCGCCTGGCTTCCTGGGAGACAATGTGGGCAACGGAAGCAGCAGGGGCTTGAGGCCAGTCGGACACAGGTCTCTGATCGTGTTTCCTTATCTCTAATTCAGGGCTCAAAGCTCAGTTTGAGATCTGGTTCTGTCACTTAAGTGTTGTCTGGCCTCCCCCCATGATTCTCTCAAAGGGTACGCAGCCTTTGTCAGTTCGCAGGTTAACTGAGGTTATCTTTTATTCCTTCATCAATCTCTTGTCTCCCAGTTGAAACTCCCGAGCAAGCTCAACTGGCTCAGCCCAGCTTATGGGTGGGCCCCTTCAAGGCTGGTGTCCACTGATGGTGAGAGGGAGGGGTTCTGAACTGTGATGACACTGGGTACCCCCAGAGCTATGAGGAGGTCTAGTTCCTCAGAACTGGAACGTAATAACATTTGCATTATGATGATGATGATCAAATGTCATCAATTCTAAGGTATGTTTTCTGTTTGTTTGTTTGTTTTTGCACTTTAACAGCTCTGAAATTGAGATATATCTTTCATTCACTGTATCCAGGTGGCAGTTGAGATGTTTTTGTCAATGTCTCTGCACAGACGGCCAACTTGCCAGCATCAAGGCACGCATCAAGGGTTTTGGCTGCTTGGGAAAAAGTCCTGGAGATACAGTAAAGCGTTATTCGACTTACACAGTTGACTTTTAACTCCTGAGAATCAAAATGTGGTGGTGAGGTGGCAAATCTGACATCTTCAGCAGTCCTAGAACAGCAGTTAGAAGTAGGCTGTAGGTATTCCCAGAGCCAGCTCAGGAGCCAGTGCTGAGGACTTTAAATTCGTTTATGGATTGCTCCTAATGGCACAAAGGACAGCATTTTGTGGTAAAGCACAGGAATTGATGGCTCTCAGTTAGAAGGGTGATTCTAAAGAGTCAGACTCTATATGTGAAGTCATTTCAAGACCATCTTAAACAGTCTCTGTTGCTTTTCTTTGCATGTATCCACACATGTGATGTGTGATCATCTGTGTCTAATTAGGATTAAAAGAAGTATTTTAGTAAGTGTAAAAGAATTTCAGTGATAAAGCATCATGTCAGAGTTTAATTGGCAACTTAAAAAATTATTTGTCTTACATAAAATAATGGTGCATCTTACGATCGATAATGTCTTACATTCAATGAAACATGGCAATGTCATCAACAGTAGCGGCTGCAGAATTCTAAACATAAGAAGCTGTTTTAAGGGTGGGGGAAGGAATGACGGGGACATGTCTTGAGACTCGGTTTGCATAGCAAGCATATCTTTACATATATTGCATGTGACCAGTCTATAAATATAACAATGTCCTCGAGGAATCCTATTCACTTTACATAAGAATGCCCACATTTCAGTCATTTAGGTCTAAGAAGAAAATAATTCCAGCAGTGGATGGGGTCTGGTTATGGGATAAAGAGGGGGACAGACACGGGCTCACATAGCTGCAGCTCAGGAAACCACAGAGAACTTTCATCTGGAAGAGAATCCAAGGCCTTGATCACACAGGACTCTGTACATCATAGCAGGGAGCATGCTATTGGAGGAGTTTGAGCAGAAGAGCAATTGACATTTTTTAAAGATCATCCTCTTTACTAGGAAAAGAATGTCATACAGGTAGTAAGGAAAGAGACCAGAGGTCGATAGGATTTAGGACTAAGGACAGAGAGGTTGAAGCAGAACTAGAGAGAATACAATTAGATCCTAATAAGTATATCACCCTATGCTCTCCCTCAAAACACACAACGAAATATAGCCAATGGTCTCAGCATTCCCTACCATTCACCCAGCAGTGAGAATGGATGGTCATGCAGAAAAATAAGTGCTGTCACTCTCAACAAGTGACGTTGATACCCAAGTATCTCTGTCTTTCACGGTCAAGGAGGAGGCTATTTTCTAAGCTGGACTTCCCAGTGCTGGAAACCTTTGGACTCCATGGTGATGGTGGCTCACATTTCACAACGTGAACTCCCAACATCACGGTGGCCTGGTGTTCAAGTTCATGGATTTTCCTGCTGGCTTCCTGCCTCTGGCAGCCCAGCATCCTTCTATAACGCAGTTTGCACAGTCACTCCGTTGCCCAGCCTCCCCCTTAAAAACTCGACGTTCCATTGCTTTGAAAACGTGTTGGGTCACTTAAACAATTATTCCTTTTCTCACCCAGCTCATTAATAATGACATTCAATAAATCAGTTCTATCTACAAATATTTTCAGAGCAAAGAAACCATCTGGATTTCAGGAAGGCCATTAGAGAGCACGCATGAAGTTATTGTACCCTAATCCCCTCCGGTATGAATCTGGCTTGTTTCCACTGGCCAGTTCCCCTTTGCTATGCTCTTGGAAGCTTAAGAAATCTGCTAGATCCCAAATGTGGCCAAAATCTCATACTTTCAGTGTGTGCCCTTGAGGGGTTCTGGTTAAGAACCAAATTCTTTGCTCTTTTTTTTTGTCCCCTTGTATTAATTTCACTCAAAAATGTTACCATTTTCCCAGTATTTATCATGCATCTATGAATACATAACAGTAAGAATAAAAATAGAATTGCCAGAACTTTTCTTTATTAAATGATAGGAATTAATTTATGGTATCATTAAAACTCGTAAGCAGACTAGATTACTATCCATCGAAGCTACTACAGTGTATGCATATAATTTTTCATTCACATTTGCATCTTTCCATAGGTAACCTTTCCATTAGCTTGTGATTTTGACGGTTAACTAATTCCCAAGAGGCTAGCAATGTTGATAAATATGGAAATAATATGACAACCACTGTACTGTGGCCAGTGTCTCAAAGAGTCTTTATCGAGGATACGGGACAGTTTAGGATCCACAGAAGTACTGATTCCAGGTTTGGTTGTGTGGAATGACCATTATCTATAAACTAATTTTTGTTTATTCTCAGCCATAGCATGACTGAGCAAAGATGTTGGTTTCAAGAAGACAAAGGGGCTTGGAATGGGGACCAACTGATGTAACCAGCAACCAACTGTCCATATCTGGGCTTCATGAGGTTAAAAACTGTAGTCACGTATTGGCCTTGAGCATAAAGTATGTGACTCTGCTGTTCGTTGTTTATGTTAGTAAGAGCCTAACTTTCTGCTGCACTGTGCTAATAAGTGTCTTGGGTAAATTATCAATTCTCACCCTCACAGTAACACTCTGAGGCAAGTTTCAAATTGCCATTTCACCAACGAGAAAACTGAGGCACAGAGAAGAGGCAAATAACCTGTACAAAGTCACCCCGGGGGTATGTGGATGGACTAACTCAGGTCTGCCTGACTCCAAAGTCTGAGCTCTTAGTCACAGTGCTATGATATCTTCCTTAGCCCAGAGAAACATGAACTACCATGACACATTGCTTGTGGATTAATCTGGAAAATAAGGATATAGAAAAAGATGTAAAGGGTTATGGTCAGGTATATACTATTGACTGCATATGTTGTAAGATTTTTGATGAAAGCTCTCAGTTCCGTTGGGTTCAGGGCAGACCCTGTACACAAAGTACAGGTGATAAAGAGACAGGCATAAGCACAGCAACGGAAGCAGCCTGGCCACAGCAAGGTTCTTCTTGACAGATGCTGTCAAGGAAATAAGGCTGTAAAAGTAGAATGGAGTTGGAATATGAGGAGTCTGAGAAGCCCGGGAGAGGATTGCGGATCTGACAAGGGAGGACATGAGGTGGAAGGGGTCAGTGAAGAATTAGAACATGGCGTGACAAAGGCACTATTGCCCTGGCCGTGGCAAACCTGGGAGACTGGGGAACCAGAATTATGAACACCAGCTTAGAACTTGTTCGCCTTTATTATCTTAGTGTAGGTGGCTGTGGCTTGCATGCAAGTGGTGGCGGTTGTAGAAATGGAGAGAAAAGAGTGAGCGAAATCACAGTGTCGTTATTAAGACTGACAGGCCTTGATTTGGGGGTAAAGGGAATGAATTGGAGGGTTAAATCCCAGATGTTTTAGCTAAAGCAGTGAGACGAGGAATTTCAAAGGGGATGTCGGTTTTAGAAAGAAGGCGATCTGGTTGATTTTCCAACGTTTTGACTTTGAACGGTTGATAAAATGTCTTGGCGAGGGTTTCCTGGGGTCATTAGAAACTGGGGCGCAAGCCGGAGTGAGAGGTTGTGCTGATCAAGCAGATGAAGGACTCAGCAGTTACAGTAAAAGCCACGATGAAGGCTGGGCGTGGGGACAAGGAAAGGTCACAGGGGCCAGAGAGCTCGGGTTAGAGAAAGCTCCCTAAAGGTGCCTGGAGGAGAAGAGGGGCAGAGAGGGGAGAGAGAGGGAGAGAGAGAGAGACCTACTAGGTCTTTAACATCTTTTCTTTCTGGGGAAAGTAATAGTCACTTTACGGGAAGATTTAGGTTGATGCTTTCCAGCTTCATCATTTGAGAAGTGATCATTGCCAGGTTTCATCTCCCGCTGGTTGCCTTTGTTTGCCTTGTCCTTCCAGATACACTTTCCAGTCTGACTTCCATCTCTGTGGGGGGTGGGGCTGGACCACATGGGTCAAACTCTCACATCCTCTGGCTTCCTGCTGGATATAGCCAGTGGGGAGCCCCAGGTGGAGACTGGAGAGGAGAGGTGGTCCAGACCTGTATTCCTCTGCCTCCCTTCATGCCAGCTTGCCTCAGACTGGCTCTATCCCTTGACTGAAGGTCACAGCTCTGCTTAAAGTGGTCTGCTCAACACGACTTCCTCTGCTGGGTTCAGTTACTCGCCCTCCGTCCATCCTTTAAGAAATGGGGTGGTGTATTAACTTCCTGGGGCTGCCACAACAAACTACCACAAACTGGGTGGCTTAAAACGACTGAAGTTTATTCTCTTACAATTTAGAAAGTCAGAAATCTGAAATCAAGGCGTCATCAGGAAACACTATCCCGTGCTTCCCTCTTAGCTTCTGGTAACTGCCAACGGTCCTGGATGTTCCTTGGTCGTAAACACATCGCTGCAATCTCTGCCTCCAGCTTTAAATTGCTGCCCTCTTCATGTCTCTACGTGTCCTCGTCTGTCTCTTACAAGGACGCTGTCATTGGATGGAGGACCGATTCTAATCCAATATAATCTCATCTCGACCCTTACCATATTTACATCTGCAAGTCGAGTTCTGAGATTCTTGGGAGTGGACGCGAACGTGGGGGCGGGGGTGGTTATTCTAACCCACACCAGGAGGCAGTAGCTCTGTGTGGGCAGCCCTGAGGCCCTGCACTTCCCCTACACCCTGCCTGCGTATCTGTGCTTGAGTCCCTTCATAAACAACCTGTCTTTGGATTATCCTGATTTTACTGTCCCTCTGTTTCCCGCTGGGGCTCTGAATGATGAACATCCCTTTGGTAAATTTCTTACCTCTGCGCAAACGTGGAACAGACTTATCACAGCTCCCTTTTTGGCATCCGCGGCCAGAAAAATTAGCCCTAAACGTAGTACTCAACTGTGGAAGCTCTCTTTAGCCTAAATTCCAGCTGTATTTATCTTTTCCATTGAATATCTGTTATTTTGTTCTCATTTTAACATGACTATAAATTATTTTTAAAAATATGAAATTATGTAATTTAGTAAGAAAAATGTTAGTTCTCCAAGTCTCCCTTCGTCTTGCCAAATTGCTCACAATTTAAAGCTCATCCTCAGAGGAGTCGTATTCAGCATCTATTGTTCACATTTTGGTGGGATGAACATTTGGCTAATCTAAAACGTTATGTTTTGAATTCACATTGGTCGATCATAACTGAAAGGAATGTTTAAGTAGTTTTTCTTCTGTGTGTGATTTCGCATCTGTGTGTTTGTGACAAACCAACATTATCACGATGCGATAATGCCCTTTCTAGGTTGCACGTGTAGTTTGAGAATGCCATCATACGGTCCTTTGGAAAATGAAGAGGAACATGATATCCAAGTCATTGTTTTCAACTCAACACTTTGAACGTGACCCAGAGTTCTTTACTTTCACACTTCATCTTCCACCCCACCAGGGAGCTTTCAAATGCTATCAAGATATCTGGCAATTTTTACAGAATTTTAAAGCTGGAAAGAAGCTTAATGGCCATGTAATGTGACTCTTTTGCAGTGAATAGACAAAGGTCCAGAAAGGTGAATCTGGCAGCCAGGACCTCAGCGACAACATTCTCATGGCAGGGTCCTTTTCTCTGTGTTGTGCTCCGTGGGACCTTGACAGGGTTCACGTGGCACAGAGAGCGAGTGTTGTGGACGTTCAGGAGAGAGGAAGTCACTTCCTGCTCCACTCAGAGAGCCAGAGACAGAGACAAAGAGGAATTCACGATCGAGTAAACCCTGAAGCGTGGGCAGAGCGTTGCTAAGTTCTGGGCCCTGGGAGAAAACAGTGAAGTCATCGCAGACTCCAATAGGTTATCACTTGAGAGTATTTGCCACTGAGTCTGCCTGGCCCCAAGGCACAAGTCCTGTGTCTAAGGTACACCCAATTTAATATGCTGCTCAACTTAATCCAGGCACTGGCTCTTTATTTAAACAAGTGAGGGCAGTCGTGGCTAACCAGACTCAATTCATCAAGAAAATTGCACTTTCTAAGAAAGAAAAAAGTATACATTCTAGGACCAGCCACTACTCTCGCCTTTACTAAGGAAAATACTTTCGAATGGAATACATCTAGACTAAATTGTCAAGGAAACATGATTTTAGTTGGAATTTAACTTTTGAAAACATTTAATTGCTTGTGGTTATTCCAGAAATAAGTAAAATCTATAACTATAGCATAGGAATTAAGATCGTTTATGCTGAGACCCACCGTGCATATATAGTCAGTTGTCAAAAATTCAATGACCTTTGCTCATTATTTCCAACCTCGAGATTCTGTTCATTCGGTCAGTGAGAGAGCCAGCTATGTAAAATACATTAGCACTTACACCTTTTGTCAGACCCTGGGGCAGTGACGAAGATGAACAAGACAAGCCTCTTGTCTCCTCGGAGCCCATGGTTTGGGTAGAAAGACAAACATGGAAACAAATGAGAGCTAAAGGAGGAAACAATGTTTTACAGAAGGGATCTCCTGAGCTGGGCATTCGATGTGACCGGATGACGGTGGGGAATGACAGAGAAAAGACTGAGAAGGTGGACAGGGGCCACTTGTGCTTTGCTAAGGACTGGACTTGTCAGCAGTGGGAGCCAAGAGACACTATTATGTAGGGTAATAGAATAGATAGCTTTTTAAATATTTGCACTTAACCGGATGAGGGCAAGATTGGAAGCAGGAAGAGGCTACGAAAATGGTAAGGGTAGAGGTTTTAAGGTCTGAATGAAGGTGGTTGGCAACAAGGATGGAGCAGAGAGGTGGATTCCAGGGACATTTTTGAGCATCTGTCCTGGGACTAGGGAGGTTGTATAACAGCATGGCGAGGAAGCCAGGCTTCGGAGTCGAGAGGTTTGGGCACAGATTCCAGTCCTGTCACTGGTTGTGAGACCTGGACCAGTTGCTTAACCTCTCTGGACCTCAGTTTCCTGATCTGTAAAGTAAGGATGAAGCTTCTCCCTGGTACTGTAGTCCAGGGCGTTCAAAGATGGCTGGGCACATAGTATACGCTTATTAAACAGTAACTGCTGTTACTACTCCCACTGCTACGCCCACAGCCAAGTGTTCTGATTTCTAGCTGGGTTGTTGTCCCCAAGTCACTCCTTCCCTGCAGCTGACACTTTATGGCAGGTGAAGGGGGGTCACTTGATTTCCATATGGGTAGTTCTCATCACTCCCTCCGTGGCCACCAGCCGCACCCATAGTACAGCAGGCTATGTCATATGCACATCACAGGCTGGTCCTTAGAGGGACTAGGCGCAAACCCAGCCCACGAACCACAAGTCACAACACTTGTCTTGCTGACAGTGAGCAGGGAGCCTGTCTTCCCAGGTGAGAGGTGGCCTTTCTTCCACTTACGTTCGCAGAGCGCTGTTGGTTGGGCTCTCTCTCTTTTGTAAGGGGATTTGTTATTCATTAGTGATATAGGATGTTTTGCATCCTTTGATGGGAGAGCACAGAACTGGATGGGGTTCAGCCAGTTAGTTATGCTGTTTGATTCAGGCAGCCTAGCAACAGTCGCTGTCAGCCGCCAAGCACGGCTTCCTTGCCGCTCCGTCCTGGCACGCCTTTCATTTCTGAAATGGAATTTATGGCCTGTGTCTAGTGTCCCATTTTTCCTTTTTTTTTTTTTTTTTAAGGAAATTTGATCCACAAAGCCAAGTCATGTAAGCTGGAGAATTCCAAGGGCTCAGAGTTGGGCTCAAGTTCACCGGGCGAGTGTTTGGTGCTGCCCTCTGGCTCACCTTTGTTTAGATAAATAATTTGAGAGTGTGCCATTTACAATCTCAGGGGTGCGCAGAGGAATCTGGCTGAAGGTTCCTTAATTGAAAGCAGGAGATAATCAACAACACAGCCTGTTCCTCCCTTGGGATGTTAACATGGGAAAATTTGTTTTCTTTGGAATCCATGTTCTCGGGTTGCCCGAATCAGAGCATGACACACATACATACTTATACCTTACCAAAAAGAAACAAAACATACCCCATATCCCTTGGGGGTGTTGTTTAGAGTTCCAGGTGAGGATGTAGGCACTCTGCAGACCTTTGATGAGCGCTGGCTCTGGGCAAGGCCTGGGCCCGATGCTCAGGGCAGCACCGCCCAAGGCTGGGGCCTTGCCCTCAGGAGCACTGAGCTAGATGGGAAAAGAAGACAGAGTCAAGTTTCAAGGCCTTGGTTCTCAATCCTGGCTGATTTTTTTAAATACCAAATCTCTGGTTCCAACTCCAGAGATTCTGATTTAATTATTTAGAATTTGGGCCTGAACATAAATAATTTTTTTTTTTTAAACAACTCCATAGTAGATTCTAGCATGCAGCCAGAGTTGAGAATCACTGTTGTTTTGTTTTGTTTTGTTTTTTCTTCCAGATATCCCGAGACAGACACAGATAGTGAGAGTGCGGATGTTCAGGGGAAGTGGAAACCGCTTCCTGGGGGGAGGGATTCAGGAAGTCTTCTCGGAGGAGGTGGCAGTTGAGCTGAACCTCGAAGAGTAGGTTCGATGTGTTTGGGGTCAGGCAGGAAGGCTACTCACACTTCAGTAATTCAGGACCGGAGGGGTTTCTGAAGGTCCGCGCTGCTGGCAGAGCTGCCTTCTCTGTGACAGTGGAAATACACAAAGGGTGGGAAGGGTGTCGCTATAGTTGTCTCCCAGAGCGGGTCACAGGTGAGAAACTGGCACTTCGGGGTATCTGGGAAAGCACTGTCCGTTGGGTCCAGCCGGCCAGTATCCAATCCATCAACACAGTTGTGGAGTAGGGCAGTGCTCAGGCCGGAGCCGACGGGGTGGCCTTGGACCTGAGGGTGGTCTGTGTGGGCCTCAGGACAGGCTTGCCCCTCTCTCCTGGAAGTTATCTCTGAACTCAGGGAAGCCCCTGCTAGAGCTAAGTCCAACCTCGTAGGACTGGGCCATCTAGAAGTGGACCCTAATTCCATAGCACGTGCCTGCCCTGGAAAACTGCTGGCCCCAAAGGGAGGTCCCTAGAGCGGCTGTGGCTCCTTTGGACGACCCGTCACGCCTGCACCTGCCCTCCCGCCACCATCGCCCTCTCGGCTCCGCACAAACACTTCAGTCCCCGGAGGGATCCCAGTCTTCAGTGCTGAAGTGGCACCTCAGGCCCAGCGGGTCACCGTTCTGCATGAGGAGCCAGCTGCTCACCTAGTGTCCTTATTAGACTTCAGAAAGCAACCTCCACCCCTTCCCTCGCACAAAAGCCACACTCCCACAAACTCTGGACTCTCCACTTCATTACAGAGCCTGAAATTCTATCAGAGAGTTACTCCTCCAGGTCAAACATCATTCTTTTCACAGTCGATGCCCTAAAATAGTGCTATCTTCTTAGGAGGCCCAGCTTTCCCAGTGGACTCTTGTTTTACTGTCCCCTAGAATTAAATGAAAGGAATCCTCTGTCACTAAACTTCCTAGCAGTGCTTTGAGATGTACGAGTATATGACACTGAAGCCACTATGGCAAGTTTTCAAGGTAACGTGTCACAATCACGTGTTCTTTGTCTTAAATGCCATTCTTGGGGTAAGGAAGAAAAACTGCTCTCTCCAACTTCTGAGAGCCACTTGGCCTTAGGTTACATCAGGAGACCAGACGAGAAAGCATTTCAAATATCTGGAGGAGGGGAGTCAATAACCAGCAAAAAGCGGTCAACTGCATAGAACAAGTGCATCTATTCATTGGTCTCGTCACTTCTCTCTGACGGAACCAGCGGAAGGGTTCTTCCCGGCTGGGAGGAAGGAGCTGGACCCCAGGAAAAGTCGAACAGGACACAGAGCAGCGAGGCTCTGCCGGCGAGTTATGTGCCCACGTTGCCAAAGACACTGGAACTTCATGTTATTTAAAGCAACCTCACGTTTTTAAAACATGTTTCCTTTTTTTTAATTAAATTTGTTGGCATAACATTGGTTAAGGACATTCTATATGTTTTAAGTACATCATCTCTATGTTGCAGCGTGAGCTCACCACCCAGCGATCAGCTTCCTTCCATCGTCGTATATTTGACCCCTTGCATCCTGTGCATCCTCCCCGCACCCTCCAGTGAGTTTGTTTTGTTTGTCTGTTTGTTGCTTTCTGTTTTATATCCCACATATGAGTGAAATCATATGGTTCTCGTCTTTTTCCGTGTGACTTATTTCACTTAGTGTGATACTCTCAAGATCCATCCGTGTCATCGCAGATGGCCGTATTTCATCCTTTCTTATGGCTGAATAATATTCCATTTTCTATACGTACCACCGCTTCTTTACCCAGTCATCTATCGGAAGGCACTTTGGTTCTTTCCATGTCTTGGCCCCCGTGAATAATGCTGCAGTGAACCTCAGGGTGCATATATCTTTGTGGATAAATGTTTTCCAAATTTTCAGTAGATGCTAGAAGAGGGATTACTGAGTCATATGGTAATTCTATTCTTAATATTTTGAGGAACCTCCATACTGTTTTTCACAGTGGCTGCACCAATTTACATTCCCACCAACAGTGTATAAGGATTGCTTTTTCTCCACAACCGCTCCAATGCTTGTTATTTCTTATTGATAATAGCCATTCTAACGGAGGGTCAGGTGTATCTCATTGTGGTTTTGATTTGCATTTCCCTTATAGCTAGTAAAACACGTTTTGTCACTCAGCTTATTTTGCTCTGCCTGGTACAGCTGGTTTCTTGTTTAAACTCAAGCGACAGCTCTTTCTCAAGGTTACCAGTCACTGCTTCACCAATGCCCAAAACACCTGGATGTTCAACTGTAATTGACAGAATCCAATTCTCAGCGTGATAAGGACTGTGTCTAAGGCTAATAAAAACATTTATATTTGAACCGTCCACGAGCGACTTCTCTATACGAAACAGAAATCTGTGCTTTTGCTAAAACACAGCAACCATGGAAGCCCTACCTGTGATTAACCCCCAAATCAAAAGCCCTTTATACTCTTATTTCTAAAACTTGTATCTTTTATACGTTACCAGGATAACTGGAAAAGAACACAATCTTGGTTGCAAACGACAGAAATGCCACTCGAATCTCGAGAATGAAGGGAATTGTGGTCGGGATGCCTGGAGTGAGAATGGAGTAGCTCTTGAGAAACAGAGTGACCCGGGGGGTGTCTCCTCCCTCGTCTCCCTCGTGAAGTCTCTGCTTCTCTCAGGAGTCTGGCCAGTGCCAGCTTCCTGCCCGCACTTGACATTTCAGCTCATTGTCACGTCTTCGGACCCTTCTCAACTGCTGGGGCCTCGGCAGCACTGGCACAGCTAGTTGCCTACTCGCTGGGCATTGGTCAGTGCAGAGCCTTGGACAGGAGTGTGTGATTGGTCCAGCTCAGGTGTTTGTCCTGGAGCAGGTGGCTGGATTGGCCACCCTTGCTTCAGATGCCCTTACAGCCTTCTCAACCTAGAGGGACAGGATCATGGACTCATGGTACCAAGTAGGACCATCCAGTCCACCTAGGCAGAAGCAACTGTGGCTGAGTGGTTTTCCATAGGACATCTCTGGTTCAAGGGTTGCCTGGGTATTAGAGGTTCTAGTTAACAAGGCACTGATATCTATTATCATATAAGGACAATCAAACAGTGCTGTGTCCCTAACTCTAAGGTAACCAACACCTCTTCATGTTCTTAATGCCCTGAGAGGCCTTCCATCTTATTCTGTGTCTAGAAAATCTCAGCCAAATCCCAAATCTCAAATCCCACTCCATAAAGAATTCCTAGACCGGGCGGGGCTGGGCCTGTTTATCCTTTGATAATTTTTGATAGACTGAGTGCCTTTTGACATCTCAAATATTTTCTTATTTTCAAAGGTCATGTTGTGGTTGAATATTTCTTACGTTCTGTGTCCTCAGTGATTGTATAAATTTCTTACGATTCTTTTATTTCCTTAGGCGTGTATCAGTCACTTGCCCAGATTCAGCATTCAGTTATTTGTTGATTCAATATAAGACAATGTACTGTTTGATCTTCAGGCATTCTAGTATTTCACAGTGCTTCATCATACCTATTACAGGACAGAAGGAGACTATATACTTCTGATGGTGAGCACACAATAGAGTATACAGAAGTCATATTATAAAGTCGTACACCTGAAATTGATATAATGTTATTAACCAATGTTACCCCTATACATTTAATTATATTATAGTTATATAATTATAAATGTATTTGAGTAACATAAAGTGTGTGTGTGTGTATGTGTGTGTGTGTGTGTGTGTACAAACTTTAACCCCTTCATTAAAGTAAGGCAGAAGAGTATTACAACAACTATTGTTACTGTTGCTATCATAATCATTATCAGTGTCTCTTTATTGAGCATTTGCTATACAACAGGCTCTATACCAGTGCTTTATCCAGCTCATTTAATGTCCAAAATCACCCGAACAAAGTATATATATTGATACTGCATTTTTCAGAAGAAGAAACTGAAATGTAAGTTGACGTGTAACTTACATCAGTTCATGATACGAGTAAGTGGTAGTCAATTTCAAACTCAGATCTGTCTGACTTCAAAACAGTTGCCCATCCCACGTACCGTACAGCGTGCCCACATTTTTGTACTTGTTAACAGTTTTGATTCATTCAGGCCCCCAAACATAGAGCCCTATGTTGCCACTCAGCAAGGATCCAAAATTAATGTCCTGGAGCAACTTCTTAGCCCAGAAATGGTGGCCGAGTTGCCAAGCAACCCCTGGATTTAAGATCCAGCTGCACCACTGAACAGTCTTGAACGACTCACCTGGACTTAACTTGAGTCTCCCAGTTCTTTATTGCAAATAGCGGAGCACATATTATGTACTCCAGGAAAAGTTGGATATTTTTGGCCCTTGGAGACAGAAAATGGTAAAGGCAATCAGCTTGTCATTATTTCATGCAAGAAACATTACTGGGTTACGCACACCCCTTACTGTCTGGTCCCTGATTCGTGCCGCACCTCGTAATACAGCAAAGGAGAAGGGAAGGAAGAAGAGCCCACAGGAGACCAGAAAAGATAAAAGGAAAAAGAGACAAAGAGAAGATAAAGCCATACCCTTTGTACTGGTAAATGGTGTCTTGGGTAGGTTCTTCCCAAGGAGAGTTCTGGCCAAGTTCAAGTCAGCCAAAATGTGTGGAGTATCTGTGATCTTTCGGGCACTGGTGTAGGTGCTCAGGATAACTAAGACCTGATTCCTACCCTATGGTGTCCACAGTCAGTTAGCAGAGACAGATTGTGGCACGTACAGTGGTGGAGATGTGTGTGACCTGTGACCCATAAGATTTTCTATAGAGCAACCTTTATCATAGAGCCCCAAATTATACCTTGTTGTCAGGAACCAGACATTGCTCTAAGGCATTCTCTTTTAAATTTTGAAAAAGGGGGGAAAATTATAATAAATGACATAAACCCCATAAGTAGACTCAATGTAGAGATGTGGGCAGCCTTTCCCATCTAATTAAATGGTGCTTCAGATATCAAGGAGCTTATGTTGTTTTAAAAGTGAGTATACCTTGCACCAAGAACATTCATTCCTGCGCCGAAGATATTGTTGTTGAGTTTAGCTGTATAGCGACTGACATGCGATAAACTTCTGAGAACCACCCCTTGAGCAGATTTGTCTAGAGGCCATTACCAGCTGTGAGCTGAAGGTCTCAGGAGAGCAAGGCTGCTACATTGTTTCCCTGTGGCTCTTGGGCTTTCCTTGTGTACATGCCACGTCTGAGAGCTCTCCAGAGGTTCTCGTTAGGTTTCCACGTGTTTGTGAAACATTCTCAGGACATCAGCTAACTCATACCAATGTCCTAAATGATCAGGGGATAATTTCTTAAAACAGTTCCTTCTAATTCTTGTATTTTTTTCCACCCCCTGGGGATTGAGGGCGTGTTTTTATTTGACCTGTATTTCTTTTTCTCTGATGAAAAAAGTACTCAATAATGGATATTTCATACTATTGTTAATAGTTTTACGTGAAATGGATAATTACTTGGAGTCAAGGGATTTTTTAAAATCAACTTCAGTGAAGTATAATTTACATCTGATAAAATGCCTGAGTTTCCACTCTACAGTTTGCCTCTTGACCAAGTACATACACACCCATGTGATTACCACCACAATGAAGATATAGAACATTCGTATCACCCCAGGAGCCAGAGAGGTTTTGAGTTAGGGGAGGCCTTGAAGATCACCCCAGTTCAAGGCTCTTGTTTTCCTGGTGCAGGAAGCAGAGACGCAGAGTAGGACAGTGACGTGCTCAAGCTCACAGAGCCAGTTTGTTGACTTTTTGATATCACTTCTCTGACTAGTCCTTCCCTCCTCTTCTCTCTGGCTTCCTTACTTGGGCCACCTTCCGGGAGGATGTCTCCCCAAGTCGTGTCCTTGGCTCTGGCCCTCCCCGGGTGTTGTTATCCAATGCTCCCCTTCACCTGTCTCTCTGAAGGCTGTCTCTAGCATACCTCCATCTTTGGCTCGCCCTTGAGCTGCCTAAAGCCTCAAACTTCCCAAACGATATATCTAAACCAAATGTAATCAATACCTTCTTGTCACCCCGAAATTTGTGCAATAAAAATCGTTTGTACTTAGCTCTTTTCCAATTTGATCTGCATTAGTTAATGGTGACCTCATCCACTAGGCAGGTCCACTAAAATAAATCTCTGGTCTTAGATTTGTCTGTTATTCTCTACATCCAGTGTGTTAAGAAATCCTACAGATTCTGCCTCCAAAATTTCTTTAAAATCTGCCTTTATTTTTCAGTTCTCAGTACCCTGTTTTGGACTCACTTAATCTCTTGCCTGAAATATTTCAGTAGCCATTTTAACTGCTCTGTCCACAGTCTTCTTCCCAACCTCCCTTCTGGGCCGATATGTGGCTCTCTGAACTATAGATTAAATAAGATTCAGGCTTGGGAGACACATCCTAAAGGTTGTCTAAGGATACTCTGAACCATGGGTGGGGAATTTTTCCCCAGAGGGAAGCTGAGACTCCCAGACACTGAAACCAGATTTGGAGCCAAGCTAGAGCATCAAGACTGGTCAGTAGGACCTGATAGTTTTCTGGGGCAGGAACAACTCCAAGGAGCCATAATTTTTGTAGCCCCTGAAATTAAGTTAATACTCTCCCTCTGTGTTGGGAGAACACATTATACCAGTGTTAGGACGCTTTTAATGCTCTGTCTTGTGTTATGTATGGCTCTGTATGTGTATTTCTTCCATATTGATTGTCTTCAGTGACCAAATTCAAATCTTAATCATTTCCATATTTTCTATAACACCCAGCTCAGAGAAGAGGTGGCCTCTGGAGTCTTGCAGCCTGGGACTAATTTGTCCAGTTTAGCTACTAATTTGAACAAGTTACTTAAGTGTTCTGTGCTTCAGTTTTCCCATATGTAAAAAAAAAAAAACAAAAAAAAAAACAAGGGTGGTTATGAGAATTAAACAATCCGTGGAAAATGGTTGGCTCGGCATAGAGCAAGCTTTCAATTAAGTGTTGGTTGGATTAAGTCAAACTTAATGCTTCCAGTTCTTACCTAATCTGAGTTGAATTTTTTACTCGATGTTGAATTATTATTTATATAGTTCGGTATCTAAAACAAATACAAGAGTCCTGCTCTCATCTGTAAATGATTTGGAGGTAGAAATCCCACTTCGGTGTTGTATGAATTTCTCGCTCCAGTGGCTTAGACCTGAATTAAGGTCAATCGTATTTCGTTTTCCATAAGAGTTTGATGCATGTGAGAAATGGGATATGTCACATCATGATTAATTAACCTAAGAAAGAAAATCTCAGATTGGGTCCCATCTGTCTATCCAAGTAAAACTCTCTGCTTTAAGACTTCCTCATTTAATTGCCAAGTGACTGACCTGTGGACAAAAATCCAAATCAGCGAGTTGTATTTATGTGTCCTTGTACCGAATCCCTCTGGAAATGCCTCGTTTCCATGGTGAAGTGAAGGCAAGGGGGCTGAATGCTAATGAAAGTCTGCCCACTGTGTGGCGAAAAGGACCAAAGCCCTGTCAAAGCACAGAGGTCTTCAGCTTCGGATAATTCACAGAGAAGTTTGCAGACATTCACACCTCAAGGGTCAGTATTTTATAAGGCTCGAGGGCTCCATGCATACTGGTTCCTGGAGCAAAATGAAAGTCCATGTCTTCTCCAGGCGCCATTTGGCTTACTAACCTTGGATTTCAGTAGCCCTCCTCTCGTGAATTCATTTCCTTCAGTTATTTTAGCTGTGGGGGTGTATTCGACTCCTGTAGCTGAAACCAAGTATAATGGCATAAACGAGATCGGAATTTGTTTCTCTTACACAAAACTGCCAGGTGTCTTTAGCTCATGTGGTGACTGGATCGCATCATGCACTCAGGTCCTTGTATGTTGACCCACCCGTAGCTAAGATGTTGATCTCATTGTCCAAGATGGCTCACCACCACCTTGTTCTCATTCCCACTCACGGGAAGGTGAAAAGTGGGAGGGCATGTGCCCCTTCCACTTAGGGGTGGCACCCGAAAGTTGCACGCGTCACGGTCATTTACATCCCATTGGCTGGGCTTCTTTGCAAGGCCATACCTGGTGGGACAGGGGGCTGGAAAGCGTTTCTTTTATTCCAGGTGCTTACATACTCAGATATAATTTGCGTTTCTGTAACTGTACCAAAAAAAAGAGAAAATAGAGTTAGGAAAACAGCAACCTTTGCCACAGTACCAAAGTTCTAGAAGACAGCTACTATGGATAATGTGGAGCTTCTACCAGGAAGGAAACAGAATACAATATTTAAAAACAGGTTTGTGGATATTTTGCCTCTAAGCCCTGGCTCCATCAAGGATGCTATTCTGTAACACCTTGGCAGTGAGAATCAATTTTTTTATTAGTTTTAAAGTACAACTGTTCTCATTACAAACATACTTGATAATTCTAGAAAACTTAGACGATACAGGCAAGCAAAATGAAGGGAATTAACTTTGCAGTTTAGGGATCCTGCGCAGAGAGGGAAGAGTTAAAATCCTGAGGCTGGATCCACCCTTCGAAGGAAAGAGAGGCGTGAGGTGACAATGGCTGAGCTGCAGAGAAAGCTGTAGGTGGCAGGAGAAGGCAAAGAAGTCAGGAAACTTTCAGGAACGCTTGGTGACCACCGTGGATGACTCGTGTCGGTCAATTTATGGTGAATAAGTCAACGCTGGAAGATACGATTTTCTTGATGAATGCCACTGCAGCATCATATTAATAACCACTCAGGTGTTCCTAGAATGCTTAGAAAGTTAAGGTTAGACTAAAAATAAAGCACAAGGGCTTTGGGTCCCACAATGTCCCCGCACGGTCCTTGGATGATGACTCGCACAGTGAGGCACAGTTCACAGCTATCAGTGCTCCTGCAAATGAGCAACCATGAGAATACGAGTAGAGATTCGTTGGTTTAAACGTGTCTCACAAATGGGGATAATTGACCCATTAAAATTCTCTCTAAGGCAAACCTCAAACTAATTATTTGAGGTGAAGAAAGTAAGAATAAACATTCTGTTAAATGATACACGTAATCCCTAGAGCAATTTCTTAATAAAGACCACGTTTCAGTGCCAGGTGGTCTGGTCAAAAGCAGTTTGGTTGAGACCCAGTCGGTCAAGTCAGCCCGAAAGGCAAAGCCTTGGTTTCGGGTTGGGTGCTGGCGTCAGCGATGCTTCGACGTGCGTTTACGAGGTTTGCTCCCTAACCAACTGTCAAAACCAGAGTGTCTGAAACTGATGGCATTAGAAATGTACCAAAACACCCTGAAAATCCCTAAAAATCCCTTCATTCCCTTGATTTCTCTTGCTACAAAATCAATACTTGCTCATTACAGGAAAAAAAAAAACAAAACAAAACATGAGGATCGTCTTTTATCTCACCCACATAAAGAGAAGCAGGAATATCCAACCTGATCTTTATTTTTTTAGGTAAAAATATCTCACTATCTATGTATACATAAGTATATACATAGATACAATTTGGTTATTTTTTTACAAAGATAATACAAAACTACTTTTTTCGATTTGTTATGACTTTTTTCTTATGTTCCAGAAATGATCCACTTCTCATCTGAATCAGGGAAAAGGCAGCCAGCCAACCAGAAAGTGGGGGGTTGACAAGGTAGAAAACTCATTCGAGAGGCGAAGCGAGAGGGGAAAACTTGCTAGGGCTGGAGCAGCCAGCGCTGGCGTCGCTGCAGAGGCAGTGGATCAATGCCAGGTTCTTGCCTCTGAAACCCTCTGGGCTTCCGTGGCCGTCTGAGCCTGAGGAACACCACATGCCAGGGAGCTAGGGAGGTGCTGGCAGAAACACCGAGCGGAGGTGACTGTGTGTGTCTCCAGCCTGCAGCCGGGGCTGCTGTTGGCTCTGCCCATGTGCTCCTGGGCCGGCTTTGAGTAAACAGAGATCCAGTCATGTGCATTTCATCTTCGAGAGCGGATACCGTGTTGACCAGAGGGAGGAAGGTGGAATGCTTTAGGGTTTCGCTTTTCCTACTGTCGATAGAATCATCTCTGAGCAGGCGTTAGCGTGGAAACAAACATGGCCAAGATACCGACCCTTCTATCGCTGTAAGTGAGCGCTGGCTGCTTCTCACAGCCAAGACAGTGGGGAGTCCGACGGGCCGAGCTGCGGACTTCCTGACGCTTTCTCCTCTGCGACACTGCAGGGTCCTTGAGGGTGGGTGCCAGAGTGGGGACACAGAGGAAAAACAGCACATTTCTTTCTGCATTTTCCATTGGACTTAATGTTTGCCAGCACGATAGTACCAAGCTCTATGCATCTTAAGTCAGTGAATCCTCACTCCAAGACAGAGAGGAGGGTGCTGTTACTTTCCCATTTTGCAGATGAAGAAATCAAGGTAGAGGAAGTTAAGTCGCTTGTCTACGGTCCCACAGCTGGAAAGCAGCAGAGGCCTAGATTCAAACCCAGGAGATCTGTGCCCAAGGCCGAGGGCCTTAACCCCCAGCCATTTTGCCTTTTGGGTAGGCACAATATGAATGTTTGTTGAATGAATAAGTTGTTTACCACTTGCAGCCTTGTAGGAATAAATACTTTCTGCTTGTGACCTTAGCGCCATCTGAGAATAACCACACACTATTTTTTCTGTCATTCACACAGCTAAACCCCAGACGACACCATGACCAGGGAGTTAATGGTTAGGAAGAAGAATGGCTTCAGCAGCGACTTTCCTCATCTGACCATCTAGCGTTTTTGTGGCAAAAGGCACATAACACGAAATTTGCCATTTTAACCATTTCTAGGTGTGTAGTTACTGGCGTTAAGTACGTTTACATTTTTGTGCGACTCTTGCCACCATTCATTTCCAGAACGTTTTCATCTTCCCGGACTGAAACTCTACACCATTCAGCAGCAACTGGCACACAGCCCTGGCAACCACCACTCTCCTTTCTGTCTCTGTGAATCTGACTACTCTAGGAACCTCATATAAGTGGAATAGTACAGTATTTGTCCTTTTGTGTTATTTCATTTAGCATCATGTTTTCAGTTTATCCATAGTGGAGCCTCTGTCAGAATTTCCTTCTTGTTTAAAGCTGAATAATATTCTCTGGTATGTACATAGCATGTTTTGTTTATCCAGTCATGTGATGATGGACATTTGGGTCATCTCTACTTTTTAACTATTGTGAAAGATACTGCTATGAACCAATATCGGTTCGAGTCTGCTTTCAGTTCTTGTAGATATATACCCAGAAGTGGAATTGCTGGATCATGTGCTGACTCAGTTTAATTCTCTTAGGAACCACCATACTGTTTCCATCATTTGATCTTGACTATCAGTAATAGTGCATATTAGAGCAAGTCGTACTAATATACTCCTTATGATTCTCTTGGTATTGTCATTGATTTGGCAGTAACAAGCTTGTATGTAGATGAATAAATGGGTAGGTTTTGTTTTGGTTTCTGATTTACTGATTGCTGCAGTAAACATATCATTCCATTTACCTGGGGGGAGCACATTGTGGTTAAAGGGCTGAACCAAGCATGCCTACATGAGAGATGAGTCATTTTATTGGGTTCTGTTCTCAGGCATTTAGTGCAAAAGGAATTCTGATAGTTAACATGAAGTCATGCAAAACTCCATAAGGTTTCAGCAAGGAAGAAGGCGTAAGGGAGAGAGGAAAAAGCACCTTCACTCTAAGGAGCTTTACAGAGAAAGTCAGGACCACTTTTAGGTCCTCGGGCCCTTAATATAATAGCCCTGAGGAATTCCCGTTCTCTGTTCTTCCTGGCAAAAGTTTCTTACGGACACCCTTCTCGGGCATGTCACAGTGTGGTTGAAATGGTGAAAATAAATTAGGCAAATTAGACTCTCCAGATCACCAGTCTCATCTCCTTATTTGGGACTGACTAGTTGATACCGTGAACAAACTACTGTCAGTTTGCCTTTAGAAGCCATCACCAGCAGGGCTTCATTGTTTTGGAATGAAATATTACATCGAAGGGGTTCTTTGAAAACGTTTGGAACTCTGGTTAGCCTGGGCAGGGTCATCTACTCACGGGCAGGTTCCGCTCGGTTCTCTGGCTCAGTGTCCCAGCCTTGAGCTTCTCAGGCACAGTTTTCCAAAAGAATATACCTCTGCCTCTTGCGGTGGTAGGCAAAGGGTATCTGGCTAAGTAATCAGGGTTGGGGAGGGAACTAGAAGTCCACCATGTCACCCGACTTTCAGATCATCTTACTGTCTTCTTGGCTTCCACTCTCCTCAATACTTGGTATCTCCGATCTAAGCCTTGCCGAGGTTCTGCAAAGTTGGTTGGCCTGCTGCTCCATGATAACCTGCTATGGAGACACTTGGGTTTGAAGTTACTTCACTCTACAAGATCACTTCTCATCCTTCCATCCACAGGCCATGTCTAGACTTAGAGAGTTTTCCTAAATCCATGGGATATGAGTTTGCATTTTTATTCCACGTTCTCGTTACTTGGGATTAAATTGTGGAAGAAGAAGAGGACAAAAATATTTTCCATCATCTTGAAATCAAAAGTTTTTTTCCCTTCCCTCTCGGTCCCTCTTGTTTTCGGAGATGGCATCTGCCATTGAATAAGAAGTGGAAGAAAGAGATGAGTCTTAAGACGTCTCGTGCATCTGGGAAGAGTTGTTGTTTTCTAGCCGTGTTCAGAAAGCGGCAGCTAAAAAAAAACATGGTTCTGACCCTAAACGAGGCCCTGCGAGGTATCTGTGTCACCTGTGATCCTTGTGATACTTCTGTAAAGGAAGCGTCAAGTTTTATCCACGAGGAGTCTAAAGCTCAGCGGGTTTAAGAAATCAGCCCAGGCTGCACCCTGAGCTCTTCAAGTGATAGAGCCAGAATTGTAAACCAGATTTGCTTGACTGTCCAGCCATTGCTCTATCTACTGCACATAGGTAGCTTGGCACCAAGAACTCTAAAAGGTATAGTTTTTTCTCTCATTTAAAAAAATATATATATCTGATACGTTCGGTGCATGTCTAGGCATTTATGCAAAGGAAACTTCAAGTAAATCTTAGGAAAATTTACTATCCAGTTGGAGCAAGTGTTGAAATATTTCTTGCCTGCTCACTCACTTGACCTTTCAAGTCCCTTCTAGTTCTCTAATACTGTCGGCAGTTGTTTTTTTAAATTCTTTTCTAGAATCTGATAACAGCAGACAGTCGAATGATGCCATCTCTATTATCTTCATTTCTCAATTTAGTTTTTCCTTCTAAAAGCTCTCACACACATTGGTTGGTGGGATATATTTTGGGCTAGAACCAAATTAGACAAATTTGGCCTGTAACAAAAAATTTATGATTTTTTTATGTGTCTTACTACTCAGAGGCACCCAGGGGAAACCTCCACAGACTTTCCTGATTACCAGATGTCGCCCTTTCTATGTAACAACAATCTAATCACCACTTCCCCTTGCCAAAAAAATGAGAAGAGCATTTGCATTTGGAAAACCAAGCTATGACACGTGAAGCGTATTAAGAAGGCTGGCCTCCCCGGAACCCACAAGAGCTTTCCCCATCTTCGTTTGTTTTTCTTAAAGATAAAAACCACACAGCCGTGTATGTAGTTAAGTCTAACAAGTGCCTGCATAACGAGAAGGAGATTTCACTTTGGCTCTCTCAACTTCATCGCACATAAATTATGTTTTTAAGTAATCTTTGAACTGGTAGAACATGTGCGGCCAGTGTTTGCTTTCTTATACTTCGGAATATTTCATTGTTTATTTTAAATGGTGATTTATGATCGATGGATGTTTAACGTGCAGAATAATGCTGTATCGCCAGGAACAGTGGAGAGTACAGTGAGGTCTCAAACCTCCTTCTCGAACAGGGATGTGGCTTTACTTATGCCATTCAGGAAAAACAGCCAAGGGGAAGTTAATTCTTAGCTGAGCTGGTGTTGAAATGAAGCGTGCCCTTCCTGAAGCTCAGATCCACTTCTGACAGAGCTCTGTAGCCTTTCGAAAGCATGTGAAATCACTGCATGATCACTTAATTTCATTAAAAGGCAAACGATGGGTTACTTTTGGCTTCACTGCATGGACAATCCCAAGCCCTTGAAATGCTCACGAAGGTCAAAACGCCCAAGTTTAATGTCTTGGATGTAGAAAGAGATTGTAAGGCTCGTATCCATTTCCATGAACTGTAAAACGCCATCAAACATCTCAGAGGCTATACCTTAGCTGCACCGTTAAATAAAAACAGCCCAATAGATCCATATGTTTCAACGCAGCGACACTTGAGATGTGAGTATCAAAAACACGTGTTTTTCCCCTCCATCCAACTTTCTCATGAATCACTTGCGTTTCAAACCGTCTAGTGCACTGCTTTTCCTCTTACGGTTTTCTGTCGGACAGCTTCAAGTAGTACAGTAAGTCATAACCATAAAATTGTAATGAATAGTCTATTAAGCCAGTTTTCTTTTTGGTTGTTAGGTGCTGGAACTTTCTTAAGCCGTGGAAAACTGGGCAGAGTTTAAGTTTCATGGAATATAAAGTTAGATCCTCGACCTCAGTTAGAAGTAGTAATTATCATAAATTTATGCCCCATGGGCTTCTTTTGTCATGTAAAATTATAATTCAGTTGGCGATGTTAAATTACATCTAAGGGGAAAACTCGGGATATCGCCAAACATCATTCATATCAGTACATTTTATTTATATATACGCATACACATTTAAATACACACACACGTGTCATTCTAACATAAACTATGCTGAAAAAGATCCAAAATAGTCTATAACGAGTGGAAAAGTACAGTAGGCAAGTGTGTCCTTTGAGGGAACGGGGACCCTTAGCTATTTCCTTCAAGTCTGTTTCAAGAGCATCCCAAATGCCCCTTGTTTTTTCATAATGGAAGTCCCCTTGTCATGCTTTTGAAGCAAGATGATCTACCACAGCTGGGCCGTATGTGAGAAATGTCGCAGGGAGAAAGGAAGTAGTGTTGCTGTACCGGACTGAGCCTTAGAATCTTCTACAGGATGTGAGGTTTACAAGTTGTGTACATTTTTAAACAGTTGTATGTAAAATTTATAAGCGATGGATTTAATAAAATTTTTATAAATTTTACAAGTTTTAGGAAGAGATTACTGGCATTTCTCCTTCACCCAGTAGGTGGTAATCCACCTAGCAGATCAATCCACAAAAATGGATTTGACCAATGAAATAGGTAAATGATACTAATTTGCAAAGGTAGAAAATAATGCTGTTAAATTATTTTTCGCTAGAATGTGATAGGAAAAATACATTTAAGTGAATCAAATTCTTCTTAGACAGAAGGCCTTGTCTAACCCGGTTGAAGGTTCCGACCATTTGACAAAGGTAGGAAATTGCTTTAGTCCCCACCTTTGATTATTTATAATAACAATAATAACCGTGTGTTGGCCCCTTGTTCAAAATGTCAACTCTGCTCAATCTGTCACTTTAATATCCTCTCCAGAACCTTCAGGTAGTTGCTTATTTGATTGTTTTGTGCAAAGTGTATCCTCGTGTTTGTGGAGGGAGTAGCCTGTTAGAAGCTCATGCCCCAGAGATGTATTCTTTCCCGTGAAGTTTTACATTTGGAACAGGTGGCACCATTTCTCTACCTTGGGCAGAGATATTAAGTCTTGCATATTTATGTTAGTAATTACCTGCTTGCTGTTTTTTGAACTTAGATAATTCAGGTACCTTTGAGTGTCTTATGTGGTACAGGCATAAAAAAAAAAAGTACTAGAATGGGAGTTAGAATGTGTGGGAGTCTTATAATTAGCGATCATTATGTTACAATTATCCAATTATTATTATACTCAGCTAATTGTTACTGTAAGTAGCAAGTCATGTGAATCCTTGGTCTGTCGGATGAGGGGTCAGGTCAGCCTCGAAAGTCCTTTTTATACTTATATTTTTGTAGACCTCTAATTCTCTGAGTATCTTAAAATCTGAGTTAATTCACTTCTTAGGATTCAAAGGATTAATTTCATATGTCATGTGGTGAAAAGGGCATCTGCCATTGAAAGATGTGGTCATGTGGTATTGACAATATATATATTTATTTTTTATCTCAGATTTCCTTAGACGTATTCCACCCCTGCTTTCCTTTATGCCTCAGTTTTTTTTGGGGCACAAGTTACTTCATTCAAAACCAATAACTGAAAAGAATTATATTTTTTAATCTAACATCGCATTTAAAATGTGTTTTTCTTTCTTTGTCCCTTAGGAAAAAGTGCTGCAAAGGGTATAAATTTGTTCTTGGACAATGCATCCCAGAAGGTACGTAATATAAAAGATTATGTCTTCCCACTTTATTCATGACTAATCATTAGATGTTTATAAAGTTCAGATGTACATGGAATGTATGTGTGTTATCAGTGAATATCTGTGCATGTGTGTATGTAATTTCTATATTTCTTTTTGACATTAAGTTCTTCTAATGCCAGTTTGGTTACGTGTAGCAGGCTCTATCTAAATCATTACACAACTCGTATACGTGCATTACATACATTGAGTGTCTAATCAGCTTTTCATACGCAGTTAGAACATGACCACCCTCCCCACCTTCTCCACCTGCTTTGCATATGTTGAACTTGAAGCCCCTTTACGTGACCATCAGCAGACACTGTGTACAGCCCAGCAGTGGAGAGACAGAGAGATGTAAGACAGGGACCCAGCCCTCAAGGTGCACGCCCTCAAGTGAGGTAGACAGGATCTGGACAGTGAAGAATCAGAGAGATCTGGATTTTAATCACGGTTCTCTGTTGGCTTAGTTCATTCAGATGGCTGTAACAAAAATACCATAGACGGGGTGGCTTAGACAACAGACATTTATTTCTCATAGCTGTGAAGGCTGGGAAGTTCAGAATCAAGGTGTGAAAGATTCAGTCTCTGGCAAGGGCTTCCTGGCTCCTAGGCAGCCGTCCTCTTGCCATGTCATCACGTGATGCAAGGGCGCTCTCTGGGGTCTCTGTTATAAGGGGACTAATACCATTCCTGAGGGGTCCACCCTCATGACCAAGTCACCCCCCAAAGTCCCACCTTCTAACACCATCACATCGGGGGTTAGGACCTCAGCATATGACTCTCAGGAGGACACAAACATTCAGTCCATAACACACATCCTACTAGCTAGCTATCACCTTGGGCAAGTTTTAAACGTTAGTTTTTTCAGGAAAGTATTAGTAGTTATATGGTTGTTTTAAGAATATTAACCCATGTAAAGTACTTGAAACAGAGGCTGTTATTAAGTGCTTGGTAATTGGTTACTGTTATTGCCCGGAGTTTGTGCAGTAGAGGCCTCCAGTGCAGCAAGGTTGCAGAGGGAGCACACAGGATCAGCATGGTCAGAGTGGCCTCAGGAAGGAGAGGAGACTCGAGCTGGCTCGAGGAAGGCTGCCCAGGACTTAGATGAGCAGCAGGAGGAAAGGGGCAGGGAAAGCCAGCACTGACCCAGAAAACACTAAGAAGTCTTTGTAGAGCATGAGGTTAGTTTATCCCCAGGTGCAGAGAGGTAGGTGGGTAATACAAAATAGTTTTCTTCTCCATTACCCAAGAAGCCAGGTCTCTACCAAGGATCTGAGCCCAGCCAAACTAATTCATGTGGCATCATCTCAGTGAGCAGCATCTTTATCAGTTAGAAATAAATGGATCTCTCTGTCTATTGCTGTCTTTGGTGGAAGGATGACAGAGTTCATTAAATAGCGGTGACCTCTGAGGAAGCTGCTTAAGAAGGTTGGGTAGGAAATCACTTCACATATGATGGTTTATAGGGCCTTGGGTCTCTCTCCAAGGCTGAATTTCTCACTGCCGGCCAATTCCATTGGTTAGAGGTTTGTGGAGAAAACCACAAAGGTCAAAATAATTGCATTCTTTTATAAGCCAGCTTTTCTCAGTCACCAGCTGTGTCTTTTATATTTCAATTTGGCAGATACTGAAAGAAAATTAATTTAGGCCAATCAATTTAAGATCCCAGCTAAAGACCTCGCCCAACCTAATTAAAAACATATTACATGGATACCACATATTTAGAGTTCCTTTAAGTGTTGGATATTGTGGTTTCAAACACCTAGACCTAAAACTAGCCTCCCTTACCCTAAAGTGGGACTACAGCACCTTTGATTAATGGAACCTAGAACTGAATATTCCAGGTAAAGTGGTCTCGAGAGCTGAAAGCTGCTTTGCCGTAAATAACTAACCCTCTGCTCTATTGCTTCCACTGGAATACTTTTAAAAGTTAGTTTATTTTAATCTGTGAGAATAAGTCAGTGTTTGTCTTCTACTAAAGCTATCATAAAGGTTTTCACTGCTCAAGAATGCAAAGTATAACTGTAGGATTTCAGAAAAGATGGTATATTAGTTAGGATTCTTAGATTTATTTTAAGGAATGGATTTACAAGAGTCTGGAGGCTGGCAAGTCCAAAATCTGCAGAGTAGACTGGCAGACTGGAGTCCAAGGACAACATTAGAGTTTGAGTTCAAAAGCCGTCTGCTACCAGAATTCTCACTTCAGTAGGGG
Organism: Pteropus medius; assembly: GCF_902729225.1. NCBI lineage: Eukaryota > Metazoa > Chordata > Mammalia > Chiroptera > Pteropodidae > Pteropus > Pteropus medius. Next base: position 11,666,952 of record NW_024340849.1, read on the forward strand.
AGGTCCATCTTGTTTCTATCAAGGCCTTCAACTGATTGGATGAGGCTCACCAACTTTATGAAGGGTAATCTGCTTTACTCAAACTGTACTGATTTAAATGTTGTTCTCATCTAAAAAGTAGGAGAAACATCTAGAATGATGTTTGACCAAATATCGAGGTAGTGTGGCCTAGCCAAGCTGACATATATGATTATCCATCACAGATAGTAAAAGAATACTACTAGGATTTCTAAACAAATATCAACCAACTAATGAGTAGACACTACATTCTAAAAAAACGTTGTTGCCTCATATTTGTTGCTTTAAGTCAAAAGTCAGCAACCTATGCCTGTTGGCCTACTGCCTGTTTTGTAAATAAAGTTTTATTGAAACACAGCCATACCCATTTACTTAAGAATTGTCTATGGCTGCTTTTGCCCCACAGCAGTAGAACTGAGTAATTGCAACGCAGGCCTGCAAAGCCACCTATCAGATATGTTTTGCCACCCCCTGCTACGTTATCTCGATTGGCCAAGTGACAGAGTGATCGGATTTGTTCTGGTTCAACAGTTACTAATTGAGCATGAACTGTAGGAAGAGAGTAGTGTTGGTTACTCCAGGGGACACAGTCCCTGCCAGATACCCAAACAAGCGTTAGAACAAGTAATAGAAGAAGCAGACGAACAGGTAAAGCTTTTACTGTGTGTCAGCCACTGTGCTTACTGCATCATCCAGTATAATCTTCATAAAAGCACACCATGAAGTAAATATTATTGTTTCCCTACTTTATAGGTAAGAAAATTGACATTCAACTCACGATCACAGAGATAGTGGCAGAGCTGGGAGGGTTGGCTCCAGAACCCGTACTCTTCACCTTAATGGGACATCCTCCAAGAAAGGGACCTGGCCCAAAGTAGGCATTCAATAATTGTGTCTGGGCCCATGAGCAGCAAAAGTATAGAGCATAGGACATTGATGCCTAGAGGTGATGCTTTGTTAAGGAAAACACATTTGACCAGGGACACACACGGGCAAAGCAAGCCCGGAATCACAGAAGGATTTAGCAAGGGCAGTTTTCCAGGTTTTCATGAGAATGGCATAAGCTTTGTCATACCCACCCTGCCCACACCAGAGGCTGACAGCCCATCATTCCACCTTCATAGGCAGCAGAGCAAAGCCAGGATCACATCTTGTCCAAGGATAGTTTGTCTGTCAGCACCTGGGAAAGATAGTGCAATGATTAATGAGATGCTGGATCTAGTCGGCAAGTAAATGTTCAGCCTGAGCTCCTGACTTAGAGCCAAAGTCCCTTCAGAGGCTTGTTGAATGTCAGCTCGTAAGGACTGAGAGGAGGAGATGCTCTAAGTCTTTATAAGTAACAGACCATCCACCCCAGTTTGCACAGGCATAGGGCTAAAACGAGGTCTACGGCTGTTCGACCTTACCCAACGCCAACGCCCATCACCAGGGCTAGCCGTTCTTTAGTGTCCAGCTGGAAGGAATTCTCTGTCTCTAAAGCAGTTGGTGGGAGAAAAAAAACCGGCCCCAGGTGATGTTTCAGAGACTGGCCATCTAGAGCGACTTTGCTGCTGAATAAGTGACAAAGACCAAAGGATGAGGAGGTGACTCGGAAGGGAATTGTAAGTGACGTCTGCTTCTAACCACTGCAGAGCTGAGCACTGTGTTTCCCACGAGGTATTAGAAAGCACCCCATGGCCTGGAGTGCTAGTGCCCCTCTAAACGTAGCCACTCACACGTCGCAGTCCCCCTGGAGCAGAGTGCAGCCCAGAAAGTCTGGGTGGGCGACCCGCCTCTGTCTAGGGAATGACTGCGTGAGTGTGAGCTCACACTTTTCTTTTTCAGATTATGACGTGTGTGCCGAGGCCCCCTGCGAACAGCAGTGCACAGATAACTTCGGGCGCGTGCTGTGCACTTGTTATCCGGGATACCGGTATGACCGGGAGAGACACCGGAAGCGGGAGAAGCCCTACTGCCTAGGTGTGTTGGCAACGCACGTCATCTTCCAGCTCCTGAGATGATGCCTGGTTCTGTCCTTTGCTGGACGTGCTTCATCAGTGGGCCCCGCTCACAGGAGCCGCATTGATCTCTGATTCTTCCCGTTTCATCCTGACACTTGTTAGATGAAATTGTGTCGGTCTCATCCTAGGGGGTCACCGCCCTTTACTGTGATTATTGAAACAAACTATGGCCAAGGAATCCTTCAGGGAGTTGGTACCAGTTAGAGCCTGATGAGCAGCGAGACGTAAGAGCGGGAAAAGGGAAACATTATCAAGAGAAAATTAGAATAATGTAAGTGGACAGAAATCTAAACCTGCAGAAAGACTGAAACAAGAGAACGCATTGTCTCGGAACAGGACTAGGAAGAGACTGGGCACGAGCAGTGGCCATATGGCAGACTGGTTGGACGTGAGTCAGAGGGAGCTGAAGCCGGCCACCTGGGCTGCAGCTGAGCAAAGTCAGCACCATCCATCACCCCCGGCTTGTCCCCTTCCCCCTCACCGACTGGGCTTCCCAGCTCTGCGCTCTTTGAGTTTCTGAGACAGGTTTATTGTCCCCTGGAGCTGCGTGTTTCAAAGAGTGATCTGTGGCTAACCTGTCAGAAACATCTGGGATTCTTGCTTAAAAAAAAGATTTCTGCTCCCCCCAGACTCAGAGTAGGCCCAGAAATCTGCATTTACACAAATGCCTCTCGTGATTCACATGCACGGTCAAGTTTGCGAATCAGCTAGAGGACGGGCGACCTGAGAGACTGGCAGGTGGACCCAAGTGGCAAACACAGGAGCTGTGATGAGCTGCCCCCCTGTGTAAAAGAAGTTCTAGATAATGGGTCTCCTGGCTTCTCCCCAGTGGTACCTGGGATGGCGCCCTAATCTGACAAAGAATGGGATTGAGACCACCAAGGGAATGGAGTGGGGACCCATGGCCTGTCCTACAGAGAGCACGATCTGCCTTTCTGTTCCCCCGAGGTCCCGGGCGAAGGCTCTTTGTTCAGTTGGTGGGACGGTGTACTGTTCTTCTCATTTGGGGATCAGCAAAACCAGCTTCCTGCTAAGAGTTCCATGTATTTCTGTCTCTCCTTCCAACCTCATTCTTCTTCCCTCCTCGGGACAGTAGAGACAGCTTCATGCTCAGGTTTAGGGCAGGGACACATGGAGAAAGGTGGTCAGCCTGAGGAATTGCAGAGCACGATCCAGCTGTGACATCTTAGGCTACAGATGACGTAGTATGCACTGCCCAGGGAACCTCCAGATGACCACTCTCCTCTTGGCACATGCAGGGCCTGCCAGAGACAGGTCCTGGGCAGCTTGTCCAGGGCGTAGTTGGGACATCATCACAGTCCTGAAGCGATGGCTGGGCTCTGTCTGTGCCGCGTGTGCACAGCCTGGGGCTGTCGTAGCCCCACCCCCTCCTCCCAGTGTCCTCAGCCAATGAGCAGAGACAGATTTGGGCCTCCTCCTCTTCCCGCGGTGGAAGGCAGATTTGTTTCCACCCCATCCAGTAGAGGGACAAGTCCGTGATGCACCTGGTTCACAAGGCTCATTCCCACAGCTTGTGAGGGGTCAGTTAGGGTCATAGAGGAGGCCCAGAAATTTTTCCGAAATTTCCTGGGAAAAACTCCATTGGACCCATTTTGACTACTTTCTTTTATCAGTAGCTTTTCCAAGATACCATCACGTCTTTTAGCTGGGAAGGAGCCATTGCTCAGTGACCTTGAGTTTGGAACCTATAGCCATAAAAAGGGAACATAACTCCCTCAGCACACAGGGGACCTCGCAGAAAATCGTTTCTACGATGCTCGCTTTTCAAAGTGTGTCACCATTGGATAGTTCATTTCCTCCTAAGGAGTCCCGTGAGGTATTTAGGGCAGTCTTTATCATCACGTTTTATAGATGAGGACTTTGAAGGCTAGCAAGGTCTACACCAACCATGTGACTGGGTAGTGGCAGAGCCACCACCAGGAGCCCCATCACTGTGGTTTGATTCTGCTCCTGCCACTCAGATTTCCAGCTTCCTCCTTTATCATAAGCTTCTGTGATGGGAGTCTGGCAAAGTGTGCTTGGCAGATGTTAACAGAAGGGCCATGCCTCAGGTCACCTGTTGTGTTGGAAGTGAATTCTTGGGAACTGAGCATTGTCTGCATTTGGTTCAAACTCAGATATCGATGAGTGTGCCACCAGCAATGAGACACTGTGTGCACACATCTGTGTCAACACCTTGGGCAGCTACCACTGTGAATGCCGGGAGGGCTACATCCAGGAGGACGACGGGAGGACGTGCACCAAGGGAGACAAATACCCCAACGACACTGGTGAGTAGGGCGGGTAAAATTATCCCCCTCATTGGATGGATGGATGGAT
>NW_024340849.1:11671558-11790415 GCF_902729225.1 Pteropus medius
GGTTGGATGGATGGTTAGATGGATGGTTGGATGGGTGGGCATGCCCTTGGGAGCCCAACAGGGTTCCTTGGGGAGCAGCGTGCAGGAAAGGGCATTTATACAAATGGTCGGTGGGGCCTGGGTAAGAGAAGGACAGCGCATCACGTCAGGCTTCTTCTGAACGGACCGATGAGAGCGATGTCTGTTAGCAGCAAGGGTCATGAGCTGATGTGTGTTTGAGGAAGCTCTCCACCAAGCAGAGGTGTCGTGCTCATGGGCAAATCAGTAGAACTTAGTTACATGCTTAGACCAAACTAGGATCAGCAGAGAGACATGAAACGCTTCCATGTAAGGTAGCAGCCTCCATCAGCACTGCGCGTAGCCCGTGGCCCTGTGCCTGCCCGCACACTATTTGCTATTTGGTTTATGATTGGATAAAAACAAGTTGAGAAATGTTTAGGAAACTTTATTCCAATTTGACAGAGAAATTTCGTCTAAATCCAAAGATTTATGCTGGTATTTTATGTCTCCTTTTTCCAGTCATTTATTTTAATTGCATTTTGCAAATACAGTCCACAATGAAATGGAAAAATTTTTAAAGCTAGCCTTTCCTCATAGCGTTTGAGGAGTTGATTTGCGTTATATCAACCAGATTTAACCAAGATGTCTGATCACTCAGGGATGTGACCAGCCCACGTGTCGGGTTACGACCTTGGTTAAGTTTGGTGGGGGAGGAAGAAGGAAGGGAGCCGTTCTGCTTCTGTATCCGATGCTCATAAGGCCAAGAAGCTGCTGTCATCTTCTGGAGCTCAGGGCTCAGCTCTTCCCTCTGTCCCTTAGGCAGGGAAAGTGGCAGGAATGTGGTCTGTGGGAGAGGCCAGTAGGGCCCGGGCCGCCTATGGGTGGGGACGAGGCAAATCACAGGTACCAAGAGCTGCAGGGGGACACAAGGCCAAGGCTGCCAGGCACGCAGGAGCTGCATATTTGGGTGTAGCCTGAGATTCAAAAGGGGCAGAAGGCAGTTGCCATCGGCTCAGGACGACAAACAGCTGGGGACCAGCTGCCTCACATGGAAAAACTACAAAGCAAAATTATGAGGAACAACCGGGTGAGTCATGAGGAAGCCACCACATATTAGAAGGAGATGCAAAGTATCTGAAGCCAGTTCAGAATTGGGCAATTTGGGATAATTTGAATGAATCAGAGGGCCGGGTGACAACTATTGCAAGCCTGAAGCACGCGGGGCCTGCGTACCCGGAGGTGCTGGAAGCAGCAGTAAACAGCCTTTTTGGCATAAGGGTCGAGTGAGGAAAAACGTTTGCAGGAGGCTTTTTTTAATTTTAATTCAAAATTAAAATCACTTCATTTTTGTTTCATGATGAAGAAGGTGGAGGAGGGACAGGATGTAGAACTTACTTCTTAGATTCTATCCTTTATTGAAAGGAAGAATCTCATTGAAAAATGAGGTGCAGGCTTTTAGCCACAGATATATTAATGTGTGGGCCGACTTGAGAATTAGCAATAAAAAAGCAACTTTCTCATTTTTCATTTGGGAATTGGATTTCCAGCTGTGCTCTTAGCCGGGGAACCTGTGGGCTGTGGGCTCCTCAGCCTGGCAACAACCTTGTCTCTGCCTCGCGTTCTGTTGAGGTGAAATCCCATTTACATGGGCATGAAGAGCAGTGTTGAGCAACCCAGTCTAAAGCACAGCCATCAGAAACAGGAAAAAAAATGCTTACCTCTGTCAGATTAGGAATAGACCATAGGGGTCTCCAAATAATAGGACCTGGCCCCGCCACAAGCAGCTCCTACCCAGAGACGCGCCTTCATTACCAGAGACCAGAGAAGCCGGAGGGAATTTGCAGAGACTAGTGTAAGATTCCACGTGCTGGATTTACTGGTTCTTCGGTCTCAGGTGGCCTCCACCAGTTGCAGTAATTCTTATTTCTGCCACCACATCCCTCTTCAGTCCCAATGGCAGCGGAGAACCCCTTACAGTCACCCTGCTGCATGGCTCCCTAGGGATGGCCCTGAGCAGTGACAAGGTGGCCTTGGTGGTACTCACCTCCTGCGTAGTGCTTTGGCAGTGTGGATTCAGAGAGTGGAGCCTGGCCTGGGACCCAGGAAGGTCTCGTTGCATCTTTGAAATTAGCTGTCTGCGGTGCTCAGCCAGTCCTGGACCATATCCTCTGCTTGTTTCCTTGAGAAGTGAATTGTATTCCTTAAAACTTCCTCAAACACCAAGTTTCAGGACCAGAGATCGAGAATTTCACGTGGCCAATTTGACTTGTACAGCTGAGAATTCAGTAAAAAACCGAGCAGTCGTAATTATAAGGGGTATGTATTTGCAACTGTTTTTTGCACCTTCTCTAGTATTACTTTCATTCAAAGGCATAGTTCATCCCAACTGTTTATTATAGCGTTTCCCCACAGTGTGTGCTCCAGAACTGTGGGATCCTGTGGGGTGTAACTACGTCTTTTTTCCTTTAGAAGCTTGTTTGGGGAAGAATGTATTACTGCTCACATTTCTTAAGGATTCGTGATGCAAGTGCATCTAAAGCTCTAAAAGAAATCGCCATTTAAAAAAAATATATTAATTTTGATGAAACCAGAATTTCCCAAAATCAGTTTCTTAAGAAACACCTATAAATATCTGCCAGATGATGGTGTCCTGAAAAATACAGTTTGGAGAATTCTAACCTATTAGCGTCAAAACTGTGAGCTCTGGAGCCCAGCTTGGTAGGTCATCTGGTCGACTTTCAGGCTAGGATGTTTTCAGATAAAGCGAAGTCTGGGGAGAAAGCACTTGCTGAGGACAGCAGAGCATCTGATGAACAGAACAGGACAGTCCTCCATTCTGCCATTCTGAGAGACAGGATGTTCCTGTTTACAGGGACTTCAATGGGAGATGTCCTCCTGTTTAAACAGGAAGAACTGTCTAGTGGCTAAACCAGAGCCCTATTGTAACACAAACTCATGGCACAGATCCGCCTTGGCTATGAATTCTCCCTCTCTTCCTCTAAATAGAACAACCTCAAATCTTTAAAAAGCTGAAGTGACACCATTGTCTGTTGTCTCCCCCGCCTCCGACGGCAGCATTATGAAAGAATTACTCAGTGTTTCACATTCGGTAACTAGTCTCTGTTGAATTCACCACCTGTGCACAGAGGACTAGCATTTGGTTTTAGTATTTTACTAAGAAAAACATTCCAGCACTGGTAACCAGGGACATCGGCGGGTTAGAGACCGAGAGGAGTGAGTTGCTCCCAAAATTATGAGAGAGGAGAGGCACATTGTGTGCCCTGATTGTTGAAGTCACTGCTCAAGCAACGGGCCACAGAGAAGGTGGGGAGCTGGCTTTGACGGTTTTGGCGACAGAAAGCAAGAGCCCTGGACAGTGGTTGTCCCTTAGCTGGGACGTTAGGAGGGCGGGCAGCCAAAGCTGCTTCAGTAATCTAGTTAGCCAGCTGAGGGTCATTGGGCAGGGCAGGGTAGGTCTCCGGGCTTCATTTTCTCCTGTGTAGACAAGAGTGTTGGCCTTGATGAGCTCTGAAGACCCTTTTGCCCTCGCAAATCTTGTTTGTAGTTTGGTGTGACGTAGCATGAGTGAAAGTAACACAAGCCCTGTGAGTCCCTGTGAGGTCCTCATTTCTTTGTCATTCATCTGAAGGAGTGCCAAGACTCAAAGACACACCCAGCTCCAACACCAAAACACAGAGCTTTCCTTACAGTCTCCAAAAGATGAATAATTAATATCCAGATATTCAGCTCAAGAATAAAAAAAAAGAAAACCAGGCTAGACGGATACTATATCTGGAACCTCAGAGGCTGCTAAGCAGTTTCATCTGTTTTGGACTAATTAATAAGCCAAATATTTCATCACAGTCATTTTTTTATGAAGAAGTAACGATTATTGAGTATAAACACATGTGATCTAAGACCTCCTTTCTCTCCTGTTTTTTTTTTTAACTTTTCATTGTCCAACGTCTGAACGTTATACTCAGATTTAAAATCGAACACAGCCCCAGCTCATTATTCAGAAAGCCAGCAGAGAGCAGAAGGGGCCAGCCTCAGAACTGTCTCTGACGACTGAAAGGTTGCCATGAGCACACAAGCATGGAGACGCAGGCCGTCTGGCTAACAGGCAAGAATGGCGTGCTCAGTCACTTTGATTCTCTCTTTGAAAGTACGTAGCCAGAGCCAGTTTAGTCACTCCAGGGAGTCTGCATAGCCCTGAGAGGGAGACAAATTAAGGACATGTTGGCTCCATAGTAATTAGCTTACCCGTCTCTATTTTTTAACTTGTTTACTTTCTGATAAAGTGACCATGACCCCAGTGTCACTTATTACAGTTCAAAGTGTCGGGGACAGCCAGGTGTTTCATATAACTTTCAAGTTTCACTAATTCATACATAGATCAGTGGTTCACAACCTGGAGAACTTTTAAAAATGCTATTACTGTTCTCTTGCTGAGACTCTCTGAGGGATGGGGTGCACCAACATGGTGGGATTTTTAAAAGCCCCCCAAATGGTTGCAATGTGCCACCAGGGCTGAGAATTTCTGCCAGTCAATAGTGTACAAATATATGCACTATCAACTTTTAAAAACAAACATGCTTTGTTTGTTTGTTACACTGCTTATTTGAGATATGTTGGGAACAGTCCAGTTTTCTAAGTTTATTAAATATTACTAATATGGTATTTAAGGAATTCAATTTTAATGCTTAGGATGTATGTATGTATAGCCTGCTCAAATCAGGAAAATTAGAGCTATCTGCCCCCATGTGGCTCATCAATAATATTGCACCTTTAAAATCTGAATAGTCGGGAACAAAATGTTAAGTGATACCTCACTTAATGTGGTCATGGTCAAGGCCAGAGACATCAGTGACTACACCATTAATTGAGAGGACTGAATACATGCAAAGTCAGAGGTGTCCACCCAGATTTCTAAGTCAGTTATTAATGTTGCACGAACAGGTTTGTTTTAGCTCCACATCTGACATAGTAGACAAACTACAGGATAGACAAGACCCAATTTGGAATGGATTGCGTGTTCCAGATCTACACGCACAATTATTTATCTTCAAACCCTCTGAGAGCTCCTTGAAAAGGATGATGTAAACAGCCCTACCCCACATCTGCAATTTTGTAGGTAATTTAAAAGAAGATACCAACAATAGCAATCATAACATCTGTGGGGCACTCGCCATGCACTAGGCACCTTTCTGGGAACTCACAGGTGTTATTGACACCTCACAGCTATCCCGGATGGTAAGTGTCATTTTCGTCATTCAAGGAACATCCGGATGCTCACAGAAGCTGTGACTTCCAACCTAAAAGGCAGGATCAGGATTCAAGTCCCGATCGCTTGTAGAGCCTGCGCTCTTCAGAAGTCGTCGGGAAAGAGTTCATCTTGATCTCCGTGTGCTGACGATTTCACAAAGGGACAGAAAACGGGCCAGGCATCTTCAGGTGAAAGGTCACCCAGCAGAGCAGCTTCCCTGGAGCAGCGCATGTGCCTCAGAGTCACTGAGAGGGCTTCGGAAGAACCCTGCACCAGTCCCGCTCCCAGAATCCCGGATGTCTGGGAACAGGTCCCGTGTGGCGGTGGTGTGCCGCTGCTGGCCTGGCGATCACGCCTGAGAACCACCGCCTGCAGCCTGCCTGGCAGGTAGCGCGCAGGTGTTCTGAATAGAACTCCCGGTAGCAGGCTCACCGTGCCCCCACAGTGCCTCACTCGGGGTCTGTGAGTGCCCAGCCTCTGCACGAAGCACTCTGGGAGACCTAAAGCAAGTTACTTCCCTTCTCTGGATCTTAATTTCCTCGTCTGTAAAGGACATTGAACCAAAGATCCATCACTTCTGAGACTACATGACCTAAACAGAATAGAGTCTAGAACCTGGTAAAGAGGTTTATTCCTATCATGAAAACATCAAATGGCCTTACTCATACCAACACTTGGAAAATTCAGCTGAGTATGTGAAAGTAGAAATGGAAGGTTGGGCTTTTAACTCCTGTTCAAGATGGCCTGGCTCTGCCAACAGGACTAGTTCCGTTAAGGTAAAGTTAATCCCGAATAGTTAAACATGTATCCTCATTCATCTTGCATTCTTAATGCCTCACGCGGGGCCCAGCAAGTAGCAGATGCTCCATAGATGGAGAGGAGGGAGAGGGAGAGGGGGATAGATAGATGAATGGATGGATGAATGGACAGACAAATGGACGAGGGAGAGAAATGAGTGGGATGAGAGGCTGAATGAGATCGATGGGTCATGGGATGAGATGGTATCAATCGACCAGTAAATGGGATAGAATGAATGAATGCTAGATTGGGAGAGATTAGTGTACAACAGCTGTCCTTAAGTATTAACCTAATAATCTTGGCATTGGAGTCATCTATCGATGCCCGAGTTCGCCCTACTGTCCCATGAGCATAACCAAAGTTTGTTAAGGCTTCAGTACTTTACCACTAAGTGTACTTTTGCATGGAAATCCCCTTGTATCATCTGTTATATTGGAGACCAATCTAAATAACTAATTCTCAAATGAGTTCAAGCTTCAGAGGCAAGTAGGGTTGTAAACTGATACTTTGAACATGAAGAAAGAGCCCAGAGGAAATCGCCTGATTTGTAGAAAAGGCACTGGACTCAGATTCAGGAAACCTCAACGGCAAACCCACATCGGTTGTTAATTTGCTAGATAACTTTGGGGAAGTCACCAAACCTCAGTTTCCTCTTGTTCTGTTGTTTGTGTTAATACTGTCATCCAAGGATTCTGGGCTTACCAAGCAAAGGGAAGGCAAGGGGTTTGGTGGGTCCAAAGACTGTGCTAGGTGCTGTCCCATTTACCAGCTCCAGGCACTGTGCCAAGGAGTCTACACACATTAATTTTGTCATTGAATCATCACACCAGCCCTGTGTGGTAGGAATTATTCGAATGCTATTGTTGAAGAAATTGGGCCTATTGCGGTCAGATCACTTGCTCGAGGTCCCTGAGCTGGTCAGTGACAGAGTTTAGACACACACTCTAGGGAGCACGACTCGGAGGCTGTGCCCTCAACCAATCCGCTTCACCGTCTCCAAGCGCGGGACCGTCCCTGCTCCTCCTAACGTAGCTCATGGTTACACAGCTGCAGTGTGAGTCAAGGTCATTCCTCAAGTGCACCACTTGAACATGGGGGTGGAAAGCTACCGACAGAAGAATTAGCTGAGAAAGTGGGAGTTAACAAGGTGGCTCTGTTACGTTGCACGCACGTAGGTGGATTTAAAAAGAGACCGCCACTTTCCCAGACACCCAGGTCACACACGCAGAATCTAAGCTATAGGTGGACTCCGTATTTCCAAGAATCACAGTGTTGCTATTGGCAACTCAGCCAGAGCACTGCTTCCCTCACTTCAATCTGCTGGCTTGAGATATGTGTTCCTAGTATGTGCACTCCAAGCCTCAGACCTCCCGTGAGGTGCAGGGATGGGTGTGACAGGTGAGCTCTGAACCACCCACCACTCTGCTGCAGGTGGGTAGTCAGAGATCTCAGCCACCAAGTTGTCCCTGGGCCCCCTCTCACTTCTCAGCAAAAGCACCGGTCGCCATGCAGACACCGGGCGGGGGACCGACTCTGTGGGAGAGATCAGCTGGCCTGCATGAGGGAGGCTCACCTGGGCATGGTGCTCTCCGACGCCCAGCCCACCCATCCATGTATCAGCTTCCCAGGGCTCCCACAACTAAGCGCCACCAAGTGGGTGGCTTAAAGGACAGAAATGTATTGTCTCAGGTCTGGAGGCTGTAAGTCTGAGATCAGGGTGTTGCCAGGGTTGGTTCTTTGGGCTGTGAGGGAGACTGTGCCAGGCCTGTCTCCTGGCTTCCGCTGCATCATTCCATCTCTGCCTTCATCTCCACGTGGCGTTCTCTGTGTGCATCTGTGTCCAAATTTCTCCTTTTTATAAGGACACGAGTCATACTGGATTTCCCCTACCCCCACTCCAGTATGTTTTCTTCTTAACTAATGACATCTGTAATGACCTTATTTCCAAATATCACATTCCAAGGCACTGGGGGTTGGGCCCTCAACATATGAACTTGGGCGGGAGGGGGGCCGCGGCAAGGGACAGCTCAACCTCTAACCCTCCACGGATGCTTTTTGAGCACCCACTATGTGTGCCACCAACAAGCGACTGCAGTTTGTAGGTGGCTCACGCTCTGGCCATAGTAGCTCCTCCACAGGGAAGCTTGGGACACCTGCCGTTTGCATGACACGTGTGGTAAATGCCACCTGATCTCAGAGGACTGTAGCACCTCTATAGATAGAGGGCGGGCTTCGTGGAACACTTGAACTTGGTTTTAGTTGGTAGGATTCCACAAACGGAGACGGCGAAGAGGGCTTCCCAGGAGAGAAGAAGAGTGAAATGGAAAGCACATGGGACAAGAGGCACAAGAAACGACTCGAAGGAGACGTTACTTGACTGTCCTGAGGCTACATACCGGAGAGTAGTCCAGCCTCCTAAGCTAGGAAGGTTTACACTACCCTGGGTGACAAACGGCCCTGCCCCCACCCCAACAAAACATTTGCACACCCCCTCACCCCCACTCTTGGCCCATGCCACTGCCACCTTTGGCACAGACATTGGTGGTCTGCACCTACTCAGTAGCAAAATGACCCCGCGTGTCTAGTTGCCCAGCACACAGGTGTCTGTAGCCCTTTTCAGTGCCAGCAGGATGAGAGCTGTTTGTAATCTTGGCCACGTCACCATTTAACTCACCCATTCTTTCTTCACAAAAAAGTCCTTGGAGCTCCCAGTGCTCTACCAGATAACCCTCCTTGGGAGACAGCGGAGCGCCTTCCCAGGGCCTGTCCCATGTGCCCCCCAGGGTGGCGTGTCCGGAGCGCCTGGCACATTTTCCATCCCAGCTTCACATCTCCGAGGTCAGTGCCCGGCCCTGTTCTGTGTGTGACCCCACCTGGCCCAGCCGTGCTCGCTTTGGACAGCCGGATTATCAGAGGTGAAAAGGATCAGCTTTGGGAGCCCTGCACTTGAGTCCCGGTGCCTGAGCTTGGCGATGATTTATGGCGTGTGAACATGGGCCCTTGGAGGAAAATGTAAATCATGTCACGCTGATGCAGCCTGCCTCCTGGAAAGGCACTGATAAAAGGGCCGGGGTTTACATTTTCACACATGAAAGAAGAAGAGGCTGGGATGCCTAAATGGAAACAGCTGAGCCCCAAGGGTAGCAGGGCCCCCCTCTGCCTCTCCCCTGACCCGGGACGTGCTGCCGGTGACCCGAAAACCATAAAATCGCCAGTCTCTATCCCTCGCACGTTCCTCTGCCACTCGGCCTGCCCCAGGTCTGCCTTTTGTGATGCCGTCTCTGGGGCTGGATAGCCTCCGGCCTCCCAGATGGACTGGGGCCTGTCTCCTCTCCCAGGGCACGACGAGAAGTCCGAGAGCACGGTGAGAGCCGGAACCTGCTGTGCCACGTGCAAGGAGTTTCACCAGATGAAGCAGACGGTGCTGCAGCTGAAGCAAAAGGTACGTGCCCGGTGTGTTCGAACAGTCACGTAAAATAAAAGGAGGGTTTGGCGGACAGAAGATAGAAGAGTGTTTAGAAACCGAGAAATCCAGGACCTTGTTGAGCATTCACTGCGGTTGGTGCCAGCTAGGCTTAGACTAGAATGCTTTGCCCGCCCCCCAGAGATGACCTTCTAAAGTGCAGAAGAACAGCAAAAGCAGGGAACCGATTAGGTGACTATTAAAATAAACCACTGGGTAAGGGGCACGTCGTGAAGCTGTGGAGGATGAGCTATGACCGTTGTGACTTTTTGTAAAATGAACGTCCAAGCACATGACCCTGGGACAGACCTAGGCAATTCTAATTTTCTAATATTTTGTCTATACTTTATCAATAGAGAACATCTTCTCTACAAACTTCCATGAGCTGGTGATACATTTCTGTAGCAGCTTTATTTTTCACATTTAAGAATGACAGCCTGTGCTTTGTCTGGGCTCTGTGTACCTCGTGTCCATGGGGGAGAGGACGGACTATAAAAGGCTCCCACGAATGCCTGACAGATTCCTGCTAACATTGGTGTGAGGTCTGTGATGCCTCTGTGATGGACCTGGTGACCTGATTCCTTGAACGACTGTCCTGGCCCAGACCGATAGCATTTGTTATACCGGCTGTCAGGTTACCAGTTTGTCAGCAACTCGGAAATTGCACTTACGCTGGAAAAACATAAACTACTGGTTGGTTTATTTAATTGCTTTCGCTCGAGGCTCTTAGTACCTCAGAGAGGTGTCTGTAATCTGCTGAGCATCTAGTATTCTAAAGGGCAAAAGGGTAAGCATGAGACAATATTGCTTTTCCATGGCCAACAGACATGCAGGCAGCTCCTCATGAGAAGCACAGCCACCAGGAAACCAAGCAGAGCGATAGGCTGAGAAGAGGAATGGCTTTGCAGGCCTTTCGTGTGTTTTTGTTGACGATCTGTGAACTTTCACGGCCATTGTGTGTGTGTCTCTGTCTCTCTGTGTGTCTGTGTGTCTGTCTGTCTAATGTGTCCTCATGATCCTAAATAGTTCATGATTCAATAGGGATACTAGGCAGAAAACCTTATTAGTTATTAGTTTATCACTGTAAACACATAGATATCAGGATATCCCACACAGATATCCTCAGGTTGAACTTGGACTGATATTAGTATTCATTGGGCAAATTAAAAAAAAAAAAAAAAGATTCATGGAAGAAGTAAATTTTCATTTCGTAGGCCAGAGGATTGGGGCTTGGGGGAAGCGGTGGATCAATGACTCAGTCCTGAAGCCTCCCTGCACTCCCTCTCCTGGGTGGTTAACAGCCGAGAGCTATGGGGAAGCTCTTTCCAGCCTGGAAGACCTTTAGGACCAGTGCTGCTAAACCTCACAAGTTGTTCAAAAATTCAGTTGTTAAATCACCATCTGGCTTCCCATTAGCCTCTCTGCAATGCTTCACATTGTGTGAAAGAAAAAATATTAAGGAGTTGAAAACTTTGTGTCACGACACCTGTCACCCTTAAAGACCCCGCTATAGAGCTCCATTCACATCCAGTTCCAGGTACTGCTTAGTGCTCCAGTAGCCCTCACACAGTTGGTCCGCCTTGTCCTGAATTCTCCTACGGATGCATCTGGCAAGTCCGAGCTAGTGCTGACATTCAAGGAACGCTGTAAGAAGCAGCTCATTTTTAAAGATGCCTGTTGGACTGTGTTGCCTTCTGCAGTTCATAAAGCCATTTTATGTGCAGGATCTCATTTAATTCTCACCATGACCGTGTGAGAAAGATGATGTTATTCTCAGAGAAGCGAGATCACTGGCCGCAAGGCAGGCTGGACCTAAACCCTAGGTCTTCTCATCCTGCTGCTGTGCCGGTGCTGGGATTGTCAGCCGGTTTTTAACTTCATCTCTCTACTGCTGATGCCAGGTGTTCTGTTCAGTGAAGAACATAGGACACCTGCCCAAATAAACGTTGGCTAAGAGGTGGGTGTCCTGGACCGTGGCCAACCCCACAGTATAAAGCGGTATGCAAACATGTCGGGTGAGGTCAGCAAGACCTCAGCTGTGGGAAACTCCGCAGGGCAAAGGGCCTGGGTCCTTCAGTGGGTAAATTGCAAACAAATATATAAGAGCTGGACCTGCAGATTAAAAGAAACTTAAAAGACATATTTTTTTTAAAACGGGCAAGACCAAACCATAGTGTATAGGCATGCACAGGGTGATCAGTTATTTTTTAAACCACGGGAAGTGATTAAAATCAGGATAGTGGTCGCTTTGGGTGCAGGGAAGGAAGAAGGAGACTGACTGAGCCTGGGTGCATGGAGAGGCTTCTGGCAGCTGGCAAAGTTTTGTTTTTAGACTTAGCTGTCCATTAAAGGGATGCTCACCATGTAACAATTTGCTAAGATACAGATTTGTTTTACGGAGTTTCCAGGTTCTGCGCTTTTATTTTCCAATAATTTTTTTTTTTAATGGTATGCAGGCCCCAGTGCCTCCACCTCCAGAATTTCTTCTGTGGTTTGAGAGGAAAATATGGGTGATTTGGCTAAAGAGGGAGGAGTGGGGATAGCTACCCATCATTTAACTCGCAGAGAGGGCTCTTGGGCCCATCAGAGCACAGACGACATATTCGAGCCAAGGAGCCAGTTTTTTAAAGTCACTTGTGCCCCAGCTGCAGGGACTGTTTGATTTGAGAGTGGCGTCGCTGCCAAACAGTTGAAGGAAGTGCGCATAACGATTCAGGAAGGGTTGGTTGAGCACCTACTATGCCCTGTGGTGGACTGGAAGATGAGGAAATACAAAGCGGTATGGAATAAAGTCCTGCCTTAAATAAACTTACTGTCTTATCTCGAAACCAAGCCAGTGGTGTAAGTCAACCAACAACTGCCAGATGGAGGCGGGCAGGCAGTCGCTGCTTCGGAAGTTAGAGGTCAGTGAGCTTGCAGAAGTGCGAGCAGATCTGCGACCTGATGGCTGCATTTGCTTGCTCCAGTGCTGCCTTTATGCCAGGCAAATATACAGGTTCTCAGTAGGTTGTGACTTCCTCTGCTACCTTGATCTAGTTGCTCTGTAAAATGAGTCTTTTCAGGATTGTTGGGAAAACTAATCCATGTAAAAAGTGACTTTAGATTGCTTTGCCAAGTATTAATAATAATGTTAAGACAGGCAGCTTAGCATAGTGGTTAGGCACACAGATTCCAAAATCAGATTGGCCGAGTTTAGTTCCAAGTCTCACCACTTGCTGGCTGTGTGACCCTGGGTGAGTTACTTAACTTCTCTGTACCTCAGTTCTATAAAAAAGGGGATAACAGTAATATCTACTACATAAGGTTTTCATGATGATCAAATGAGTTAATATTTATACAGGACTTAATATAATACCTACCACCCAGTAAGAGCTTTGTAAATGTTTACAAATAAATAACCTTAATCACATGTACCTTACAAAGTACTTTACAGGCAGCATCTGACTGACTCATACCAACAGCGCCATGAAGTAGATGCTTTATTACAAAGGCTAATATGAGATAATGATATTCAGAATTCCATTGATTGGAATCCAGGAGAACTATGGACTTTTCTTACATTACTGTGACCTTCTTCCCAAACACCTGCATCCCACAATCCCATCCTCTGCTGTGTTTGTGCAGCAGGTCAAGCCAGGGATCCTGGCCAGCTTCCCCCAACACCAATGCCCTTTACTGTCCGCTCCTGCTAAGGCAGAGAAGGGCTGAAGGAAGCCAGAGTATTGACTTTTACAGAGGGGCAAAGAGAGCTGGAAAGGGCAGGAGGGAGCATCGCTAAATGCCATTCGCATGCAGATCTCATCCTCCAGGCTTGCTTGCAAAATTTCAAATCCAAAGACAGAATAATCTGGTCCAAACCTCCTATTTTGTAGACGTGAAGCTGAGAACCTAGAAAGGCAAAGGGACTCACCCAAAGTCACACAACTGCTTAGAGCCGAGATCTTCCCCAGGCAGAGCATTTCCACTGTGAGCCTGGTGCTGGCAGCTACGAGGCTGAGTGCTGGGCCAGGTGCGGTAAACACATCACTTTCACCCTCTCGGCAGCCCTTTATGGATGGATATTAAGATCCTCATTTTATAAGTGAAGAAATCTAGGTTATGTAGCTTACCCAAATCTCACAAGTAGAAAGTGGCTGGGCTGAGACCTAATTGTAAATCACCTAATGCCAAAGTTTTTCCACTGGAAGCAGATGATAAAGTTGGACCAGCCTTCAGCTGCCGGTGTTGGCCCTCTGCCCCGTAGTCAGAGTAGTAGATTTGCTTATAGATGCCCCCCCACTTCACTGGTCACTCCCGTTCTCCCCCAGGACCACAGTCATGCATTTGCAGGTTGGAGCAGTCACTTGCGGTGACACGGTGACATCAGCACCATTGTAAATAAACTCCTGAAAGACAGCTGGGTCCTGGTGGTGACTTTAAACCATGAACCCTGACCTGAAATTGTGCAAAGCTGACTCTCAGGTTGCACCAGATTTTAATTCTGATGATCACCCCTACTGCGTCCCCAGGGGAATTGAGTGCCATTCCTTGCAAGCCTCAGGGACCACTGTCTCCTCAAAGCATGGAGGAAAGCACTGGGTGTTCAGAAATCTCATAGTTCATGGACACACGAGGCTGTCCTTACCCAAGGATTTTAAAACTAGCTAAAGGGCCGCTCAGCTTTCTGGGAGTGCAGGCACAGGGTGCCAGGGTACCGAGGGGACCCCTTGGAAGACAGTGGTAATGCTTCTCTGAGCTTCCTGCCCTTTGAGCATCCTCATGCCCTGAGCTGGATGGACTTCAGTAAAAACTCCAAGAAAGGAAAGGGAAAAAAAAAAACTCTGGAGGAAGCTCTAGTCTGGGGAACATCCCAGGTTCAAATAGGCCACCTAGGGCTGCTGAAGCAAGAATAAGACCTTGACCCCGAAGAGTCTGACTTGTGCCCTGCAGGCCTGTGAGCAGATTGAGCAGGAGAGACAGGAACCCCTTGGCCTCATGGCTCTACTTGGTCTTCATGCCAGCCTGCGAGGGTACGGCCAAAATCCTCTGGTTTCCCATGATTTTACCTTTTAGAAAAATCCCAGTGCTTCCATTAAGAGGCTAATGGGGTACAGGAGTAGGGCAGGCACGATGCAGAGCAGCTAGAGGAATTTGTTCTCCGTAAGATGAATCAGGTAAAAGTTATTGGGCAAAGTGCAAACCACATATTAGCACGATGTTTGCTTTTCATTAATATTGGATTTCTTCAGTTGGCAAGAATATTTGTCTCCGTGACTAAGAAAAAATCATCAGTTTCTAAAGCTGAACCAAGTGGGTCCCAAACCCAGCAGCCACCTGGCAGGAGAAGGAGACCTTGGCCAGGGGTCTCCATCAATGCCGTGCTTTATAACCGGCATGTGAAACGGCCACGCTCAGAAACGGGCACTAGCGCAGGAGGCCAAGGACCTTCCGAAGTCAGGTAAGGTCATCTTGGACAGCAGAACTTGCCCAGGGCTCCCTGTCGCCATCCACAGGCTGATGTCTTCGCTGCAGTTCCGTGGAATTATTTCGTGGTTCCCCTTACACTCCTCTCAGGCCTGGGATTGGGGGTTCAAGATCTCGTGATTATCTTTTAGTCCATTTCCCTGCTTTGCTGTCAAGCCAGGTGCTCCAGTCCTGGATAGGGAGTTCCTTATCATGAAAGACACGTGCCGGCCCTGACCCCCAGGGGTGGTTTTGTGGCTTCGTTGACAGTGTGCGCTTCATTCTGCTACAGCAGAACTCGACTGGGGTCGAGGAGGGAATCCCTGAAGAGGGAAGTAAGAAGTGAGAGATGCTGACTTGCCCACCAAGGCGGAAGTAAAGAAAACTCCAGTCATTCAAATCAACGTGCAGTTCTGTTTCTCGCTCCCCGAAGTTAGAATTAAGAGCTGATACGAGTCTCAGAGGAAGAGCTGGGCCCAATTTTTAATTCAGTGCCCTGTGCTGATGTCGAACCTCACAGGGCTCAGCTTTGTCACAGTGGCAGTTGGCTGCCTCTGGCCATGCGCAGGTAGTTGGTGCCTCTCTTGAAGGCTCAGATCCAAAGACAGGTTTAGGGCCTGAGAACACTGCAAAGGCAAGGGCGAGATCCATCCTGCACCTCCTCCTAGCTCATGCTGCCCCATCCCAGAGGACGTGGGGACAATGCAGTTTTCCTCAGAGAAGTGCAGAGACCCCCTGGTTCCTACAAGACTCCAGGATCCAGAGTAAGTCCTCTGGGGGTAGCTCTGACCCTCAGAAACATGCCTTTCTCCACTGGATTTTGCATCCCTGGATTCACTTCTTGAAAGAGACTAGAGTACCATTTATCAAGCACTTAGTCTGTTCCAGGTCCCGTGCTGGCCAGGTAGACACTTCCTCATTTAATTCTCAAGCCCTGAGGGTAGACATTAATTGTTCCTTTTTATCAGTGAAGAAATGGACTCATAGCATTCAGCTCTTACCTATGGCCTCACAGATTCACAGCTTACCTGACCTTGGGAATGCGAAGGTCATTCATTTGTGCAACCCCTCTGGCTTCCCCTAGAATAAGCCCCCAAAATCCGAGAGAGAGAGAGCAAAGAGAAAGGCGCAGTGCCTTTTGTGACCTCGTCTCAGAAGTCACCCTCTGGCACTCCTCTCATTTTCTATTCATTAGAAGCAAGTCTCTAAGACCAGCCCATGCTGAACGTTGTAAATTAGCCTCCATTTTTTGAAGGTAGGGATGTCAAAAAATTGTGGACATATTTTAAGCCATCGCAGTCACTGTTTCCCACTTGAGCGTGCAGGTGAACTGTAAGCCACATTCTTGGTCCTGGCTCCCAAGACTGAGAGGTCTTTAACAGCGGAGATCATGTCTTGGTCACTAATGTCACCTTAGAATGAAGCACAGGGCCTGGCACGTAGTAGGTACTCAATAAATGTTTGAGACATAGGTAATTAACAAAGAAAGTCTGAAACAGGTAGGTCGTATCGATGACGTAATAATGAGTGTAGTGGTGATGTCTAAGCACTCTGGAGCCTGCTCAGGTTTGTCCACTAACCAGCTGAGTGATCTCATGCAAGTTGTGTTTACTAGAAGGCCTCTGGGTTTAGAAGGAGGATCTCTGCAGGCCCTTTGAGCCCCAACTGGCTCGGATAAAGGGAAATTATCATGAAAGGGCTTTGCAGCCTCTGCAAACAATGTAAGTGCAAGTGTGAGGAACCTCCCTGGGTGGAGCCATCGCTTCCTGACCGAGGTCCCTCTTCTCTCTGCAGATTGCCCTGCTCCCCAACAGTGCCGCTGACCTGGGCAAGTACATCACTGACAACAAAGTGCTGGCCTCGAATGCCTACCTTCCAGGACCTCCTGGCCTGCCTGGGGACCAGGGCCCTCCCGGTGAGTGCAGAGAAGGGCATCAAAGGGTAATAAAGTCACCAACCAAGGCCTGACATGAGCTCACGTGTAGTGGGGACTAGACAGAGTTCTTCAGCTTCCATGAATGAGAGCAGAAGCGGGAGTCCAGGGAACTCCCCGACCTGTGCGACGAGAGAAATCGGGTCCCCAAGCCTGAGAAACCCTCAAAAGCAACAGTGATTTGGAAGGAAAAGGTCATCGTCCTGGATAAGACTTGGATAAGATTTTTAGAGATCATGTTAAGTTATGGAGACACAAAACGAAACTATTTTTTAACATTAACAAACACAAATAGAATCATGTGATGAGCTCATGGACCCATGACCCAGCTCTAACAGCTGACGGCCAGCCTCATTTCCACCCCTCCCCAGTCCCGTTCCCTTCTTCCCCTATTATTTGTGAACACACGCACATCTATTTCATTTTAAACATCATCTATCTATATTTTTATGTCAACTTTACTATTCTATACAATCAAATGTACCCATGTAAATTACAGTTCAACAAGTTTCGACACACGTATACATCCTATATCAAGCCATCACGCTCTATCTATATCAAGATATAGAACACTCCCATCACCCCAAAAAGTTCCCTTGTGCCCATTTACAATCCTCTCCACATCCCCAACTTTAGGCAACCACTGATCTGCTTTCTATCACCATAGCTTTGTCTGTTCTAAAACTTAACAGCAATGAATCTCATATCCTGTGTTCTTTTTGCCTGGCTTCTGTCATTCAGCATATTAGTTTTGGAGATTCACCCTTATTATTAAAAAAAAACAAAACGAAAAACCAAATAGCCTGTCATTCCATCAGGAAATATACAATAACTTTAAAAACTAGTTATGTTTTGTATTTTATTGTGATTCTCTCCGTAGATAGATCAATAGATTTTTTTAACACCGTTAAAAGAAACGAAATTAGTGTTAGCAAACGATTTTAAAACATGCAGTGTCCCGTTCCTCATGATCTTTGCTTAGCAGTGTGCTAGATGTTGTGCGTGACCTCCTGACATTCCGTTTGAGAAGACGAGACACACAGAGTGAAAGCAAATAAACTATAACACTATCTGCACATCCCTAAGTCAGTGCACGGTGCTTCCTGCTGTGGGAGCTTAAAGAACGAAGAGACCACAGCAACCTGCGGTGATGGCGGACTTGGGGTTGGAGCTGGACGAGCCGGTAGGATCTGTCCAAACAGGAAGGACACAGGCAGATTTTAGGTTAGAAGGTCAGCACGAACAAAGGCTCAGAATTCTTCCCACGCCGTTCATGTGTTTTATTCTTCACTTCTGTCTCGATCTCCTGGTTTCCATCAAACACCGGCGGCCTGGGTTTCCGTCTGCACAGAGAGCGAGAACTGGGCCAGGTTTAGCCTCTTGTTCACTCCCTTGGCCAGAGACACTCTGGGTCGGAGTGGAATTTTCTCCAGCAGATGCATCACAGAGGAAGCTTCTTGCTGCTCTCAGTGGACGTGGTTCTCACTCTGCAAGTGGATTCCTAGCGCGACGTTCTCCACCCCTCCCTGGGAGAATGCTCGCACTCTGCTTCCCTGCGGGAAGTTCATCTCCAGGCCAGTCGACATATCACTCTTACAAGGACAAACTAGGGACCAGAGAGCAATTGGCTGTCTTTGTTTTAATAAATGACTTGCTGGATTTTCCTTTCCATTTCTACCATCTGGTTTCTAACATGATTTGAGCTGTCCAGGGTCCTTGATGGAGCAGAAGGTGATTGAGGACTAGCTTTGGCATTGGCGTCTGCCCTCGCTTTCTCCTCCAATCCTGTTTCTTTCTCACTCTGTACTTCTAGCATTGGTTTATGCTGCCCTTCACTGAGATACGTTAGGGCAGCTAGAGAAATAATGAGGCTTATTTTACCCTTACCTAAAAGTCCAGCCCCAAGGCCTATGATTGATTGGGACACCAACACAGGATGCTACACTGTCTTGGAATCCTATGGCTTTGGTGGTGAGGGCGTGGCCGCTCTGTGGTCCCCACTGTTAAGTATGATGTGCTGCCATTTGCACATCGAAGCCCCACATTTTCAAGGCACTTGACATATAGTGATCTCTGAAGCTCATTGATTGTATAAGTGAAGGTAAGATATTGTCTCTGGTAAAGCAGTTATAGGGGAGATCTGGTCCCCTTCCCGAATAAGTTCTTTCAGGCCGCACCTAGAAACAGCATTGAGAATAGAGGTGTGAAACAGGTCAGTTATAAAAGAGAGATGTAAAAGGGGTAAAGTGTGCAAGAACTGGTCACCCGTTGGATAAGGAGATTGTAGATATAGAAAAATCTATAGGAAGACTTTCAAGTTTCCGGCTTGAGTAGATGAGTGACTGGTGGTTCATGAAAGAGAGGAAGATGGGGAAGTCAGTTTTGATCGTGTTAAGTTTAAAATGCCTGTGGGACACCTCAGTGGATGTGTCAGTGGAGATGCAAAAGGCAGAGCACAAAGAGAAATCGCTAAAAGGGCTTGCAGACTCTGGTTGGCTGGAGCCTTGTCCTGGCGGGGTGTGGAGCTGACGAGGTGTTCTTCGATTACAGGCTCGCCAGGACCGAAGGGCAGCCCCGGCTTTCCTGGAGTGCCAGGTCCCCCTGGGCAGCCCGGCCCGCGCGGCTCCATGGGACCCATGGGACCATCTCCTGATCTGTCCCACATCAAGCAAGGCCGGAGGGGCCCTGTGGTCAGTATTTTATCAGAGATCCCCTTACTGTTGTTGAGGAAATTGTGTCCTTGTCCCCTGCTTTTTCCTTATGTTAAACCAGACCCGTTTGTCTCGTAGGGTCCACCAGGTGCACCAGGAAGAGATGGTTCTAAGGTGAGTCTTATGCATGGTCCTTAAAAGCCTACAGTTCCTCAATTTCAATAAAACTCAAGCACATTTTGGATATATATTTCCCCACCAAAACTGGGAAGAAAATCTAAAAAGGAATTTCCTTAAAATGCGAAACAGCCACAGTAACAGAAACAACGACCAAAGCCACTCCTAAGCGAGATGACCTCCATAAACCTTAAACACGCCCCCGTGTTGTCATAGTCACACGTGTTTTTCTCTTTAGCCAGTGTCTTTTTGCAGGGCTATTTTGTGTGTGTCCCCATTTCTTTGCTATGTTTAAGTCAAGAACGGGGGATGTTTCGTTCTGTGCGAGCAGGTGGTTTTACTTTGAGAGCTGCCTGCTACTTGCCTCATAAAGTCCATGTGAGTTACTTTAGAAAGCTCCTAAATTATTCCACACACTGCTTGGAAATATAAGCATTCCTCTTGTCAGATCTGGTTTGAAAATATATGATCTTGGGAAAAATCGGAATGAGAGACACTTGACCCAAGTAGTTCTATTCAAATAAGTGGTCCCATGAGTCCAGCTTCAAACTTATGTTGTTTCTGGTAGAAAATATTTGTGTTTTGTGTGGGAAGACAGCTATGGTGGGTATCTAAAAAGAGACCTGTGGTGGCGGCATCCACGTGGTCCAGAAAGCTAACCTAGACCTTTCTGCTTTCAGGGGGAGAGAGGAGCACCTGGACCCAGAGGGTCTCCAGTGAGTAGCACCATCTGTCTTGCATCCCCAGTGGGAATATTCTTGGCTACAGCTCTGATGAGCCTGCAAGTTGGCCTTATTAGCAAAAGCCAGCCTCTTGCAGCCATCACTCGGCCCACTGAACAGGTCAAGGAGGTTAGGAAGATAATCACAGAGGTCTTCCACCGTTGGTTGGAATTTATTTTAAAAATTCATTTTCTGTTGCTTTTTCTTTTATCATGGCTAATCTTTATTCGGAATGTCTTAAGATGCAGAACCCTAGTATGCCATGAGTCTGTTTTCAGGTATGTCATAAAACATCTGAGAAACTAAAAAAGAACTCTATGGGGCTAAGCTGTAACTGAACATTTAAGAATTTAGCCACCACTATGGCCCTAGCAGATCGGATGGCCAACCCCTCCAGAAAATGCAGAGACATGCAGGGTGGCTTGGGACCACCGAGAAGAAATTAGCTGGATATATGTGTGGTATCTGGGGATTAAAAATGGAAATCAGTGGTATCCAAAAGCACAGAAAATTCAAGCAACTCCTTTACTTTTGAAAAGGTCAGTGTCATTTCTAAAGACAAAGAGCCTTGGCCTTAAAGGCAGGAAGTCTGGATTCCGGTCTCCCTTCCACCTGTCAGCTCTCTGATCGTGGCCATGTCACTCAGCACCGCTGGGTGTCCGTTTCCTTCCCTGTGCAATGCCAGGTGCTATCTGATCTGCCACACCTCAGTGAGCATTAAATGGTGTCAAAATACTATATACATCACTAACTCTTTGCAGATGTAAGCTGCTGGAGTTCTTTTTCCAATTGCAATTGAGATTCCGTTTTGTTTTATATTAGTTTCCTGCTGTTTCTAAGGCAGTACAGAGGTTCTTTCAACTTCATTTAGGTCACAGTTATAGTCAGGCATCCTCATAAACATTTTATAATTTCATGTTTTAAAAGGCAACATTTTTGAGCATCGATCACTTGGAACCCTAGGAAACCCAATGAAGTTGAGACTGTCATTATCCCCATGTTCCGGAAACCCAAAGAAATTAAGTAACTCTCTAGTAAGTGGCAGAGCTGAGATTGAAACCCAGCAGAACCCCAACCTCTTAACCACTACTCTACACCTTCATGTACCTTCCAGGTGTCTTTGGAAGGTCACCTAGGAGGGTTATTCTCATGGTCCTTCATTCTATAAGACGTGACATAGCCTAGAATTAGGAGGGAAGAGAGACGAATAGGTCACGTGGGAGAGAAGGAAATTAGAAAGCGCCTCAGGAACCCCCGCCCACCATCTATGGCAGAGCTTCCGTTGACTCCAGATAGAGCGCAGAGTTGTCAACTAAATAGCTGCCAGCAAACAGCGGGACTAGCAAATCGCGGAGCGCCCGAGAGCCGTCGCTTTGCAAAAGGCTGCGCCCCGTGGTGGTCTGGCTTTGACTCCTCTCCTGTGCACAGGGACCCCCTGGCTCTTTCGACTTCCTGCTGCTCATGCTGGCCGACATCCGCAACGACATCGCCGAGCTGCAGGAGAAGGTGTTCGGGCACCGGACTCACTCTTCGGCGGAGGAGTTCCCTTTACCTCAGGAATTTTCCAGCTATCCGGAAACCGTGGACTTCGGCTCTGGAGACGACTACCCCAAAAGAACCGAGACGAGAGACTTGGGGGCCCCCAGAGACTTTGATCCTTAGCGCATCCCAGAATCTTCGTGCCAAAGGAAGAGAAGAGTTTTCACACCTGAAGTTACATCATCGGGGGGAAAAAAACACGCACGCACACCACCGGAGACCTAGAAAAGATGCATTTTTATTATCTTTACTCTTTCTTTCTACTCCTCTTCATCCAAATACCATTTTCAGAGGCCCCTGCTGGGCATGAGGGACTGAATGGTGGATGCTCTGGCTTCTGCTTCTCTCTCAGAGGGCATCTCCTTGGGAACTTCTCTTTTACTTTTTTGTCAAGATTTTCTGGATTTCTGAGTTAAGTATTATCACAGTATCTTAAATTTAACAGAATAAAAGGGGAAAGTGGCAAGGTGAACTCAAAGAAATATGAGGTTACTTATGAAATATATACACGGGCCTGTGCTCCAAGAGACCGTGACTCCTCAGAATCAAAATTAGGGCTCGTCAGTTAAATGGACGAGACGACAATGCATAGTTACATCATTCTTTTTCCTTGTCGATGTAACGGATTTTAAATATTCTAGCCTCTTGTCCAACCTAGTTTCCCAATTTTGGTTAAAGAAAGGAGGGAATTAAGAAGGAGCAGAGATTAGGAAAGAGATTAAAATAACAGTCATATGTTTACTGTCGTACACGTTGCCACATTCCAAATTCAAATACGACTATTAGGAGTTCGTGCCACGCTTATCTATAACTATCCTATTCAGGGAAGAAAGCCACTCTAGCTGTAGAAATAAATCCTCTTTTCAAAACAAAGTGAATGAAGTGCCCTGATTCATATGAGAACAGTGACCCCTACTTGGCCAGGACATTTTAAAGCCGTTATATCAAATGAGAGAGCTTGCTCGGTAAATCACAGGTTATTTATTAAATAAGGGTGACTGACCTTTATAGAGAGGTACAGAACTCACTGGCTCTGATCAGCTGTCTAGAGGCGCCACTGGGCCTTGATCCCGGCTGAGTCAGCACGTAGTGGGGCTCGGGGCTGGAAGCAGGTGGCTGGCTTGGGCTGTTGGTGTGGGGGCAAGGGAGCCTCGGGCAGGGTCCCCGCTGACCAGCAGAGACAGGCTACTTTGCTTTCCTCGTCTGGCGTCAGCCAAGCTTGACAATGTAGAGAATACCACACTATTGAAAGTTCTCAGGTGTGGAGAGAGAAAAACAATAGTTCTCCTTGTTTGGTAGAAATTTCCTTGCCCCTTGTCCCATTTTTCCTTAATTTTCCATAAGTTAGTCCAAGTTCCAGTTCTTGCAGGCCTTATCCTTGATTTCCGCTCCCCTGTAAATGCGGGACACAGTTGGGAAAGGGGTATATCCCCAAACCTCTGCTTCAGTCAGTGTTTGCTCATACTCTTCTGCCTCCCAGAGAAAGGCAGATTCCAGAAGAGGCTTTCCCTGCATCCTTAGAGACAGCAGCAAGAGTCGGTACCCACAGAAGCGTCTCCTTTGTAAGATGGTTGGGGAACCTCTTGGTTTTGATGGGCGGCTTACAGGTTTCTTCAAGTCCATGTCCTCATGTCACACAGAATGGCTTTTCATCCACCTGTTCAGGAGACCTTCACCCTTATACTGAATGAACCTCTCCAGTGATCATTGCCACAGCTCAGGTTCGCTCCTGAGAGGGTTCCCATTTCCCACCTGTGATTTCCCCCTATATTTTGGGAGGTTGGCGATTTTCTTTTTCCCTCATTTAACTGTCCTCTTTGGAAAGCTCGTTTAAAGAGACCCGCTGTTGGTGTTTGCATGCCACGCTTCAGGTTTCTTCAGAATGATAAGAAGGGCTTCTGTCTGTGAATCTCAAGTGACAACAGCCTTCCTCCCCTCGTTTCCATGAGAAACACAGGACTCCAGTCAGTCAGCTGGTGGCTGTTTTTCACAGATACTTTACTCCACTATATCTTCCTCATGCAAAATCTCCAGTGACTGTCCACCAGAATGGTACAGCTGAAAGCAAGTTCATTCTCAATACTCCTTTTCTAGCCTCTTCCTTTCTCCCTTCAGACTCTCTAGGATACAGTCTTGCAGCAGAAGGCCTCACCAACCACAGGTTTACGAAGAGATGCACAGCTGTCGATTCCCATCTGGAACATGTTTAATGTTTGCCTGCTTGTAGAACAGTCTTTAAAAGGTGTAAGCGGATGAATGCTAAAGAAAACTATGCACTGCTCTATGAGAAATGATTAGATCCAGCTTTGATTTTTTTTTTAAAAAACATGAGAAATTTTGTTACCTTTTCTTCATGGTGACCTGTGTTTAGAAATGTAATCTTTATTGTTAAATGCTCATAAGATGCAACCAGATTACACGTTTGACGTGCAGAAGCTAGGATAAATATATTAAAAGAATGGTTGAAAGTTGTAATATGGGAGATTTACGAGACTATTCTAGATAATATTCTCTAGCAAAACACAATAGCCTATATTTTGTCATCTCAATCTCCTGGATCAGGTTCATTTATAAAATAATTATTCATCCTCAGATTTTCAAAACTTGGACTAGGCCTATAGGACTAAATATGTACTCTGTATGCCCAAATTATATTTTTCAAAGATGTATTTGGCATAAAAATGCACTGTTATTTCCTGTGTATCTTTTAGTTATGTATAGGAAACCACTGCTTCACTGTCTAAGCAGGCCATCTGCTCAAGACAGAACAGGAAAACCATTTGGGGAGTAAAATTTGCTAGTTTTGCTAAGCCACTTCATGTTTTCAGGGGGAAAAAGATCTTCGCATACCTTTCTAGCAGAAATGTGGACCTCAGATTTTTGCACCCTGGTAACTAGCTTTGTGAATAGGACTTAATAATCGATTGCTTCAATTTGGAGAAAGCAATGGGAATGAAAATCTGGTATGGAAAACAGAACAAGGAGGAAAAACACTTTAGTTTAAGAATATCCCCCCTCCTTTCCCAAGAAATTATAAGCTTTCTATGCCAAAGGGCATGAGGGTATAACGGGAATGCTATCTTCTGTGTTCATTTCAACATCTGCCGCAGAAGGAACTGATCAACTGAGGTCATTTCTACTGTATATACTCAGACAGGTATGTCCATAGATAAACAGGTGAATAATAAATGCGCTCTGGCGTGGGGGAAGGGGCAGTACTCCACCACATACTAGGTGAAGGGCCCGTGGTTGTAGCCATGCTCCCTTTCCATGACTTTGGCCATGTGAGCCCTGATTCCGGGCACACAGGGCACGATATTCTCTCTGACTAGGCATCAGACATTTCCTTGGGTTGACAGCAAACCCCTCATCATACATCGGGTTTCACTCCCCATCCCTCTCTCCCCTCCAACCTGTCACAGAGAGAGGCAGCAGCCTCATCGTGCAAACTTAACATCCTCCGGATAACCTTCCTGAAAGGGACATTTCTTTGCAGGAATCCAGGCCAAAGAACTAGTAGAATGGAGCCATCTGAAGTTATTAATAATGAATTCAGGGAAATAAATGAATTTTTTCCTGGCGTAGTCAGTACGTATGTTTCACAACAAATCAAAAAATAATTTTCCATTTGAGAAAAAAATGACTATAATTGTTAAAGCAGAAACCCTTGGACTTCACATGCTTCTTCAACAAATATTACTGCTTTAGGGAAATCATAGTAAAAAAAGACTCCTTTATATATCCCCAGAGACCTCATCCCCAAGCGCTCTGGGGAGTTTCCTGTGTGTGTCATGGTGCTGTGTTTATTTCCCAGTGACTGGTCATCATCTTCAGTAGCCATGTTGTTCATTATCCCAAGTCCATATAACAGCTGAGCTAGTATTCAAATAGTTCTGGCTGTGATACTATGAAGTACTTTCGATAAGATTGTATATGCTTAATAACAAAGTTATTTTTCTTATGTGATTGTCCTGTGTTTTGTCCTGACACCGGGTCCTATGGAACATGTTGTCTTTTTACAAGATGAATACAAAGAGATGGGCAGAGACAATTCTCTTGAGAGCCGGAAACTGCATTCTGGGTAGGCCGCCTCCTGGGGTCTGAGTGTGGTCCCAACATTTGGATCTGAGTCAAGGTCTGGACACCTGGGTTCCTCTGTATTCTGAGTCTCGGAAGTCCACGTCCCCCAGCTGAGAGCATCCTCTGGGATTCCCGGCTGCGACTTTCAAAACAGGTACTC
Organism: Pteropus medius; assembly: GCF_902729225.1. Classification (NCBI taxonomy): domain Eukaryota; kingdom Metazoa; phylum Chordata; class Mammalia; order Chiroptera; family Pteropodidae; genus Pteropus; species Pteropus medius. The sequence continues at coordinate 11,697,790 of NW_024340849.1, forward strand.
TCTGGGGTTTCTAAGGAGCTCACAGATGGAAGGCCTGTTAGGGTTCCACCTCCTTCCTCCCACTGTACCCCAAGCAACTCAATCTTCAACTGGCTTTGGATTAGAATTCCACGTAATGTTTCCTGTGGAGGGTGAAAAGAAGTCGACAGCTGAAAAACAAAAAGGCAGGGGGTGGGGTAAAATAAATAGAGTTGGGGAGAGGAAGCCCCCTGAGTTGGTAGCTGAAGTCCCTTTTGTGAAGATGAGAAGGGTGTTTTCATCAGTGGGTCCATTACAGGAGGCAGTCGCACCCTTCAGGGTGCCTTTAGCATCCTGAGGGGCACCTGTATTTATACATCACTTTCTTTGACAAATATTTATCAAACGCTTGTTGAAAGCTGTGCAGACACAATGGGGAGCAGAAATGTCATAATCTCCGTCCTCTTGGGACTTCCTGGCAAAACAGACAAGGATCCTTCCAGGCAAAATAAATGAATCACATAAATATGCAATTACAAGCCGATAAGTGCTCCGAAGGAGAAGCACCGTGAGAGCCAAGAGCAGCCCGAGCCAGCAGGCCCCGCCCTTGGCTCCTGGTGCATGCCTTCCCCACTCACACACGCAGCACCCAACAGCGTCCACACCACAGCCGCACCAACCTCGGCCCTCCCGGAGAAGAGCTTCCTGGATGCTCGGGGTGGAACAGCAGCCGATGGAGATCTGGGAGACCGTGTATAATCTTTCCAGGCTTCTTCATTTAAAGAACAGCTTGACGAACCAAAAGCTGGGTGAATGCTTCCCACCGCCTCTGCACATCCCATTTGTGTGGTCGCCTGGTCACCTCATGCGCTCAGGTCTGGAATCCCAGCAGGATCTGAGGCTGGTTTCTTCCTAACCAGGACACTAAAGTTTTGAAAAAGCTTGCTGTGCTTTAGAAACACCCCCAGCTCCGTGTGCCAGTTGTCACCACTTGCTCAGGTCCTTACAACGTTATAGGTGGCTACATGGGAATCTGCACTCAACCTCTGTGGGGGCCACAAGGAAACCTATGAGGGTTATGTGGGGGCAGCTGTAGGTGAGCTGCAAGTTTCTGGGGGACTGGTAGAGATGTGAGGAAGAGAGGTGTATCTACTTCCTCGGGCTGCCATAGCAAAGTGCCACATCCTGGGTGCTTAAACAACAGAAATGTGTTTTCTTACAGTTCTGGAAGCTGCAAATCCAAGAGGGGTTGGCAGGGTCCATGCCTTCTGGAGGCCCTGAGGGAGAAACCACGCCATGCCTCTCTCCAGTTTCTGGTGATTGCCAGCAACTCTTGGCATTACTTGCCTCTGACGTCACATGCCGTTCTACATTCATGTCCCTGTCTTCACGTGCTGTTCATGCTGTGGGTCCTGTGTCTCTGTTTTCTCTTCTTGTAAAGACATTAATTATTGGATAAAAGCCCATCTTCATCCAGTATGACCTCAATTTAATTATATCTGCAAAGACCCTGTTCCCAAAGACAGTCACATCCTGAGGGGCCAAGTGGCCATGAATTTGGAGGAGGTGGACACTATTCAACCCTGTATAAGAAGGAAATTTTCTGCCTGGCCATTAACTCTTATCCCTCTGCTTATTTCCTTCAGTAGGATTTTCCCAGTCTGAGATTCTTACCCACTTCATTCAGTAAAACTGTGTGGAGGGCCAAGGATAGAGTAGAGATGGTACAAAGTTCCTGTCCTCATGAAGTATGCCTTCTAGTCCACGAAGACAAACGGAATTATATGCGTTAGTCAGCATTCTCCAGAACGCGCAGGATGTGTATGTGTGGATAGGTAGATAGAGATGCGTGTGTATTTATCTGTCTGTCTACAGGGAGAGAGAGATGTATTTTAAGGAATTGGCTCATGGGACAGTCGAGGCTGTTTCCCAAAGATGGGAAGGCAGAAATGAAGTCGACGCAACCCGTCGACTCAGTTGAACTTGATTCGCCTCCTGTTCTGTGCGGTGCGGTCTCTTCACCTGCGTCCCCAGGCAATTCAGAGACTCGCTTCTCATTCATTTCTGGCAAGGTGACAACTTATGTTTTAAGTTCTCACTTCTCCCTCAGTCTGTTTTCTGTGGCGTTTTCTCCTCTTCCGTCTCTCCTGTCACTGCCAGCCACGCTGGGAATGGGAGCTGTGGGGAATTGATTAAATCAGAAAGGAAGTCGTATCTATGGAGTCGTGTCTTGCTTTATAAATAGTTTTTATGATATATGAGGATGGAACTGTTTCCAGAGTCAAGTTCTGTTAGTTTTGAGGTTTTTAGCTATAATCCATGGGATTTCTTGGCTCTCTCTGCTCTGCCTGCCTCCCTCACAGAAACGCAGTAATGTGTTGGATCTGCCCTGAGTCAGCTCGGGGACAGCTGTCAACCTTTTTACCCCCAGCATTCAGAGATAATACACAGCATCTCGCTGGACTGCCATCACTCCATGTGATTTAAAGACCACGTGATGTGGAATACTTCTCCCCTGTACCGACCGGGTCATTGATTTACAGTTCAGTAAAAGTCTCGGCCAAAACCAGAGGAACGTGTAGATGCCTGTAGGGAGCCATATGCCGTAATTTGCCTTCTGAAAAAAAAAAAAAAAAATTCTGGGAAAGAAAGGTGCCACACCAATTGAATTAGGCTCAGATTATTCAGAAAGGAAATAACAGCTGGGAAACATTTCAAAAAGAGACCCCTTCAAAACAGGCTTCCAGGGACAGCCGCCAAGTCTATTTTTCTTTTCTAGTTCCTTCTACGGTGACGTTGGCAACCGAGATCCAGTGTCACCCCCCAGATTGACACACACTTTATGTGTAAATATTCACACGAGGTGAGATGGAAGCTTCTGGATGGATATGATTTGGTTTGGGCGTTCCAAAAAAAAGGTTTTTCCAGCTATACGGCACCTTTTACCAAGGTTAAAATCCGGGGCCACAGAGGGGGCACTTCCTCTTAGTCTTCGCTGAGTCGTCAACACCCACTTCATCGCCCTGGGCCTTTCTCTGCTCGGTTCCCTGATTACTGGACTTGGAGTTCCACTCGGTGGCCCATCCATGGTCAGATGGGATGGAGGGCTGGTGCCCGTTTCGCAGGGAAGTACATAGGCAGCTCACAGGCATCCCTTCCTCGAGGAAATCAGTTTTTTTGTTTGTTTTTTTGTTTTTTTGTTGTTTTTGGTTTTTGTTGTTTGTTGTTGTTATTGTTGTTTTTGCCTTTTTCTCGATTCCAAACATCCCCAGTGAAACCAGAGAATCTGGTTATTGTTCTCAGGAGACAGTTGCCTCCTCTCCATCACTCGAGGGTCAGGGGTGGGGAGAGGAATCCCATCCACACAGAGGGGCCTCGGAGATAGGAAGGGCCACCTTCTGAGGGAAAGGGGAATCTGCAGCTGACAACCCAACATACCAAGCGCCCCCCACCAACTGTGAGTCCGCCTCAAGTCTGGAATTCTCACCACTAACCTTCCTTCTTAGGGACCATTCACTTGGGCTACACCTCCTGGTTATGAGAATGGTTATTTATCAACCAGCAGGCACATGGAGAAGCTAGTCACCTGACTTTAAGACCAAACAGAAAGCAATTTTGTGGAAATTAGATATAGTGAGGAGGAATAAACAGCTAACCTCAGAGCTACACCCAGGCATGGCTTGTTCCCAGGGAAGGAGGGTAGGTTATAAGAGATGCTAAGACAACTTATAGCTTTGTTGTCTCAAATGTACCTTTTCTTCCAGTTTAATGAATATTCTCTCCGCTAACCATTTTATATTTGGGAGTTTCTGAGTCACTTCCATTACTAGTTGAGTCACCCTCATGCCATACTAGCGGAATGTGAAGGAATGGATTCAGTCTCACTTGAAACCATTTGGCTGAAGGCTATGTCCAGGCAGGAGCTGTGCCAGGGGCTTCTTTATCTCCCACTGCGTGTTGGCTTCAAAGATAAAATCTTTATTTTCTCCTGAACGGAATCTGGAGGCTTTATCAGTAGGTAGTTTTACCATTCTCCTACTCTTAGTCATAAACTTCTTGAAGACAAGAATTTTAACTTAATCATCTCCATAACTTCTGGGGGCCTTAGGATAATACTTGGTGCACAATAAGCATTCAGAAAAGTTCTGCAGGAAGCAACCAATTGCTAAGGATACAGCCACTAGTGGCTTCCAAGTACTTCATTCAATTATTTAACAAGTATGTGTTGACTACCCCTACGTGACATACACTGTGGTGAACCCTGAAAATACAGTAGATATCAAGACCAGCCCTGGTCCCCATGTGTATGGATTACAGTCAAATGAATGAAGTCACAGGCCTGTGTCAATACATACCAAGGTCCTATAACTTTTAAATTTTTCCTCTGTACAGAATTTCCCCCAAGAATCTTTATTTTACAATTTAAAACTGGATTCTTCATCCTGGATAACACTACCGGTTATGACTCTACACACTGGTCACACTATGTCAATAAGACAAGGCCTCTCCCCTACTTCTGCTGCCTCTTCTGCACCAAGTATGGATCTACAGGTGGGTTGAGCAAGCTGCCAGGCCTACCCAGTTAATTTTATTTATGTACGGAGATCATCTTGTTTTATCTTTGAAATCAGCAAGGATCCAATCACAAACGAACACAAGCACCCAAAAAGCTGTGGATCTAAAAATTGAGACGTGTTCCTTCATCTTTGTGAGGCATAGCACCCTATCGCCATTAGCACTGTCCCTCAGAACTCTGCACTCTGTTTTCAGACAAAGAGAGACATCTCTGCTGTAATCATGCTGGTGTTTCACAACTGATGTTGCCTTGGTGATGCATGTGAGGAAATCCAGACACAGGCGATGTTTTCCTTCCAATGCCAGGGGCAGTGAAAAATGAAAGATGTGCATGGCAAACCAGATGAGGTTATTCGGTTTCAAACCGGGAGGGAGAAAAGCATGCTTGTGTGGATTTGCCTGCACAGATTCACAATTCTTGGACCTCAGGCCCATAATTGAGATGATGCTATTGGCATAAGGGATGTCCAAATATCTCCATAATTATTCTTGATTGAGATGACTCACTTTGGGGGAAGGTGCGTGGAGGGGTGGGAAGGATAAAAGCAGAATTATTTATTGGACCAGATTTATCTAATTCTGATTTGCAAGTTTGCGAAGGTCAGTCCATGACACCATTAAAACATTATATGTGAATTTTAGTATTTAAAAAATCTTTTTAAAATACTTAAAATATTATGATGTCTGTTATATATCTTCAAAATCATCCCATGGGGTAGCAAGAATGGGTGGGGATATAGATAAAACCAGATTGTCCATATGTTGATAATCGTGAAAGCTGGGTAGTAAGTACATTATAATCCTTCTACTTTTGTGTATGTTTGAAAATGAAAATGTCTGTAACAAAAGGCCTTTCAAAATTGTATGAAGATTTAGTAGCTTTAAAAAATCACTTGTCTACGACCATGCTACCCTGAACAAGCCCAATCCAGTCTGATCTCGGAAACTTAGCAGGGTTCGGCCTGGTAAGTACTTGGATGGGAGACCACCTAGGAAGTCCAGGTGCTGTAGGCATAAAAAATAAAATAAATAAAAAATCAAATGAAAATAAAGGATTATAAGCTGAAAAGGTCCTTGCAATCTGTGAGGTCAACCAAGGGTTGCCTCACCTAACCAAAAAAATAAAAAATCACCTGCTGGTTATGGACGAAAGCACTGTCTAGCCTAAGGTAGAGGTCACAGGCCAGTGTCCGCCTAGGCTGCAGGCGTCTGTTCCCTACGGGGAAGTTCTGAGCCCTCTTCCTTTCCAGAGCTGTCCCCATTTGACAGAACTGGCTCTGTCCCAGAGAAATCCAAGCCATACACTTTGGATGAGATGAAATCCCATCCCTGTTTTTTATTGTTTTTCTTCCTTACGTAATAGGCCCAACATTAGTGGCAGAAGCTGAGTTGTACACCCTTCACTGCCATATCCGAGCAGGGTTTTTCCTCTAAACATTCCCCATGGGCTAATCTATTTGGGATTTGTCACAGTCATTTCCTGACCATCCCGTGGCCACAGGCGAAAGCACTAGGATTGGGTTCCGTCCCTAGTGAAAAGAAATTTTCAAGCCTCAACAAGCTAAAAATCTTTGCGCAGAATTTGCTTTGGCCCTCTTTCCACACTACCAAGCTCCGTAGATACAATTGTACCAGCTTCTCTCCACTCCCTTGGGCACTGGACAAAAGGGACCTGAGTGGAGTGGGACTCTGGATCTCATGGGAAAAAAATTCCAAAGATTTTCCATTATTTTCTGTCCCATTGGTCAACTCAGTAAGTTCTAATCCTAAACAAATTAGAAACTTCAGTTTTCTGTAAACAAACATTTACAGTGATAAAATGTTATCTCTGTTGTTGGTTACCCAGAAATTCTTCTTTCCGGTAACAAAATCTACTTTCCTTTGGCGAGCCCATTTGATATAGTTGGGGTATGGCTGACCCCACTTCCACCACAGAGGGGGACATATACGTGACCCAGGCCTGTCTACATGGTATCTCTGATGCCAATCAGTACCTAGAACACAGTAGGTGAGTAGTAAATGAATAGATAGATGAGACTTTCAGTTATTAGTAAAGAAAAATCTTGGCTATGGTGATTGCTCCATTAGTAAGTGTGCATCTTGGCACCCTTTCACACTTTTAAATACTGTTGGGGACCCCAAAGAGCTACCAATGCAAGTCATCTTTTCTGCTGCATGGAGAAAGCCTGCCTGAGAATGAAGTCAAGATGAAGAAAAACAGAGCCAAGAGATAGAAAAACAGAACCAAAGTGACATGATCTGAACATCTGGGAAATGCCCAAAGTGAAATCTATCCCAGAATTTTTCAGTTATGTGAGTCACTAATTTTCTTTGTTGCCTAAAATAGTTGAAGTTGGATTCTGTTGGAATTGTGGTTTCTGCAGAATAACTTGGGCTGTAGAGTCATGATTTCTCACTGCACTCATCCTCACAGGTCCGAGTGGCCATTAACAATGGGTCCACGTGGCTGTGGAATGTACAGTGAAGCATTCTCTAGCACTTCTGAGCTAACTGCCATCAGAAGTTTGAGAAATTTGTGAGACATCATATGTGTGAGACATAATGGTCCAGAAAAAAAAAGCTTTGAGTGGTGGTTAGACTATACCCCCAGAGATATTTTAAGAATGTACAGGCTCAGGGACAGAGCAGTGATACTAAGCTATGTGAAAGTTTACAAGGTCTAAGGTCTACTCTTAGCTATAAAAATTGAGTTGTGGCTTTTAGATTGTTCTATGTCACAAAAGACTTTGTAGTAATTATATTGATCATTTTTAAGATTTGAAAAAGCTGCATACCAACTAAATTGGTAAATTAACCTAGACTCATATGGAATCCCTAAAATAAAAAGAGAAAAAAGGAAGTTTTCAAGGACTAGGCATTAAAGGTTGTTTTGGGATGTAAGGCACAAAGGTAGATGCTTTGGAGCAGGACTGCCTCAGTCCCCCAGAACGCAGTTGACAGTGACTGGAATCCATCTGAAATTCATAATTATGTCTATGACTCAGTAAAGACAGCTTTGCTTTCATGTTCCAACAGAAAGAACCACAGCAATGCGCTCTTTTCCCGGAGAATCCCAGAATGACTCTTGAAGCCTCAGAAGTCTCCAAAGTGAGCAGCATGGACTAATATAAGCAATTTTGAACTTCTTCACTACCCAAAAGACCCATGTGACTTCTTACAGTTGGTAAATCTAATTAGAAGTGAGAAAAACAGAGAAGTAAGTCTATCAGCAGAACTGGCCCAAAACCTCAGGCCAGAGATTCTGGGTGGACCTGGGAAGCCAGAAATGATGTAGGTATGACTGGCAACCCTTAAAATTAGACCTCTGAGGCAGAGACTGCTAATTGTCCTTAACCTTCTCCCTTAGTAATAAAACTGGTTTTTAGCTGGGCTCATGTGCATCCCACCCACCCCCCCCCAACCGCAAAAAAAACACTACATTTCCCAGACTCCCTTGCAAAAAGAACTGTCATGTGACTAGGTATCAGTCAATGAAGATAAGCAAAACTTCATGTTTAACTTCCAAAACATGTCCTTAAACACAGGGACGTGCTCTTTTCCTCCTTTCTGCTGGTTGGAATTTAGACGTAATGTTGAGAACTTAAGCGACCATTTTATACTGTGAATTGGACCATTGAGGAGGGTAGAGCAGAAAGAAAATGGAGCCACAGTATGATCATACAGCTATTCCACTAAGCCTTGCCTGCCTGTTGTGAGAGAAAAATGAACTTCCATCTCTTCTAACCACTGAAATTACTGATATCTTTTAGTTTTCTGTAATAGGTGGTCAAACTTAATCTGATCTGATAAAACTCTCAATAGATAAATTCTTTGCAAGTGGAAATTAGCATGCCACTTAGCTGTGTGAACTTGGGCATAGTAATTCAACTTGTCTCAGTTTCCCCATCTGGGAAATGGGTATAACAATGTTTTCTTTATTCATCAGGGTCTCCCTGTACCATAAATGCCATGAAGAACTCAATATGTGGATCGTAGGAGTTGAACATATCAGTCTGTTCCCCTTCCTCCCTGTCTCTTCTCTTCTCAAGCAGTTTCTGCATTTCCTAGATGACTCGGCAGATGGAGCAGTTGAACTGCACCGTGAGCCTCAGCGCAGCTGGCCTGAGTCCCTTCTCCACAAAGCAGCTGCCTCGTGCTGCTTTCACTGGAGACAAACCTACATTCCTTCTCGGATGTTCGTCAGATGAGGGTAACGGTCCTGGCAGCAGGCAGCAACAGCAGTGTCACAATGTAGTCTGACACCAAGCCACCCAGAGGCTCCCATACAAAGTCGGTTTTCCATGCCTGTGACAGTCAAACTAATCATATATTGCTTTTCTGCAGGCTCTTAGGCAAGCTTCAGAGGCCTCTTTTTAGGGGCCAACTTCTTACCAATTAATATTCTATCTGGAAGGAAGGCTCTGTTAATTACCTGGTAATTTTGTTTAGCTTTTGGAACCAAGGAGAATATGTTGGCTCCCCATTTTCTTGTCTGCTTGGATGAAGGGAAGTTGATGTGCTAAGTTGGATACGAACTAGCATAGGATACTCAGAGGGAGCTTTTTATATGGGGCCGCCTTTCGCACCCCCGTCCTCAGAAGTTTATGAGCTTGAATCCAGCACCTAACCTCCTAGGATCCAACAAACATCGCCTGGTCTGCCCAACTTCAAGCTGGGTAAGCACTGGCCCTACATAAGGAGTTGGGGATCGAGTTTGGGACACCTGGGTTAGAGCAGCGTGCCAGGGCAGAGCCCCTAACAATAATATCTCAGAGCACAATTTCCATATTATCCCAGCACAGCAGAATTGCTGGGGGCTGTAAGTTCAATGGAAACAGCACTTTTCCACCCTAGTAGACTCAATGTCCCCTTTTATAACCAATATTGTGCAAATCTCCCCTGTAGATCCTAAAATGAAATGCATGGATACATCTTATCTCCACAGGTAAGAGTTTAATCACTCTAATGTCCCAACAGTAATGGAAAGAACAAATGAAAGTGAAGTCATTATAATAAATTAATATGTATTTCAATATGTAAATGCTGAGACACAATTACAGGCGGAAGACAGAAGGAAGTAGTCCGATGCTCACGCTTGCTCACCCAAATGTGACAGCCACCAATACAGAGTGTCAGTGACTCAGATACCATGAAGCTGCATTGCACTGGTGAATAACTCTCAGTAAAGTTCCAACCAAATGTAAATATAATTTTTCCTTAATTTAAATAGAATTATTGTAAATCGAAGCCATAAAAGATAAACTGTGTTTATATGGAAGACAGAGTTAGGCTCTAGGCTCTTTGTTACTTGGTGAAGAGTTAGGCTCCTTCACCTCCTAGACACACACACACACACACACACACACACACACACATCATTCATAATTTCCAAAACAACCCCTAGGAGGCAATATTTCCACTGTTGAGAACCACCCATGTGGAAGGCCAGGGGGTTCCCCAAAGCACAGGGAGAGCCTTTAGCTGCCTTCCAGAACTCTTAGGAACCATCGGGTTCTCCAGGTAATTACCTAACACCTCTCTCAACTGCAGAAGCCAGGACTTTTGCACACCTGATGCCAGATTCGATTACAATGCAGGGTGGAGACCTATCACAGGTGGCTCTGTGCTGGTTTTTGTATGATGATGCAGCTATTATCTCAGACCTCACGTGGAACAACACCGCGGCCCACCATAGTCAGCCTGGGAAGTGCAGGTGAAAAGGGGGCTCATTTCCTGAGCTGCCTTCCGCCGCACTCCACCTTGCCAGGCTACGGGGGAAAGGCCTGGAAGCCAGGGCCACAGCAGATCCCTACAGAACAGGGCTGGCAGAGCCCTGCACCGGCTTCTGTGATTGGCTGGCAGTCTGGGGCATCAAGAGACTCCTGCTCTGAGCTCCAGTTAACTGAGTGTTCTGGTTACTTGACAGTTAATTCGCAATTCTGTTCATTTCAATCCTTGTAAAACTTTTTAAAAATTCATGAACTCACCTTTTCACCAAAACAACAATGGTTTAGTTAGTCAAAATTCCTTTTTATTTCCTCTCTGTCCCAATTTCTCATAATGGGGTTATGTTATTTCTGTGTGAGTAGAAATGTATCAGGTAAACACACAGGTCCAGTTTCCTGGCTTAATGAATAGTAGATGCTAGAGCATGGAACTTTTGTTTCAGTAAGAATACTGCGCTTAGGGGTCCTCTTTCTGAATAGGTCTCGCCACGGGTGGTACCTATAGAGGCATCAAAGATTGTGTTTACTGTGGTTTCTGATCTCAGGAAATCTGGAAGACTGATTTGCTTTAGTTGTTATGAATTTTTCTACTACAATAATTTTTTTTACAATAAATGTAGTGTGTGCTGTGTCATTTGGAGGTCTTCTGAGAAGCAGATACAAAGATGGATTTCAATGTACTTGTCTATTAGAGGAAAGGCCTGAGAGAAGAAATAGGCAAAGAGCCAGGACTGGCTGAGCGCAGTCAGGCCGTAAGGCAAGTGCCATCCCAAGTACTTGTTGGCGTAATTCTGTAGCTAATTAAATATTAACTGTATCTCTGAACACATGAATATGTGAAAAAAGAAAACAAGATTGAACACTTTGAAGACACGGTAAAAACAAATACATAGTCACTAAGACATATTTTGATCAAATCAGATATAGGTAATATTACTATAAAGTGTAGGGGAAATTTATTACTATTTAGTAGAATTCCTCACTTTTATAGTGTGGCAGTGTCTCTGCAGTTTAAAGAAACTAGAACTGGAAATCATTGCCAACGCATTAAGGATGTGATCTGTGCAAAAGGAATGATAAAGGCTCTAATCAATAGATCCTATAGAAAGAAAAGACGATAGGCTTCTATCACAAGATTGGTGTGAGTATACATGTCTATGCTTAAGCTAAATGAAACTATTTACATTTTTTAAAGCCTATAATTTGATGGACTTTTCCAATTAGCCAACCAATGACTCCTGACTGTGGGAGATTTCTACATTTATTAAACACAGTACAACTGCATTTACCACTAATTTTTACATGTGAGATAATAACGAAAAAAAGCAAGGTGTTCCTGGGATGGAAAGAGTATGTGAAGGTCAATTTAGGGTCATGGTTAGGTCCTTTTAATCCATAAATAGTTGTTAAGAATGGTTTTAAAACCTTGCCAAAACCACAGTTGGCCTCCTTCGATTTCACATCTATATTTCGCAAAGCTGCATAAATTTCTAGATCCCCCAAAGGACAGAAATCGGCCTAAGGATTTTTCTACTGGGGAATATTCGGCTATCACTTACATTACTCTCTGCTGAAAGGAAGCATTAGTTTTAAAATTTAACTCGTCAAAGGCCTACCTTCAACCCCAAGCTATTTCATTTGGTTAATTCATTCACGTGGAACTGCCAGTAAACCCTTAACTGTTCCCCCACCCTCTTCACAGGTAGTATGGGAAGAACACGTGGTCTGGAAGCCTCACCGATCTAAGCTCCATAGCCTCCTCACTCCCCCCACCCCCACCCCCCGCCCACCTCCGCAATGGTCTGAACTGGGCAGGACCTTTGCCTCCCCGTGGCTCTGGTCCCTAACTCCAGTAAAGGTCGTAATGGTTACTGCGAGGTCTTGTCATGAGGCTCACAGAAGACAGGTCATTAAGGCTCCTGGGCTATACCAGGCTCCAGGAGTGGACAGTCCTCCTAGCTAGTTGCATCCTCTCTGCATTGCAAAGTTCTGTTCTAGAGGAACCTTGGTCATTGTCCCTTTTGTAGACAGACCTCTGTTCCCAACACCTGTCATGCAAATACCACATTTGACCAACCCTTCAATGACATGCACATTATTTCTCACTTTAATATCTACAAAATCGTATGTGTCTTACAAATCAAAGGTGTTCTATAATTGCAGGCGGCCAGATGACAGTGTTCATGCTTTCGTCATCACCTTTTTACCTGCCAGCTTACCTGCGGCTGTCCATATTATCATCACTCCCATTGAGTTATATGCATTCTTGGTACTCACATGCCCTTTAAGATGACTTCAAAAAAATTCCACTCTGACTTGACACTGAAACAAAAAAATTATTGCGTCCACAAAAAAGCACAGAACTGGAACAGCTGGGCATGAATTTGCTATTAATAAAGCAAATATTCTTCAATGGTACTGTGATTAGAATTCTGTATTTTCTTGCAAATTGCTTTAAAAGATTTCAGAATTAGATATAGAGAAGTAAAGTTCTGTCACCTTTTCTTTACAGAGATACATGCAAAAGGATTGCTTCCCAAGGTCCACTAAATTCAGCAGAAGGCAGAAGAAAGGGCCAAATCGCTCAGACTGGATGAAAGAAACGTCAAAGCAATAAGCGGCCAGTGACATCAATTCGTGCATTGCAAAAGGCTATTGTTAAGACGATGTCAGGGTTTAAGGGGTGGTGGTTTTTCTTTTTTTAGTGAAACAAGTTAAAGGCAGGTCTTATAATCTAAAGCATCTTAGAATCTTAAAACATCTTAAAGAAAATTAATGTAATCAGCATGATGTGAGTGTTCTGAAGTCACACCGATACCCAAAGATCACGTGAGAGGCAGAGCTGTAAACCACCCTGTCCCAGAAGGCATGCGGGGTAGACGAGTCCCTCTGCCTTCTGTCCTGATGGCTTTTCTTGTCATGAATTTTCTTCTTTGCAAGGCCAGCTACTCTTCCTGCTCTGAGACACCCTTTTGTCCTTGCAATAACTGACCCTATCTTTTTTATTTCCATCATTGGTTGGGTTCTGCCTCTTATACACCGTCTTGCTAAGGCATGACTGCTGTATGCATATCCTCAGCCATTAGTCTGCTTCTCCAGTTCAGAGTCAGCCTCTCTCCCAAGATGTGATCATGAGCTTGACTGACTCACCCACACCCTCTTGTTCAGACTTCGAACAGCTCAAGATCTGCCAGTGCTGGTCTGGAGGGTGCAGAGAATCTTCTGAGTGAGGGATCCACATGCACACTCCAGCAGCTACCCAAACCCTCTCCATTGACTGGCTTGTGGTTTGGGGTAAGATACTTACATTTAGCATTTAAATAACCTTTTAATATAAGACAAGGACAATAAGTTATCTGATGTGACTGACTGCAACGTGGTCTACTTAGATAAATATTCTGATTATTTGATAAATAATACACACGCCAATACAAAGAATGGCACAGAACACTTAATTTTGAGCACAATTTAACATTACAGGATGTAACTACTCTTTGTTCTAAATATTTCACCATAGCGATAAAAACTCCAAGTTTAATAAAGAGCCCTGATTAATAGAATGCCAAATAATCAACATTTTGTATCTGGGTTATGGGAGAAATTTCTGAGAGGTTCATTGTATATTCAGTGTGTCCTTCATTGGTTTTAAGCCTTATCTGTTCTGAAAATGATGTGAGGCCAGAGGTCATTTCCCTTAACTGTTCTCCGTGGAGCTGGACAAGGTCCAAACATCCACATTCTCCTCTTCTCTGAAGCATGTTACCGTCTTCCGGGGTGCGGGCTGGAGGCAGAATCTTCATTTCCAAGGAGTGATCCCTGGATGCCAAAGCTTGTCTACGGTGGAGTTCGGCCAGGCTCTGAGTGCTGGGGACACAAGTTGCTGCCCTGTCTTATTATTGGCCACTGACTTCCAAAGGCAAGGAGCAAACCGGGCAAAGATTGGGACCGAGGGCTCATTCCCAAACACTGCTTATGAAGCCAGGGATTGGGATTTCTGACCCTTTTAGGAGAAAAAGGATGTGGCTGAGTGCAGCACTGGGGCATGTTAATGCCCACATGCAGAGTGGATGTTTGAGAATTAAACCATCCATAAAGCGAGGCATTATCAACAGGCTGTGAGTGTGGCAGACATTTCCTTTGGGCCGCAGAGGTCTGGATTTGCTGGGCGTCATGGGAGAGTGGATGAGGGGGGTTGGAGCCAAGGAGGTTAACGGGGCTCCTCAGTGCCCTGGAGGGTTTTCAAGTCAATAAAACCCGCCGCAGCGCGATCCGATGGCTAACTAGGACAAACTACAAAACCAGAGAGAGGTTCCAACCCGTTCTCTTTTTAAATGAAGTCGAGTGGCTGGGGCAGGGGGCTTCCTATCAGAAAGTTTCATGGTGCATTTGTAATAAATTATGAATTCCACTTAGGAACCAAACAAAGCAGCTCGACCATGCTGTCCCCCGAAGCCGAGATAACAGGCCATCGGTGCTGCTTTCGCTCAGCTTCCGAGCTCAGCCACCTACCTCCGTGTGGAAGAGACTAATGGCCCCTCTGGTCTTTGCGGCCCTGGCTCACCCCTTGAGCACCTCCTTTTTTCTCTTTCCTTCTGTCCTTCTTTTATGTACATTTAGTTCCCACAGGCTTCTTTTAGCAATATTTCAATTGGTTGCTGCTGACCTATACTTGAATCCAAATATTTGCCCTATTCAGTGTGAATTGTGCATTCAGCCAAATGCTTGATTATGTCTGTGCTCTTTTGAGCAAACTGAATGGGCTACTTGACTAGGTAATGCCGATATAGCCTGGTCATTAGCAGTGTTTGTTAGAATTGACCAGATGAAACAAGGAAGGGAAGAGAAGAAGGGGTTTGTGTTCAGCTTCCCTTCCAGGACAGCCAAGAAAGTGAAGAAAATGAAATTGTGTACTTTCCAAGGCATAATTATAAACTGTCTCCCCGTTCTTCAAAACAGACTCTTAGTCTGGTATGAATCAAATGGACCAGCAATTAAAGGAGATGGGCCCCGTGAAGGCTCACAGTTTTATTTACTCATTAGAAAATTATGCCTTGTAAAATCAAAATGGTATTTTTTAAGTGATGGCTAGCGCTCTTATTTACTTATTAATTGTCCTCAATGTAACATCACTCTCTACACTGCCATACAATCACGGCATGTTCCTCTGCATACAAAGCGACCTTTTATGAACATCAAATGTCACAGGGCTGCACAATTTATAACTATAATGTGCCAAACCGTAACTCATACAGTTATGTATTGACCTACAAGGTGCCCAGTACTGAGTTATGTTGTAGAAACACTTCATGTGGAATAAGATTTAGAATTCTTGGCTCTGACTCAAGGGAGGAAAGCGATGCAGGTCCAGGAGGATTTTGCCAGAAACCAGAGTGGTTTTGAAATGGACATGAATTTGGCCAGTGGCCCAGAGCAGGAAATAGTAATAAGAATGCACCTGTGTGTTTGCACTTGGCCTAGAGGAGTTCATAGCTTGTTGGAGAAGGCAGACCTGTAAATGGTACAGAAAAGGTAGAAATAAGAATACTTGGGGCAAGATACAAGGTGATTTGGTAATTATGGACCGGGACTAAGTATGAGTAAAAGGACTCCTGCCCTCTGGGGGCTTATAGTCTGTGAGAGGAGCTCATTCATGGATACAAATAAATAGTATCCAAGGCAGGCTTCACTTAAAAGAGCAACAAAGCGACAGGGTAGTCAGAGCTGGAAAGGTCACATCCAAGTGCACTGGGTATGCCTAACCTATGTTTTTGTTTAAATAGTGTTTACAAAATACTTAAAGCATCTCCCACATAGCTCTTTGATTGCAGACGGATTTGCTGCCTAATTCTGTTTCTATTACACTAATTGCCATGCCCGGTTGCATCAAGCAGGAGGGGGAAGGGGAAAATGGATATCTATTAAGCCCTTACTATGAACCAGCCATTGAACTAGACACTTTCAACTTCGTTTCCCATTTATTTATGGAGAAGATTTCACTTCTTTGTCTGTCAATACTATAAATGTATAACTTCTCCTATAATTTTTTTTTTGGAATGTACATGTTATCTTCATTTCAACAAAGATAAAAATGGCTTCCTGTTAGTGAGAAGGTCTCCTTGACATCTGGTGTGTCTCTGTGGTCAAGAACACCGCAGAATAAAGGCAAGACATTGAAGTAGCCTGTACATATGGTTTTGATTTGGGGGTAGAAGAAAGGGGAGAATGTCAGAGGAGGGCCTCAGAAATATATTTTTTCTAATAAATATCTAGCAATGATCAGACTGTTATTGCTTAAAGATATTGGGGTAGGGGCAGGATCATATAAACAAAAAGTAAGTATTGCTCTACTAAGAGCATATTAACATGATTCATATCATAAATCACTGTATTCCTAATAATCACAATGACATAAGAGTAAGGCCCATTACTTATAACAAGGTTAGATAGTCAATTCTAAAAATATTTGTAGCATACTTGGTTTCCTAGGGCTGCCAAAACAATGTACCACAAATTGGCTGGCTTAGAAAAGAGAAACTTATTATCTCACAATTCTGGAGTCCAGAAATCCAAAATCAAGATTTTGGCAGGGCCGTGCTCCCTCGGAAGACTCTGGAGAAGACTCGGTTCCAGGTCTCTTTTCTAGATCCTGGTCGTTAGCCCACAGTCTTTGGTACTTGTAGATGCATCTCTCCCATTTTTCTGTGGCATTCTCCCTGTATCTTCCCATCGTCTGTCCTCCCTGTGGGTCTGTCTCTGTGTCCAAATCAACCCTTTTTATAAGGACACTAGTCACATTGGATTAAGGTTCACACTCCTCCAGTGTGATCTCATCTTAACTAATCACATCTGCAATGACACTATTTCCATATAAGATCACATTCCCAGATACTGGGGGTTAGGACTTTAACATATCTTTTGGGCGGCGGGGGGGGAGAGCACAGTCAACCCATACACAGCACCCGTTTTCCAATTACGTTCAAGCAATTTGGAATCTTATGAGGAATACTTCCATGATATAATATAATAAAATATAATATAATATAATATAATATAATATAAAATAAAATATAATATAATATGTTTCTAATTCTAGAATTAAACCACACTGGTGTAATAATGAATATTAGTGATACAACAACAGAAGATTCTAAATTAAGAGGATGTGTTGTAACAAGAGTCTGCAAAAATCCTTCTCTTTTAGTATCAGAAGCCCAAAGCCGTGTATAAAAAATGCACTATTGGAGTAAGGGAAAGGGAGCAGGGTTTCTGGATGTGCCCGTTGCATATAATGCTACATTTAACGAGGTGTTGTCCCCATCACTGTGTCAGACACAGTGACAGGAAGGCTCATGATCTGAGCCAGTTGAGGTTCTAACCTTTTTCAATCTCTCCCCCGCTACACACACATATGCACACACACACACCCACACAACCGCACACACACGCAACACACATGCGCACACACATAAAACGACCATAAATAAGGAAGGAGCAGGACACTCTCTTTATTCAAGTAAAGGAATTCAGCAGCCAACATGGAAGAAACTTTCCCTAAGAAGTCAATGTAGAAGATCCTGTGTTCCCCAACTATTCCCAAACCTGAGTGTGTTTCATGTTTTCAAGTCAAGAAATGAGCGTACTGATCAAGAACACACAGAGGCCATTTCAACAGTGTTTAAATATTTTATAATCTCAAGCTCTCAGAAACATATAAAGTATTACAATGCCATGATTAATATCTGGTGGTTTTAAAATAGTGATCGCTTAAAATATCTTTAAACCAGAAATATTAAATATGTGAGTTAATGCAAAAATATATGACTTGATGTACCTTGGTTCTTTTCCAAGGTATGGAAAGCATTTAGTCTGGTTCAGTAAATGGTTATTATTAATGCCTTTTTTGTGTAAAGGGGTCCAGAATAAGCCACTGTAGCACAAATTATTTTGAGCCGAAAGTATTTAAGTTTCCAAAACCCCTTATCTGCCTAAATGTAGAATCTCTAAAAAGTCATTTGTTTTTCCTAAGTGTTTCTTCTCCTTCACCCTGACCCTGTTTCTAAGAAGTTATTTATTTTCCCATAAGCACCCCCATCCGCTATTAAATGGTATATAAGCCACAGAATTCTCCTTGAGCCATATTTTTCTGTGAATAAAAATCAGTCTTTTCTGCTAATCTATCTTTAGTCAGTTTTATCTGCAGGCCTCAGGCGCAGAACCTAAGAGGGTAGAGAAAATTTTTTCCCTCCCCAACACCACTTACCCTATGAAACTTGCAAGGCACTGTTTTATGTTTACTTTCTTCGTGTGTTATCTCAGCATCACAGATGGGTTTTACTATCCCCCTTGAACAATTGAGGTAACTCAAACTGAGAAAATGGAACTGATCTGGTTATGGTCGAGGGGGGATTTTTAAAGCAGATCTGACCCAACGTTCCCTATTCTTTCCACGGAGCCTCTATATTGTTTGATGGTTGCGTCACATCATTTCAGGTTTTGAAAGAAACGCTACATGGTCTCATTCAGGTCACTCTGTCTCCATGCCCCCCCTTCTCAAGTTGCTTGCCCTTAATGATTGAACACCACCTTGCATCCAGAAAGACCTATTCCATCCCTCTGATTCGCTGACATGTAATGTACCACGTGTTATATGATTTTAAGATATATATATATATATATATATATATGCTATATATATATATATATATTCCAGCTAAGATAGTATTGCCTGGTGATACAGACTCTTCTTTATATACAAATTGAGATTGAGCCAATGCAAACACACTTGATACTCTGAGCATTATACAAAAGCAACTCTGTCCTCAAAATTAAAGAATTATGTGTTACCCGAAGCCCACAGTATAGTGTCTTCTGGTCCTGCATTTGCTGCTAACCGTGATTTCTAAGGAAGTCCCTCAGGCTCCCTGAAACTCTGCTTTTTTACCAGGCACTTAATATCTAAGTCTTACTTTATAGGATTGTTCCGTCAAGTGAGAAAATATCAAGAAAAGAGTTTCTCAAAGATCGAATCCCCAAAGGGCTGTAACTTTTAAAATCATTATAAAACATATTATTAAAGCCCACATGTCTGCTGTGGCCCTAGCTGAGGCGTTAGGTCAACTACTCGCTTGCTCAGTCTGTGCACTTAAGGGTTTATTTTCTCCTAAAAACAGGGATCTTTAAAACTCGTGCTGGGAAACCCGGATGATAAATTATTAAGAAAACAAAGACTGAGCTCATCGAAAAGCTATTGCTCTGTGGGTAAATACGCCCCACTGTGTATTAAACAAAAATTAAACCCCATTTTCTTTTTCATAGTGAAGTTGCCATCAATTCAAATAGAACAAGGCACTGGACACAGTTAATAGTCTGCGGTCCGGCCAGGCCCGGCTTTGAAAGCAGTTAAGCTTTCCTGAAGTGCTGCTTCTGCCCAATTATAACTCGCTACTTACCATCTTCATAATTTAAATCTGTCCGCCCCTCGGGGGGGAAAAATTTTTGCTAATCAAAGCCATGAATGCACCTTTTTCCTTTTGACAGCATTAAATTAAAGCTAAATGGTTGGCTTTGAATGAGTCACTGTGAAGAGTAAAGGCATTAATGAGGTAATTTCATTACGGAGACCCATCCGGGCCTATGTGACAACGAGGGAAGTGGAGGGGAAAGCTGCAGAGGACATTAGGGTTCCTTCCACCCTAATTAATGTTTGGGGGCATTTAGGACAGGCACCAAATTAACTGCTCCAAAGAACTCTCATTGAAAAAAAAAAAAATACATTGTGGCCGTCCCGTGTAATTAAAGACAGTACAAGGAGAACGCTCTGTGAATATAAAGCCAGTCTTTAACGGAGTCGGCTGGTCACAGAGAACCGGCCATTAGGAGGCGAAGGTTTAAGGAAGCACTGGGCAGACAATATAGGATTGTTTAGGTCCTTGGGCTCTGTGAGCTGTAAACAGGTAGCCTCTGAATAAGGAATTATGAGATTCCTGGGAGGCCCATCTTCCCAGCAAAACAGTCTTAAATGCATCCAAAGGAAGAATGAAAGGTGAATGGGCCCAGCATGGTTAGCGGAGAGAACGCTCCATGCTTGTCTTAAGTGATTACTGGAGGTTGTGCCCGGCCTCTCTCATTGAGTTATCTTTACACGGCTTTTGTCTCCCCTAATTGGAGCTGATGAGGTGCTAATTGGAGGCCTTTTTTAAAAGCCCACTACTTTAATCATTGGAAAATCTAGGGAGACTGAGGGAGTGGAGTTAATGAGACCGGAAAAAAAAAAAAGAAAACTTATAAAGTGTAGCTTGGCAAAAAAATAAAGCTGCCGTTTGTGTGCGTCTTAGGAGAGTGAAATGGAAAAGTTCGATGAGAGAGGAAAGCCAGCCGACGAGACGTGTTATTGAAAAATCTTTCCAGTGCATCTTCTCGGGTTAGCTAGAATAGGAAGAATCTGGTTCGTCCAGCTCTTTTTTTTCCTTGAATTCTCATATTTAATTCTCTGATTTCAGGCCAAAACCTTTATGTTTCAACTCTGGCTCCTTTTCAAAACTGTAGGGAGAGAGCGTATGGAGACAGGCATGCGTGTGCTGACCTCCGTCCCTCCTCTCAGAGCAAACGTTTTTCTCATTGGATGGAATTCGCCATTTCCTCCGGCCGTGGAGAGAACCCTTCGTCTCATCTCCTGACTCTACCTCACAGGCATGGAGTGAAAGGAGCGTGCTTATGAACACGTCTTCAAGGAGGGTGAATTGCAGGCTTGACTTGCCAACGGTGCCTCCGAGTTGACTGCGTTCTAATTTTTTGTTTCTCCTCGACACTCTTCTGTGCTTCCCACATCTTTAGAATGAGACTGTGTAACTCTGACCATCAGAAAAATAACCTTTTAATATCTGCATTAACGGTTACCTTGTTTACATTCTTAAGAAGCAAGGAAATCAGAACGGAGGA
Organism: Pteropus medius; assembly: GCF_902729225.1. NCBI lineage: Eukaryota > Metazoa > Chordata > Mammalia > Chiroptera > Pteropodidae > Pteropus > Pteropus medius. Next base: position 11,718,987 of record NW_024340849.1, read on the forward strand.
TGTGGCCGGGGGAGGTGTGCTGTGGAAGAGTGGGCTCCTGGAGGACACTGCGCCCGGCTCGCCTTCCCCTGCTGTGTGACAGGACCCCGTGGAAGATAAGGACACCACGGAGACGCAGAGATAAGTATCAAACACGTGGGTTACACAGGCGCCTATTCAACTCTTCCTTCCCTAGCCTCTTGGAGGATTTATACGGTATGCCAAGGGATCTAGCACTTTCTATATTATCTCATATTGTCAAACACTTATTAAAGGTTAATTTCCTGACCCATCGTAACTTACATTAGGGCAGTGACCCTGCAGTTTGTCTTCCATTCCCACTTAAGTACTCAAGTGCTTAAGTTACCTTTTCCACACTGCCTTAATGTAAACTCCAGCCCTGCTACAGCCCATCTGTCAAAGAAATATGAAATTGAGATGCCGTAGGTCGGCCTGTAAATATGAGCACGTGATGTGTGCAAAACCTAGTGGGACTGCATTTTATCCTCGTGAAATGAGTTGATACATGTCAAGTGCTTGGAACAGTGCCTGGCAGGCAGAGTTAGGGGTCAGTAATTTAGAGCTGACACAAGGAGACTGAGTGAGAGGCAACTCTGGGAAGCAGACAGAGTCCTCAAAGGCAGAAATGACGTACAAGGAAAGAGACGCTGCATTGGTTTGAACATTGTAAATCTAAGGAAGAGTTTGGTTTGTGGGGAGGGAAGATATTTAGAATGAACATCACTTATGTCATCTATGGGTTGAGAAGGCAGCCTGCCAGTATCTTAGCTCTAGGTCTCTGAGATAACACTCCCTACATGGAGAATCTTAAGATCACAGCACTAGAAAGACCCCGACAGGTTCTGCAGATGAAGAAGTGACATGCTCACAGTCACACAGGTCACCAAGAGTGGCTGAGTGTGCCCCAGACTCTAGATCTTCAGCCTCCCAGCTCAGTGCTTCAGCAGCTCAACGGGACCAGGAACTGGCCAGCCTCCTCCTCCAAAGCTCCTGAGAGCATTGGATTAGAACAAAGGACATCGGATGTCCTTTGCAGGCACATGCATGCGTTTGCACACATCTACTGACACCTAGAACTACACGTAGGCCCCCTTTGGGGGGAAATTCTTCTTTAATCTTACATGGACCTTTTGAACATCAAGAAGAAAGTCTCTGGGTATCTGGGTGGCTCTCCACCATACTGATTCATTTGGTCACTCATAGATCCATGCATTCAGCATCCAGCAAGTAGTGGGATGCCTGCAAAGGGCCACGCCCTGAGCTGAATGCTGGGGATCCGAAGGTGAGCAAAGACCCAACACAGCCTGGCACAGCCTGCCCTCGTGGAGCTTCTTCTCCAGTACGGGAGGCAGACATTCCAAAGAGATTTAGGTATGCTCTGAAGTCCGATGCTGTGATAAGTGCTGTCGAGGAAAAGCGGTGTGTGAGGCCAGAGCAGGTGGATGTTGTAGGACAGCCATTTGCCAAGGTCTCCAGGTGACACTGTGCTTCATTCAGCAGAGCGCTGCACCCCCACTACTATTAAAACAGCTTCTAAGGAGTTAACAAGCAGCCCGAAGACGGAGGGTGAGGACGCTGGGGGAGGGAGGACAGGCAGATGCTTCAGCAGGAGGCTGGGGAAGCTATTTGCCAGTTGGCTGCAGCTTCTGAAAGAGCAAGAGGAAGGGACAATCAATGTAGCTTCCATCAGTTCAGTGACAATGTTTTTAAATAATAATTAAAAAGACAGAACACATCATCTAACAAATTTTTTGGTTTTACAAATTAGTTTGCTAAACTAACTTGCACAGACGAAAATTAAAATGAACTCTGTTATATGATTATTCAGTTGGCTTCATTGGAAAAATACCTTTATATGAAGTCTGAGACACATGAGAGCCAAGATGAAGCTTTCAGCATTTTAATGTGGGAGAGAAATGTGAAGATTATAGAGGTATCCCACCACCACCACCACCCCCCCCTCCCAATTTGATAAGGAAGAAATGAAGAGCTAGAAAAATAAGTGAATACCTTACAGATCCTGCCAATGGCAAGATTAAGGAACAAGGCTCCTGGTTTACAATTCATTGCTCTATTGAGTACACCCCACCACCTGCCTGGTCCACGTACTGGTCAGCTGCAAAGTTAAAATACATCCAATTAAATACATGAAAATCTCCTGCCCATTACTACTCACAAAAGAAATGGTAAACCACTTCTCAGCTGTCAGATTAGAAAAGTTAAAAAAAATTGTACCAGAAAGCAAGAAAATTATCAAGGATTTCTGGGATTGTATCAATAGGACTCAGGAGACGGCCTGGAGAAGGTTCCACAGGAATGATTTGAGCATCGAGGAAAATAATCGATATAGATTGAAACTCATCAAATATATTAAAAACCATGAGTTCAAAATGATACCAAACAACAAACAGAAAAACGATAGCCAACAACAAAATCATGTAGGTAACTTGGAACTGGTTCAAAAGAAAAAAAAAGGAAAGAATCGTGCATTTTCCCTACTCTTGTATAAACTAGATCAAAGTAAATAGTTGATAAGAAGTTTCTTTTTATAGAAGCATCCGACTAATGGATGAAGAAGAAATGATGGGATTAGAATATCACCATCTTATCAAACCTGATGAAATAATGGATCAAGGAAATAATCGTCAGCAGCTGCTAATGGAAGCGTACACTTCCCACTGCCCATGAACTATTCTTGCCAAAAATTCCAGCTGGGTTGGCCGGTGCTTCTGATGGCTCAGCGTTTTCAGACATGGCCTTTGTCTAGGTCTCAGCAGTTCTCACTTACTGTTTCTGCAATAAACTCCTAACTGATCCTCCAGCATCTTATGATCCTCTAGTCTCCTCATTTCAAACCTCCAGAGCGATCCCTGTAAAATGTGTACTATGTGCATTTTTCCTTGGCTCTAACTGGTCAGTCCACGTTGTGGATTGAACAGTATCTCCTCCCCTTCCAAAGGTTGGTTTATTCTACTCTCGGTACCTGTGAAGGTGACTTCATTTGGAAAGAGGGTCTTCGCAGATATAATCAAGTTAAAATGGGGGTGGTCCTGGATTAAGGTAGACATTAATCAATGATCGGTGTCCTTATAAGAAGAAAGAAATTTAGAACTAGAAACACAGAGGGAAGATGAGGACGTAAACACAGAGACAGAAATCGAAGCAATGTACCCACAGTGCAAGAAATGACAAGGATTACAGGCAGCCACCAGAAGCCTGCGGCAGTCCCCACACCTGCAGAGTCCCTCCTTCACACCCTGGGTCAGCTGTACCAAAGCGGCCACGGCTCCTCAAGCAAGCCAGGCCTTGCACACCTCTGACGTTTGCATACATTGTCCCCTTCACCTACAATGACTGGCATCCCTCTCAGATGCCCCCTGATCACGGGACCCTCACATTTCCTCGTGGGCAGAATTAAAGTCCCTCGAGGACCCCACAGCACTTCTGTGCCCACCTCAGCCTTCGCATTTGCCAGGCAGCACTGCGGACCCGTTCCCACCAGAGGTGAGCCCTGCGGTGGCGGGAGGACATCACTCTCTCCATAACCCCAGCGTCACAGCCGCTGCTGGGCCCGAGGGGCTCCTAGGTCCCAGGCATTGTTCCCAGCGGTTTCCATGTATTGACTCTCCATTCTCACAACCGCTGAATCATCATCCCCGCTTTACAGATGAGAAAACAGAGGCACGGAAGGTGCCGTGACTTGCCCAGTGTCACACACGATCCATGGCGGTGGCGTGAATCAGGACCGCCCCAGATGCCCGGCTCTCGCCCTCCCCCGCCTCTCAAATTGGGTGGTAGGTGACGCGGAGATTGGGCGTGGGTGGGGGTGGGCGTGGGAACGGACGAATGGATCGTGTGCATAACCTAAGTCTCACCAATTCACGGTTCCCCGGTGTTTCCCAAGTTACCCCAGAGTTGGAAGCGCAGTTTGGAGTGCGTCGGGAAGGGGATCCCGGTGGTTCCGTGTGGTCCGCGGTTTTCTGCGTGGTCCGCATTTTCCCGTGTGGTCCGCGGTTCGCCAACACATGCATCCGGGTGCTGAGCCTGACCTTCCGTCCCCAGAGCTCCCTCTGGCGGTGCTGTCCCACCCTCCGCTTTTCACCTCTTGCGTCTTTCTCGCCTCCCTGCCCTTACTTAGCAGCTGTTCGGTTCCTCGGCTCATTGCTTCTGACCTTATTTAGCCAGGTTCATTTTAATTTTAGCTTCCGGAAAGGTAGCACTAGGTCTATTAGCCTGATGTTTTCTAAAAGCAGAGGAGGCGCATGTTAAAGTCTTAGCATCCTGGTCCTTAGTGGAATGTTACAAAATTCAAACACATTCAGCAGCTCCCCACTCCGCCCACTAGGTGTGTTTTCCACTCTCGTTCCTCGCAGTCTTTTTTTTTTTTTTTAAGTAATAGTACAATACACATAACATAAAATTTACCATTAGTGACATTTAGTAGGTCTACACTATAGTGTCCAACCATCACCACTGTCCAGCTCCCAACATTTTTCATCACCCTAAAACAACCCTGCCCCCACTTGCTCCTCATTCACACCTGTCCCTGGCAACCCTGCGCCCCCCGACCCGCCCCCACCAGCCCTGGCAACCACTAATCTGCTTTCTGTCTCAATAGATTTCCCTATTTTGAATACTTCATATAAATGAACTCATACAATTCGTGACCTACTGTGTCTGGCTTCTCTGGCTTAGTACGTTTTCAAGGACCTTGTGGTAGCCCATATCAGCACTCCATTACTATTACAGCTGAATAATATCCCATCGTATGGATATACCACATTTTGTTTACCCTGCATCCGTCAATGGACATTCCAGTTGTTTTCCCCTTTTGGTTGCTGTGAACAGTGCTGCTATGAATGTTCAGGTACCGGCTTTTCTCTGAACACTTGTTTTCAATTCTTTTGGGTCTGTACTCAGGAGTGGAGTTGCTGGTCCTACAATAACTTTTGTCTAAGTCATCAAGGAATAGACAACTGGTTCGGCTTCCACAGTCACTGCACCATGTCATGTTCCCACTAGCAGTGTCCGAGGGTCCTGGTTTCTCCACATCTTTGCCAACACTTACTTTCCTTTCTTAAAAGAAATTATAACCATCTTAAGTAGGTGTTCCTTAGAGTCTTTTCAAAGCGCAGGTCTGATCATAGCGTTTCTTCTCAATGTTTCACGTACACGTGCAGCACTTGGGGATCTTGTTAAAATACAGGTTCTGGTTCTGTTGGTCCGGGGTGGGAGCTGAGATCTGCATTTCTAACATACTTCCAGATGACGCTGCTGCAGCTGGTGCATGAGATTCATTTATTGGCAGAGATCACAGAGAAAGATTGTAGTTGTCACTTGCTGGAAGAGTCCAGTAGCTGCCATCCGTGATTAGAATAAAGTTCCAACTCCTCTTCATATTCAGAAGGTCCCTCTCCTACTGTTCTCCAGCTTCTGACCACACTCCAGCCACTCTGGGTTTCTCTTCTGCTCCTTGCACAAGCCACGACTTTCCTGCTCTAGGGACTTTGCATTTTCTGTCCCCTCTGCCTGGGACACTCAGCCCCTTTTCTCTTTAAAAAATGTGTTAGTTTTATATCTATCTCCCCCACTAGCATATAAAACACTATGAGACCAAGGCCTCTGTATGGTTCATTTTTCTATCCCTAATGCTTAGAGCAGCATTCAGCATATACAGGTGCAGAATAAAGGAATTATTGAATGAATTAATGAGTTGATTACAGTTTTAGCACCTTCTTGCACATCTCTGTGGTTTTCAGATATGGCCAAGCATATATGAAATTTAAGCCAGCGAAGGTTATAAATTATCATCACAGTTATAGGCACGGAGCACCTTCCTGCAAACTTCCAGACCATTTAAACAGATGGCCTCTGTTTATCTCAACCTCCCAAGTGTCTTCTCCATCGTTTCTGCCCCCAAGTCTATTGCCCTTCCCACCCCAGTGCTTTCGTATCTGTTTACAAATACTCAGAGAAAGGAAAATAAAATATGCCTCTTATCACAGCCTCTTTTGTAAACTCACACAGTAAACTCACCTAGCTCCAGCAGGGTTTTTCCTTGGGCCAGCTAAAGAATCGCTAGTGTCTTCACGACACAAGGAAGTGTTCTCCGTTTCCCTCAGTGGAGCTGGCATCTCGTTTTCTTCTTTTTCCTTTGGGCCTGAAGACACTGAATTTCTTTGGACCCTCTTTGGGGCCCTGCTTCTCACTCAGTGATCTTATTTGAGTCTCAACTCTCAAAAGCATTTTTCTCTCTCTTTTTTTTTTGGTCGCTATTGGACATTCGCTCCTTTCTCTTTAAAACAGTTTCCTAAAAATCCTTCAACCTTCATAAATCCCATCAGCTTTTGCATCTCTGTTTTGTGGAATCTCAAGATCAGTTCCCTAACTAGACTGAGAAATCTGTCCTTTTCTAATTTAGTGTCACATTTAAACGGGGTTGTCTCTTTCCATTTCGTGTCATCTCAGTCTGATCAGTTTGGGATCACTTTCCTTTCTTACACACTCAAATCAGTCCTGATGGAAGAATTAGCTCAAAAGGATGTGCACCTCGTCAGATGCTGAAAACACATTGTGCTGGTCTTATTTTCCCGGTAAGGAAGTCATAGTAAATCTTCACCATTATATCTTCCTTGCACTATACCCTTTTCTGCCTTAACCCAGAAGTTCAATACCCTCTGCTTCTCACCTGTCTCTTGATTTGATAATTACGAGCGAAAAATTTTTTACTGCCAATATTTCCTAAAAACCTTCCTTCTAGTGTTGTGTTTTAGTCAATTGTGCCACTGGCCTTGACGATAAACTATCTTTCGTGTTCCTAGCTCTCTTGATTGTAACTGAATATCCAAGAATCTGCAGCACCAGATGTGCGTCCCTCTGTGTCTACATCTCCCAGAGTTTGTGGCACATTTCTGCTTGCTCATCTGCCTACACCACTGCCTGTGAGCTCCTGCTGTCAGACACCATATTTTATTCATCTTCGTGTCTCCGGCACCTAGCACAATGCCCACCACCTCACAGTTGATTCTTAGCAAAGGTATACAGAATACCGAATAAATATACCATGACTGAAAGCCAAGAGACACAAAACCGAGGCAGGAGAGGCTACCAATGAACACTGAAAGAGAAGCTGCAGTTGAGTATGAGGTGGGTTTCCGTAAGCATTCAAAGAAGGGAAGTGGATAAAAGCTCACAGAGTTGTGGAAAGCTTCGTGGAGAATGTAAGACCCAAACGTGGCCACTGGGGAAAAAAATGGATAAGCACTGAGGAACTGGGGGTGGCGGGGGGCCTGAGTTTCCCGCCGTGTCCCCCTTAGGGTTCTGTGTGGGGCTGCCTTTGTTTTCTTGTCACCTATCAGAGCGCTCTCTCTCCGTAGGTCCTCTGTACTTCTCTCTTCCACCTTTCCCAACCTGTTCTAAAATCCTCTTTTGGTGCTTACTGTGCAACCTTATCTTATTTTGTAGCCCAGTGTGAGAAATCAAAGACTCTGATGGACAATGCCACTTTTGTCTCTCCTCTTCTAAAGGTCCCTTGGGCCAACCTCCCAGCCTGATGTGGTTACTGAGGCTGTCCCCGTGGAGAAACAAGGCTGTGGAGTAATTAGGTCATAGGAAGCACCGCAACCGGAGGCTTCAGCTGGAGACTAGACTAAAATTCATAAATAAAGATTGGCATAGCTTGAAATCAAGATAAGCTAATTTTAGATCCGTAGGCTCGGTCTAGCAGAACGGTGACAATTATATCCTTTCTCTAAATGTTTTGCCTCCGCTGACTTTTGAGGAGTTTATTTTCTATCACTGAATCATTCAATAGCCGTATAATTGTTATTTTCATTTCTCTGGCTCGAACGAGTCTGGGAGGCAGTTACCATTCCCAGTTCATTAACCCACTGGCCTTAGCATTAAAAGCCCCTCCATCAGGGGGTTGCCTTGGAGACAAAGCTTCCTGTGGGTAATCCAAGATTATCTAGCTCTTTATCCTCCATGTGACCCTTAATTACTTGCTAAATTAGAATGGTTTTCTGAAAATCACAAGCGGAGGTTAATATGCTCTTCCAGAGCTGGTCAAGCTAAGATGACACTGAATTCACAGGGAATTCAAGTTACATGATCCCTGAAGGCGTCTCTTTGAGTAAGAAGATGAATTCTCCCCCAGGAGGCATTACCCCCCCACCCCCCGCCACCCCACCCCATAAAGCCCCTGTCACTCACTGTTCCTCCGCCTGCTTTTCTAGTTTTGGAGTTTAATCTTCTCAGGACAATTCACTATGTCAATATTGAGCAGATTCATTCTGGTGCAGGATCCTGCATCCATTTGCCTTTGATAACTAACTGCCTTAAATTTAAGGACATATTTTTATCATAATTGCAGGTTTTTGCTTTTTGCATTTACACAATTATAAAGCTTCCTATACCAATTTTGGACAAGCAAGCAAACCAAAGAAACTATTTTTAAAAACCAGAAACTAAAAAACTCTAGGGGAAAAGTTTGAGCACTAGAGTGTCCTCCCTAACATTTCATGGCCTCAAAGGGAGACTCTTAGAATACAACTAATGAGATGCCTCTTCGAATGGTCTTAGCAAGTAAAATATAAGTAAACGCAGGTATTAATGAGAGTTATCATGAGAGCTTCCATTTAGCATAACTAGGTTTTTATTCATCTTGACTATAATGAAATTATTGAGCCTAGAAGTTAAGGGGGAAAAAAAAACCTGTCTTAAATTTTAAATATTATAAATAGTTCTTAAAGTATCAAACAAATAGTACAGAGCCTGGAATCTCACAGCCATCCACCCAAAAAGCATTTAGGAAACTGAACTGAATTGAATGTGTTTGAAATAAACATCACTGGTGATTCCATACTTCAAATATTTATTCAGATTTCTGAAGGAGTCATTGGCAAATTGCTAACATCCTATTCAATCAGAATGCTTCAGTGATTACATATAAAGCTTTGTGTATTCGTGATTATATTCCTCAGCTGTGTACCACCTTTAAAAATATTTAAGTGTCTATCGTGTACAAAGCATTGCTCAGCCCTCCTTTTGTTCAACTGTAGCAGAGTAGCAACTAGCAGAAAAGTCATATGAAAATCATTTTATTACATTTGCTCATAGCTTAGTCACGGTATGTGTGAAACACCAGGAAATCAACTTGAGCTGTGGTACAGTTAGATCAACCATCAGAGTGAACTGCTTTCAAAGAGAAGTTTGGTAAATCTGAGAGTGGTTACCAACAGAAACTGAGATTTTCTTTGACAGTGTTTCAAAGTAGTCTTGTTTAGCATTTCCTGAAGTGTGTTTCACAAGACCGAAGTACTGCAGTGTATTAATACGTGTTGTTAGGGTTCTGTGATCAAATAACCTTAAGAAAGGGTTCTGTGATCAAATAACCTTAAGAAATGTTGTATGAAAACAAAATTAATTGGGCTTCACCACTAGAGAACTTCTATGAGCTTTTAATACTTTAATGTGCATATGAAAAAGCAAGTCTCAAACTTATTTGCTTATAGAATCCTTATTCTCGTAGTACCTCACAGCATCTCTTGAAACCAGTGAGTTTTAAGGAGCTTTAGGAAACACATTTTTTTATTTTTCTTACCGTGCTTTGGCTAATAGGTACAGGCACAACTGATTTTAAAAACTTGACAAACCAAACATTCTATTGTCACATCTTCAACTATAAAAAGGTGCCCTAATTAAAATCCACCCTGAGATGAATTTAAGCAACTGCTCTGTAGCCCTGCCATGGCAGTTACACACTAGCTTTGCAGAGACAATGACTCCATGTGCCAGGAAAGGTGATTCAGAGAGGGGAGTGGCTGTTCCACTTAGAGACTAGATGCAACTCCATGTTAAAACTTCCTTGCAAAAGTTAAATCTTGTAACCTTGTTGATTGAAAGCTGATGACTTGAACTATGGTGTAATCTTGAACTGAAATCTCTTTGTTCTTATAATCGTGTTATCATGTCCTTCTAACCTAGATCACTCTTGTATTTTGCACCCTTAATAAATCTATAAAATCTATAAGATGTTCTTGTTTAAACATGGGTAGGAAACACTGTTGATTGCCCATGTTCTTGCTTAAACATGGGTAGGAGACACCGTTGGTTGCCTTCTGAATTTATATTTCAATCTTCTTCTTTCCGAAACTGAGTCCCAGGTTTGGTCAGATACTAACTCCTCACACCCATAGCCCATGTGACTCAGGGGAGCTGCCTCTATCCCCATCTCCTGGAACAGGTCATGTTTTACCTAAGCCAGTGATTTTCAAAAAAGTATAGACCCCAGACAAGTAGCATTAGCATCACCTGGAACTGTTAGCCATGCAAATTCTTGGGCCCTATCCTGGATCAACTAAACCATAAATGCTCGGGGTGGGCTCCGCAGGTGATTCTGAATCACACTAAAGTTTGAGAAGCACTGTTCTTAACCAAACCTGGTCATTCTATGCTCTTTACTAGTAATTGATTCAGCACATGGTCTTCCCCTGGCTACTGCTCATGTTCCAAAAATAGACACATAATCTCAGTTAGCCTAATCAGAAGGAAAGGCAGAAATCATATTCCAAGATTGGAAGAGAGATTTTTCTCTCTTTCATGAAACATGAAGAAGGAAGTGCTATCTTAGAACTCAGAGAGAAGCCTCAGGACAAAGTCAACGTAAGCTCAAGCCAAGGACATTTCAAAGATGCAGAGCAGAGCCTGGCTGTACTCTCCTGTACCCAGTCCTACCTCTAACTTCCCGTTCTGTGAGATAACAGGATTTCTTGTTGTTTCGGCCACTTCGAATTGAGTTTTTTATTCTTACAACCTAAAGCATCCCATTTATTAAAGTATGTATAATAATTTTCTAATTATTTTGATCCGAAATCTCCAGGGAGGCTATATTCCTACTGCCTTGCCTCTAGTATGGTGCTCAGTTATGTTTGATGAGTGAATATGAATTAACACATGCATGAATGAATGAATGATCATATATCGAAGGAGCAAATAGAAAATATCATTTTCATTACTCTTACCAAATATGATTGATTCCATCATTATGAGCTTCCAAAAAGAGTTAATCCAAGCAATGCAAACAATGAATTATTGTGAAACCTTAGTTTTAACACTATTTTTGCTGCAACTAAGTGAAATCTTTTCTAGCTAGTGTAAGCAAAAATGAGGGCCTATTAAAAAAAGCTACGGAAGTGTCTCATGATCATAGATTTTACCCCTGACTTTAGCTATCAAGAATGTGTGTCATTGGTGAGGGGAGTGTTTGAGAGTTCCCATTTCTCTATATATTAGCCAATATTTGATATTTTAAAAATTTTTACCAGACTAATCACTAGGAAATGATGTGTCAATGTCTTAACTCCAATTTCTCAGATTTAATTCATGTTACTTGGAATAAACATCTTAACATTTATTTCTTGGCAATTCCGATTTCCTCTTGGGGAAATGGCCTGTTCTAATCCTTTGATTTGTTTTGTTTTTTAAATAAAGCTGTATAATTTTTCTTATTATTTCAAGTTCTTTTTGTGTTCTGGATACTAATCCGTTGCCATATTTATGCACTGAAATTATATTCTTCCTGAATGTAATATTTTCTTCCACTTTATTTAGTATGTCTTTGGTTGAATAGAAGTTTTTTTGTGAATTTACACTAGGTAAATTTATTAGTCTTTCCTTCTGACAAGTTGAGCTTCTTTCGTTTGAAAGAAATATTTTCCTACACTGAAGTCATAAATATATTCACTTACATTTTCTCTAAAAGATTATAGTTTTGCTTTTTCACATATAAACTTTTAATTTACCTGGAATTTAATTTTGTGTAAGATAGATAATTTGTGTAAGATAATTTTGTTATTTGAAATGAATTGCTAATTTTCCCAATACCATTTATTGAATAGTGCAGCATATTTCTAATATTTCGTAGTACGAAATATCAATGCTCTCATCTACATGTATGTCTATGGGCTGTATTCTGATCGATTGGACTGTTTAGCCTTGTGCCAATACCATCCTGTGTTCATTGTAAAAATTATAATAGATAGTAGAATCAATAGAACAATCTAACAGAAAAAAATTCTTCCTTGATCTCATTTTTCAAAATACTCTTGGCTGGTTTTGGCCTGCTGCTCTCTAAGTGAGCCAGTCAAGTTTTATTTTCCTCATTTATTAGAATTGCTTTTAATTTATAAATTAATGGAGAGATAATTAAGATTTATACCATTTAAGTCTTCTCTAACATGAACATAGTATACATTTCTATTAAAATTCACTATATCTTTGTTTTTTTTAAATGCTTGTACATTTTAAAGTTAGACTTATTACTTGGCAGCTTATAGTTTTTGTTATTACAAATGGCATTTTTTCATATTTTCTCATTTGTCATTACTGGATTTAAAGGAAGGCAACTCTCATATTTCTTCTGATAGTTTGTCTCTGAATTCTCTTGAATTTTCTATGAAGATAATAATATAATGATATAATGTACAAATAAGGACATTTTTGTCTGTTTCATTCCAATTCTTTTTTTCCCCTTCATTTTCTTGGGCGATTGCATTAGCTAAGGCCATCAATACAATAGTGAATAATATTAAATAATAAAGGTAAAAATAAGAACCTTTTTCTTACTTGTCATAAAAATAGCTTCTAAAATTTTACCATTAATAGTGTTTACCATAGAATAGTGTTTGCTGTAGGTTTTTGATCATTTTCTAGGTTAAGGAATTCTCTTTTATTCCTAAATTGCTAAACCTTCTTGAGATTAATGAGGATTATTTTATGGAATTCTTTTCTGCATCTATTGAGATATTATCATTGCTTAATGCCGTTTTATTACATTAATAAATTTATTACATTAATAAATTAATTTATTACATTAATAAATTTCCTAATATTGAAGCATCCTTGAATTCTGGGATGATTTAATAAATGATTTATAGTCATGCTCTAAAATGAATAATAAAATTTCACTGAGCATAATGAATTGGGTGAAAAGCACTTTGATTTAGTGAAAAGGTTAAAGCAGCATTGTTTTTCATGAAATATTAACTCATACATTGATCAGCACTGTCAGGAATTTTTTTTAATGGAGTTTATTTATTTCAGTTATGTACTACACCTATGATAACAAGTGGAAGTGCAGTGTTGTTTTAACGACCAAACCAACGAATCTATAATTTTCAGCATGTTTTTCTCCAGAATAATTAATAAGCTAAAGTCTCCAGAATTTTTGCTTTTGAAGTAGATTTAATGTGTTGCTATGATTTTGCTTAGCAAACATTAACCCCTTAAATTATGGCAAATTTCAGGCCAACTCGGATTTGAGTAAAATATCTCATGTTCCAGGTTATTAGAGTTTGAAATCATACACGGTTTTACTGTATGCTTGCAGTTTTGGGGAAAGGAGAGGCAGAAATCCCTAATTCTGACCTATATTGCTGAAAGCATTTATTTATCTGTTGGGAGATTTGCATTGCCTGAAATTCACTGTTGACAATGTTCTCTTCCCAGTGTTATCTTGCCAAGGATGTCACAACTTGGAACACTTTGAAAGAATTAAAGAGACAGATCTTTTACTTACTGAGCTAACCGGTAGCTGACAGGAAGTTTTTAGTATTGCCTCTCATGTCACTGAGATTTCTTTTGAGCTTCCGTATTGAATATGCTCCAGCATTCCAAATGTGTGTACAAGACTTTGTCTCTAGGGAGTGGATAAAAAAGCTTCTAAAAGGCTCTGGTTCAATTCTTCTTTAATGTACTGGAGGGCTGCAACTGTTCCCTATCTATGTGCACAACCCATTCTTTAGATCTAGCTTGATTCCCAGTTTAATGTTTTGCTTAACCTCCCTTTGACTGTCCTTTGCCATTTTGCATTGGGAAATCAATATCTACAAATATTTATTCTGTGGTCAAAATGGTGTAGGATATCATAGTTCAGATAAGAACATTTTCCTCCCATCTCCAAACATTTCCTTCTCTCTTCTTTTGCTTTCTGTTCTTCTGTCTACTTTTACTGCCCCCACCTTCTCTCTCTTTCTGCCTTGAATTTATCAAAATAATGAAAGATGTTTTATTCCAATGAAGGTATAAAGAGACATATCATTGCTGACCTTTTTATATATGAAGAAAAGTTAAACAGTTTTGTTTTATAATAAGCAACATATCCTCTTTCAAGTGTCAGCCCAAATTTTACAGTTACCAAGAAAAAAAATGTATAGTAAAAGTTGAAATGGGGTCAATTAGTCTAAACATAGCAAGACCAAGAAAAGTATCTTTCACATATACTGACAGCGTAAACCGAATATTATTTGATAGCTTATGGAATCCTAACCCACACATATTACCTATATTAATACTTAGGCAACCAATATCAATTCAAAACATACAGTGTCAAATATGGCATCATTCTCCCTTCTCCTTCCTAACCTAAATTGCGTCCGAAGCAATTCTTACCTATATTTTTTATTCATTTACTAAAAGGTACACATGAAGAAATTAAATTGAAAATTTAATTATAGTTGGCAAATTCTTTAACACTAGCAAACATAACATATGTAATACAAATAAAATATACCAAATTAATTATATTAGCTCTGCTCTGACCCTTGGGCTATTTATAAAATTTCTGCTACTTACCTAAAAAAAGTTAGGCAGTTTATGTTAATATAAAGTCAATAAATACTTCAGTGTTCACCATCCAAATCTGACTGCACTGGCTATGTTTTCTTAAGGAGAAAATAAGAAATGGGAAGAAGAGATGAACTGTGTGCTATGATGAATGCATCAATGATGTGACTGACCTAATGGGGCTGAGTTAGGTTTCTCTTTGCTATCAGTGGAAGAATGAAGAAGAATCAGTAGATTAGCACATGTTTATTGGTTGCTGACTAGGTACCAGGCACTGAATTCTTTCTAAGACGGAGTGGCATAGGTACTGTTATTAATCTCCCTTATCTAGATGTGGAAACCAAGCTTTAGAGAGGTTAAACGCCTTGCCTCAGACCACACACGCAGAAAACCAGAATTCAGCTTCAGCCAGTCAATCGATTCCAACACCTTGGTGCTTTAGCACTGATTTATAATTAGAGAAAACTAGAAGAGAGTTTAAGATGTACATCATGTTATTTTAAGGAGGGTGGACATGTAGTTTGAGAAAAAGGACTGTTTCTTATAAATGAAACAACTAGAGCAAAACCTTGATATTAAATGAAAATATTAGGTTAATTTTCTCTTAAATGACTGAATGTATGTTTATCAGCAGAACAGTTCCTGACACATGGTAGCACTCAATACACTGAGTTCTGGTATCAGTTAGAATTTCAGGTAATAAAATTTGGAAATGAAAGTTTAAATCAGTGAGGATCTAATCTCAGAAAATAGAAGTCTGGTCTGCCAGACAGGTTCAAGGAAATTGTTAAAGATGAGGGCTCTTCGGGCTTCCTGGGTGGGCCATCATTCTTAGCCCTTGGAATTAAATTTTGAGAGAGGTAAAGGTTAGGCGACAAATTCACAGAAACTTCTGATTCAATACCAACAAAAAGATCCTAGGGCTCTACAGCCCGGTGGATCGCTGGTTCCTAGTTTGAAATACCGTAACACAGGTTGGTGCATGCAGCTCAGTGGGCTGGGATTATGCCATGTGTCTGCCAAGAACACCTAATGAAAACCAGCTGCTGAATAATTGCAGAAAGCGTCTTTGCAGGTAGGCGTTGGGTCGGCTCCTCCAATACCTGTTATCACGTGGGAAGAGAAGTTTGGAGTCCCGGGTTCTGACCCGAGATCGTAGAGGAGGGGCGCGCGGAACGCACCGCCTCCAGGCCCCGCCCCCTATGGCACGACTCCGCCCACAGATGCTCCGGGTCCCGGGGCCGCCTGGAAAACGGAGGCCAGGGGCGGGGCTCACCCTTGCCCCCCGGGTCCCTCGGGTTCCGCCAATCAGCGAGCGCCCTGTTGGCCATCCGCAGCTCCCGCGCCCCTCCCCCTCCCGCCGGCCTCTGCTTTCCAGAATCCAAGATGGCGGGATCCAGGCAAAGGGGTCCCCAGGCCGGAGCTCGGCCGCTTTTCTGCGCCCTTCTGCTGTCGCTCAGTCACTTCGTCGGGGGCGACGGCGTGGGAGGCGACCCCGCAGCCGCTGGTGCCACGGGCACCCCAGGCATGCTGCCACATCGGCGTTTCGAATACAAATACAGCTTCAAGGGGCCGCACCTGGTGCAGAGCGACGGGACCGTGCCCTTCTGGGCCCACGCGGGGAGTAAGCCGGGGCAGAGGGCGGGGGGCCCGGGTCCCATCCTCGCCTGGCGCCTCCTTCTCTTTACCTCCTCCCCGCTGCACACCATATGCGCGGTGGAGGGAAGCCTTCTCAGCAGTCCCTCCAGCAGGTCGGCTCTGTCCACCAGGTTCCCTCCCCCTGGCCCCCAGTCTTCCTCCCATTCTGTCCACTCCCCTTCCTCCTATGCGTTCTTTGATCTCGTCCGTTCTTTCCGTTTGCTCTAGAGGTGTTACTTCTTACAATTCCAAGCACTCCTTAAACTCGGTTCTAGGCATCCCGTTTCACCCTAACGCCACGTCTCCAGGGGAAACGTCCTGCACCCCCAACCAATCCCAACCTGAGACATGTACTAGCAGCCCCCCACCTCCTTTCCCGTTTCCTCTCGGCCCTTCTCTGCTCTTCTTTATTTTTAAACCCAGTGTTAGCCATGGTTACTGTTCCTGTTTGTACCCGATGTCACTCTGTCAGCTCCACACATGATATATCTTGGTTTTAGAATAATTTTTAAGTTTTTATGTCAGAGAAACTTCTCATCCTATTGGAAGGATACCTCAGATTTACCCTCTTAGGGACTTGGTGTGGTCTTTGATCATTCCTCTTGTATTAACACTTTATTTAACAATTAGTCACACTTGTCCCTTTAGTAGAGGAAGGGATATATTTTTGGATATTGTTTCAGAACATGAGACTAAAAATAGCATAACTGCAAACTTTTGGAAAAATCGAAATAACCTGTGTTCCATGTTTTATTCAACTCTGTGTTTGGCACTGTTGATAGATAAGAGCTTGTCTTGCTAGACGTTTATATATGTGAAAGAAACATATCTATACTTTACTGCTGATGTGTCACTGCTGACTAAGGAATTGGCCTTAGCACTTGACAGGTTGTAAGCTCTGTTCAGTGACCATTAGATGCACCCTTTGAAACAAGCGGCAAATGCCTTTATATGGATTGAGAAGCTCTGGCACTTTGAATTCCATCACTTACTAAGAAATTTCTATAAGATTTGTATACATCATTTTAGACTGTCCATCGCTTAAAACAAAATGTCCCATTTCTAGACTGTAATTCTTGAATAGGAAGCAGACTTCTAGGAAGGGCATTTCACTGAAATTAATGTATAATTAAAAGGCATAAATTGCAAATTGACTTAATGATCAAGTCATTAAGTAGTTGAAGTGGAGTGCAATTATTTTATTACTCAGCAGACATTAATTATGTGCCTGCTCATCAAGGGTATGTTTCTGGGTACTTGTTATTAGGGTACCGTTCTTAATACACAAAGGTGATGCAGACGTCCCAAATACAAGTTTAGGGTTTTTTTGTTTTTCTTTTTGGAATGATGATGATTTTCAGTAGTGGTGATGAATTCGTACACTTTTTTTCATTTCTGCATCTCCATGGCCTGCTTGCTCATTCTTCTCTCATGGTTACACCACATACTTAGCCAATCAGGAATGTTAATCAACTACTCAAATTAGTTAACGTTCTTTACAGAGCCTATAACCAACTGTCAGCTGCAGAAATGTCAGATAATGTATCTGGGTGAATTAAAGTTGTATGGCTAGACTGGATTTGAAATAAAGGGATTAGTGTTTTAGCCATGACACTTCTATCTACTAACTCGAGGAATCACTGCTGTGGATGTCCCTTGCTTTCATTGTCGCTGTAATTTTTACAGTCTCACTTTTATTAACTACATGTATTATTTTTCACCTTTTCATGTCCTGAGATCCATCATGTAAAACTACTTTGAAAAACAGAAAAATGTAAGATTTAGTTTAAACATGGCCTTTTACATTCATTCTCAAATTAAGATCAAACCTATGGGTTTTTTCCCTTAACTCTAATGCCCTTTTGTCCTGTAAGTCCATACCCTTGAGTCCATAAGGGCAAAAAAATAACAATTTGTAACCTTTTCTGTCTCTCAGAACTCTTTTACCTTCATTCTTATTTGATCTTCAGTAGGCAAGGCAGGTGTTACCTGCTTTATAGATTAAAAAAAACCGAAATGTTAAGAAAGGTTAAGGTCCTTGGAAAAGGTTACATAGCTAGTGTACTGGAACTCACATCCAGGTCTTCTGACACTATCCACTACTCTCTCCAGGATGCTTGCCCTCAGCCGTTAAGTGTTTGAAAGTGATGGTAACAAACAGTAATTTATCTTAGTATCTCAACTTTTCTTTTCGTCAGTTTTTTTCATCCATAAAGAGATAATACAGTTATTTCCGAGCATGGATGTCAGAACTGGTTAATATCTGAATTGTTCAAAGTTAGACCTGATAGTTGCTTTAATAATTATTTAGTTCAATAATAGGACTAGCTAACATTTGTTGACATATTTATATATACTTATATAGGCATTTATATGTCTGTGAGGTTGTTAGAGAAATGGAGTAACTTGCCTATAATCAAACAACTGGTAAGTGGTAGCACTGGAACTTGAACCCAGCTTGGAGATGCAAACCACCATTTTGGGGATCACTTCTCTCTGAGAATCTGCTAATGCTGAAGAACTGTTTATTAACTTGAAATGCAGTTGCCTCTCTCCCTAGAAGACTGTATATATGCACAATATTTTGCATATAACTTCTGGGGTGTTTGTGGGAGTGATTGAGTCCAGCCCCTTCATTTTACAGGTGAACATATGGTGAGCCCAAGAGAGTAAGAGAATTATTTGCCCAAAGTCACACAGCTGAACTGAGACTAGGAATAAGTCTCTTGATTCCTAGTGGTATGTTCTTTTCACACTGTTTGAGCTTTCTAAACATTTGTAAATTGGTAAAATACATTGCAGTTTTTTGAAAATAATATGCAAATTTTGGGCGTATTTGAAAAATAATATTACGAAAATCGAATATTTGGTTGCCTTTTAAGCCATAGTTTCCTCCTTTCTGCCCCTTGAATTTTTAGTATATGGTTACAGCTTTTTTTGTGTTTTGTGTTTTTTGTGGGGTTTTTTTTTGTTTTTTGTTTTTTTGCATAGATATGTCACTATTCAAAATAGAAGGGGGGGTGTTTAGAAAGCCCTAAAATGTAAAAATTGAAACTGTCAACATGAAATTTTTTCCTAACAAAATTACTGTACAGGTTACTGAGTTAAAATTAGATCTCTAAGTATATGTATCAGTTTGGTGATGATTCATTGAGTTTTGCCTAATTATAACTTAAAGTTTTTCTTCCCTGATTTTTGTTCTAGATGCTATTCCAAGTTCAGATCAGATTCGAATAGCACCATCTTTAAAAAGCCAGAGAGGGTCTGTATGGACTAAGACAAAAGCAGCCTTTGAAAACTGGGAAATTGATGTGACATTTCGAGTGACCGGAAGAGGTCGAATTGGAGCTGATGGCCTGGTATGATCGTTTCTGTAACTTAGAAAATGTATATAAATGCATATACCACCAGCCTCTGAATGTTCCCTGTTCTATATTGACAGGCAGTTTGGTATACAGAAAATCAAGGCTTGGAGGGTCCTGTGTTTGGATCAGCTGATATGTGGAATGGTGTTGGAATATTCTTCGATTCTTTCGACAATGATGGAAAGGTATATTCTTTAAGACTGTTACCCACTTTAATATATCTGCTAACAGATTTAAGCTGTGAGAAATACAGCTTATTTAACACTCTTGTCAGTTTAATAGGAGAGAACTCCCCAAACTAAGTTAGGTGATTGATCTTTATGTAGCTGGGAATTTATCAATTTAAAGCTATGAGTTCATGATTTGTCATACTGCAACGTGAGGTCCTGATGGAGCCCTGACTCTAAGAATTTGCAAGGCCACCCTGTATGCGTGTAGTAATTTTGATGAATAAGCATGGGTCATTTAGATGTGGGTAATGAAACCAGTAGTGCTTAGACTAGACTATTACAGTTATCATGAAAATACCCATGTGCTTTACTACTACTGGCTCACATGTTATCTTTTCATATGTTATTACTCTTTTCAATGAACCAGTTTCTCTGATGATCTCTCCTAAAACAGTTAAGTACAGAATGTACTTACAAATCAGAAACACTAACTTGTGCATGAGCAGCAGCCTTAAGATTGAAGATCTTTGTATTAGCTTATAATTTCTCTACTGGGTCACTGTTAGCAGTTTAAAGGAGAACTTTAATAAACTCCTTGAATGCCACAGCCATGTTGCTTAACTCTATAAGTCCCATGCTTGTCCCATGCTCACAGGGTGTCCTCAACGTGTGCTGAGGTTGGTTATTCAAAGACAGGACACATCATCAGCCTTTATTGAGGTGTATGGGACTGATTTTAAGTGATTATAAGTGCTAAATTTTTTTTTAGTAAGTAGAAAGTTATTATTTTAAAATTCGGGGTCCTAGAATTTTAGAGATTAAGAGACCTTATAGCACATCCAGAATGATGTACAATTCTTTAAGGACTTTAAAACAAATATATTCTCTTTATTTTTAGAAAAATAATCCTGCTGTAGTAATTATAGGCAACAATGGACAATTCCATTATGACCATCAAAAGTAAGTGTACTTTATTTCTGATCTCACCTTCTTTTCGAAAACCTTTTAAAATATATTGTTTCGAATCTGAACATTTTCCAGGTGAAATAAGATTATTCTTTTTCTTGCAATTTATTTTATAGCTTGGTGAAAAGGTCTTAATTTGGTTCTGTTTTAAACTTCTTCCTGTGGACCACCTCAGATTTCATACATAAAAACATGTTGTTTTATTTAACCTAAAACTACATAATTTTAAAGGCTTATAAAGCACTCATCTTCTCAGTGACACCACTAGTCGTGTTCTCTCACCTTTATTAAGAGGAATCTGAAAAATTTGGAGCCTTGACTAAACTAATGATTAAGAAATTTATGCCTAAAAAAAAGTTAAAAAATAAATAATAAAAAATTAAAAAATAATAAGAAGAAATTTATGCCACTGTATTCAGTCTTAGTATTGCTATATTTAAAGGTTCTCAGGGTGACAAAGCTTCTGTTTAGTATATTTGTAATGTGTATGAAAAATTACTTATCCAAATTCCTGTTTACTGTTTCCTGCTTTAGTGATTTTTACTCTGGTAGTTACCTTTGGAGCCAGTTCAAGTAGAGATTCCAAGGCCTTCTCCTGTGATTCTGCTTCAGCTGCTTTAGGGTGGGACCTAGGAATCTGCATTGTTGAAGCTCCACATGTGACTCCAATTCTGTGCCCTGGTCTTACGTAGATCAGTGCGCCTGCCCTGGCCGTCAGCATGTGGTAGCATTGGCGCCTAATGTTATCCTGAGCCCTGACCGGGGTCACAGGAAAAACTCCTGCATCAGCTTTGCATCTTCTGAATAAATAACTTCAGATTTCCCAAGACTTTGTCGTAACTGGATACTGTTTTAATCTTTCCAGACACTAATCATTTTAAATAGTGAGTTTTTAAATATCGAAAAGCTTAAGTGCCTCGTTTGTTTTGCTTTCCCTTATACTATAGTGATGGCGCTAATCAAGCTTTAGCCAGTTGCCAGAGGGACTTTCGTAATAAACCCTACCCAGTCCGGGCAAAGATTGTGTATTACCAGAAGACGTTGATAGTAAGTAACATACATTTCGAGATAATTAAATGAACAAGATTCTAGTATGCGTTTTCATTTTGAATCTTTGATAGAAATGACATGAATTTAAGTTCGGATGCTGTTCCTGTCTTCAGCAGTGTAACTGTGAGAAAGCAGAAGTGGCTTCAGGGCTCCACGTGAGTGGCCGTGTGTGGTAAAGCCTTGCGGCTGAGTTTGCTTCTAGTCAGTAAATGTTGATAAGCACCTGCTATGTGCCACCTGTTATGTACGTGTCTAAGCCTTGAAGATACAGGTATAAATAAGGCAAAGGGAATTTTCTTCACAGAGCTTGTCGTCTGCTGGGGAGACACGAATGTAACATTACTGTGCTTTGTGATGAATACTGCAGCACAGATACCACTGAAGGATCAAAGGGTTAGAACCTTGTGGCTGCCAGGTGGCCGTGGCGAAGGCCAGAACAGCTCCTCACAATGCAGCTGCCCCTCGAAGGGGAAGAGGGAGTCTTCAAGGTGGGGTGCAGAGAAAATGGGCACAGGGACTGTTGAAAGATTTGGGAAAGGCGAGTAGTTTGACGTGGCTGATGGGTAGAGAAGACTGTAAGAAGTGAGGTGAAAGGTTGGCAGTCAAATCTTGTAGGTCTCGTGTAGTTTATCTATCTTGTAAGGAACAGTTTAAAGAGTCTTAAGCAGGAAACTGAAGATCAGACTTGCAGTTTAGGAAGAAGCCTTAGGCAGCAGTGTTCTTATAACAGTATTTGCGGAGGAGTGGAGGAGGCGATCATTTAAACTCCTTGACTTTTGATGAGCTGTACCCTGTGCTTGGTGCTTTACATGCAGTTTCTCGTTTATTCTTCACGAGCCCTGTGGGGTGGGCATCCCCATTTTATACATGGGAAAATTGAATGTGGGAGGTTTCAAGAAACTTGGACAGTGTCGTACCAAATAAGGACCAGAACTGATTTGAACCCAGCAGTGTCTTAACTGCAAGACCCCGCTTGTGGTCTGAACTGAGGCAGAGGGGAAGGGATCCAGGGGGCGGAGACTGGAGCAGTTGCTGCTGGTTTGCTGGGGGCAGGCGGGTGAGTGCAGCTGGGGTCAGAGGTGGTCCCTGAATTTCTGGCCACTTATACAGTGAAGCGGTACCATCAACTAGCCGAGAAGCGGCACATTTGTTTGTGTTTGAGGGAGGAATGGGACGGCAGGGCAGTCACAATAACTAAGTTCACAAATACTGGGTGAACTCTGCTTTTTAAAGACACCGTCGATACCTGGTTATATGATACTTACAAGTAAAACATTTTTTATAAATTTTTCTTTCCCCTAAATCATGGGCTAGCCTTGCACTCCTTTGTATAAAACTCTTAAAAAGGCAGTTCTTTGGAAAACTTCGTATTGGCATAGTCTTAAATTCCTAACTAATTGAGAGACCTCGGCTTTTGTGTCCAGTCTTTTGTGATTGACTTGGATCTGCACTGCACTGTGATGATAGACACCCTGCGCGATTTCAGTGGTGTCGTCAGTAAGTCACACTTACTTTCACGTGGCAGAACCCAGGCACCAACTACGGCAAGTGCAGACACACACTTGAGTTCACAGAGCACAGGGAGGCGGCCTGCATGACCCAGCTTAGTGAGGTGGTGCACCCTCCCAGAAGTCCCCGGAACAACAGTCCTGTGCAGTGTGCTCCCGGAATAGTTGCACAGTCACATGAGATCGGGCCCAACTGTGCGCGTTAGCACAGAAGATGGGAAGCGCTGAAATGCAGACACCTCATCAAGCCGCGCGTTCGTCAGACTCACCCGACCACGGAATCCTGTTCTCACCCAGGACCTACGAGTGTCTCCAGAGCGAGTGTTCCGGAGAGTACGTTTGAGGGAGACTGGGCAGGACACACAGCCGTGACTTAACGTCCTAGCCTTTGCTCAGTCCGTTGTCCCTTCTGGGGTACTCTCCCCTCTCTGCCTGGCAGAGTCATGCTCGTTCTTGAACACGCTCATTTGGATCCCTCATCCATCAGATTTCCCAAACATCAGCTCATAATTTCCTATCTCTTAACTCAGTTTTGTTCCTATAATGCTCATTTGGCCTTTAAAATATGTCGTATGGACTTAACCAGTCAACTATGGTTTGTATGTCTTTTCTCATCAATATTATCTTCAGTTACTCAGTGCAGGCATAACAGCCCGTATTCCTCGTCCCTATATTATGCCCATTTTAGGTACTCAAGGAAGGTTTATTAGATTAGTACTCACACCCTTAGCTTGTCCCAGGGTTTGAACTTCAGAGGGAAAAACAAAGTAAGGGGAGCAAGAGATGCTGTTAGTGAAGGAAACAGTCAAAACAAGAGATTTTTAAATTTTGCAAGTGTAGTATTTAACAGTGGGTCGAAACTTTAAGATGAGTGAGGAAGGTTAGCGGTGACCTCACGAAGAAGTGTCACTGGTGTTGGTCAGCGGACATCAGACCTGTGCAGTCACGGTCCTAACTTTCCTTCTAACTCAGAGCAGCGAATATATTATCCTTCCCTGCATTTTTTTAAAAAAATAATTAGAACTAGACAGTCAAGACTTCTAATAGATTTCAGTTTGTCAGGGTTCAAGAAAAAAAAAATGTACTGAACAGTTGAATATTTTTAGTATCAGAATTAGAAAGTGATTAACTTAACACCTTTGTTTTTTAGCTCTTATCGGCAAATGTCCTACCAATTGTTGATTCTGATTTGAAAGACTCTAAAGGAGAACCATTCGTAGATGATGTAAACTGTAATAGGAACATTACTAATCCGGGAAACAGACACAAATGTTAGTCAACTAAATGGCAGGTGATTTTTAAAAACTGGTAGGAGTCCATCCCACATTATATAGAGGTCGACCCTTCATACGGACAGGTATCTAACTCTCTTACTGAAAATTTGGACAGAGTACTGTAACAATTTTCCCGTGCGTCTTAACCTTAACTACACTGACAAAACTTTGCATCTGGAAGTAACGGTGGCAGTGCCCTGACTGGTGCCACATACCTACTGCTCCTTTCCCTTCCACCGTTGACCTCAGAGACTCCTGCTTAGGGTGGGGCTAGTGATTGGGTTGCTGGAAGTGGACGCGTGGAAGAGGCTGGACCGCTGCTTGACTGGGATCGTGAGCAGAGTGTTCCTGTGCTTCCGTAGGATGCCAAGATTCTTTAAAGACGTTTACGGCTGTTACTTCAAATATACATTCTGCAGAGTAGAAACTTATGTGTCTTTTTACTGTTTTAATTTCTTGCCTCTTATGTGAATACATTTGCTGTCTCTGCTAACTTACGACGGTCTAATTACCTTCCTTCACTATTTGCTAAGGCAATCTATTGAATTCTCAACTAGCTGTCGTCAAAATTATAAATTCAGCATGTTTATCTTAGCTCTGTCACCAGGGTTTCAGAACAAGTGTGATCTCCCTTCTGTGTGAATCATTTGCAGAAAGTAATCATGTTCCCTAAGTCTTCTCAAGAGAAGGTAACCCATATTCTGTTTTAGAAAGATTTTCATGGAAAGATATCAGATTTTTCTCATTAAGGCTTTGACACATAGTAGGGTAAAATATCTTGTTTAATGTACTAATATCTTGTTTAAGTGAGGTTATTTAATGGACAAGGAATTACCGTTTATAATAAATAATGGGAGAATGCTGATAGCTTTGGCTGTTGATTATTAGACCAGATATAGAGATCAAGTCATAAATTGATTATTGGAAATTCTTTTTACAATATCTGTTGTAAAAGCTATAACTACAATATGTCTCTCTAGGTAATGATCAATAATGGCTTCACACCAGATAAAAATGATTATGAATTTTGTGCCAAAGTGGAAAATATGATAATCCCCCCACAAGGGCATTTTGGAATATCTGCTGCAACTGGAGGTCTCGCAGGTAAATCTTGCTGTCTTTTAATATTATACATTTGTGAGTTGAGTTTTATTAGGAATAGTGTATTTTGGAGATGTATAGCCTTGTTTACTTTCAATATTTGAAGACTAGTTATAAGCTTCCCATAGCTTTCAGTCCCAGTCTTTTGGTCTCTTGGAATTGCTGATCTTCTGCTTATATTCCGCAGGTGTGCAGTTGGCTGGGGCTGCATACAGTTATGTAAATTAGAGCATCACTTTGGGTGCTATTTTATAGTGAAGGAGACATGTAAAGTTAAGGCTACAGAAGGTTAATTGTCAAATAGTTTAGGATCCTGAGAGTTGTCACAGTACATTTAAATAAATGGGTAGCCTGAGAAAATATTATTGGGGTCTAAACTTTAAAAAAGTTTTACCATTTTTTGCCTTAAGTATGATGATCAATGAAGTTATTTGATGTTAATACCGTCTTCTGTTTATATGGTACAATATATAAATTTATTATTTTCAAATATCTGAATTGTTCTTTACAATGACATAGGGAGGGAGAGGATCATATTTACCCTGTTTTTAGATGCGTTTGCCAAATCTTGGATTAAAGGACTTTCTAAAGATCCCATGGCCAGTAATGGTCAGACCCCGGCAGGACTTGGCGTGGATTTCTGACTCCTGGGTCCAGTGCTCTATTACACTGCACAGCTTCTCTCTCCCACAGTCACCTATCCTAACCGTGGCGTTGCAGTTTGCCGTTAATCTGGCTACCTACCGAGAGCTCCATAATAGTGGCAGAAAGCTTAGGGATTGCCACACAGTTGAAATTAATTGCTTTTACTTTGAAGATATGACTAACCAGGGTTGGTATTTTAATTTGATGTTATGAGGTTTGATCTGATAAGTCCTTGTTTTGAGCTTAAAACAGCTTGAAATTAATTTGATTTTTAATATGATTTTTTTTTAAATAAAATTGTTCATATCTGCTGTTGAGGGAAACAAATTTGCATGATGTAATCATATTATCTAAATCAGGATGCTTTGAGAACAAAAGAAGATGCCATTAGTAATTCCAGGACACAGGTAAATCAGGACTGCCCCAGTAAGCAGGACAGAGCAGTGCCATGTTTACGATAGGACAGTGAGGCAAGAAGTGGTAAGTGCTGTAGGAGAGGTTTAGAGACAATAGGTACAGGAAGTAGGTGAAGGACCAGATTTTGTCTCATTTGCCTGGGACATAGTCCATGGAGATCCGTGGGAAAATACGGGAGGACTTTGGTACCAGGGTTCAGAGTTTAGGCTTGTTTTGTTTGTTCATTCCCTTATCAGACATTTATTAAACATCTGTTATGTGTTTAACACTTAAGAAAGTGAATTTTTGCTTATTTCTAATGTCTTTCAGATGATCTTTGTCTCTAAGTTCACAGAGCACCATTGCATTTACAAAATTAGAGCTGATTTTTATCTGTCATTATTTTTTAAAGAAATAGATATCTACAAAGTAGATTCACAACCATAAAAATAACCTATTATGGAACTTTTTCAGATTTTTTTTTTTTTTTAATTTGTAGATGACCATGATGTCCTTTCTTTTCTCACTTTCCAATTGACTGAGCCTGGGAAAGAGCCAGTAAGTATAAACAGTTTTTTCAAAAAGTTTGTTTTCAGTTTAGTAGTATTGCCTCATAGCTGAAAACTTGGGGAGACTGCGTTAGGTTTGACTCTTATTTCTGCCTGTTACTGCCATGTGACCTTGTGTAAGTTACTTAGCCTCTGTAATGCTCCATTCTTCGAGTAAACAGATGTTCATACTGGCCATCTCATGACGTTTGTAAGCGTTGAATAAGGCATTGCACTTCTAGCAAGCACTCAGTAAATGGTAGTGGCCCTCTTTTTTTTGCTGTAATTATTAGTAGCAAAAGTAAATTGGTTATGATTTAAATAAATTTTTTTGTTAACATTTCAAATAATGGTAGTTAAAAGGAGGAAAAATATATATTGAGATTTATTATTTTTTAACATTCTTAATATATTTTTCAATGATCTGTCCTTAAACTCCAAAAAAGCCTACACCAGATAAAGAAATTTCAGAAAAAGAAAAAGAAAAATATCAGGAGGAATTTGAGCACTTTCAACAAGAATTGGATAAGAAAAAAGAGGAGTTCCAGAAGGGTCACCCAGACCTGCAGGGGCAGCCTGGTGAGTTGTGGTGAAGCTGTCCCCGGGGCCGCAGCGGCAGGCACGGCGCGCGTGTCACCTCACACTTTCATTCACCTCGTCCTCTCTCTCTCGTCTGGCACATTCCAAGTAATTTCCGGAAATAATTTGTAAGCAAATCCTCAGTCTTTAAAGGGCTTGGAAACCGGATGTGATGGAGTGGGGTGTGCAGTAAGGGCTACCGTGGTGACCCGCGTGAGCAGTGGCCCACTGCAGTGAGCCCATGGGGACAGGGACTTCGTTGTGTTCAGTGCCGTGTCCCCTAAACTAACTAAACAACAGTGCTGTACAACAGTAGTTGAGAGTCAGTAAACATTTGTTGAATGAAGCCATCCAAACTCTATTTCTTTACTTTTAGTGGCACATAATTACCTTATTATTACAGAGACAATACTTGGAAACCATCAAAACTGTTGTGAGAATGATTTTAAGCGGTTATCTGGCTCTCCTCCCCTTACGCAACAGAATCTCGGACGTGAAGATTGAGAATTTTAAACTTTAGTCTAAGCAGGCCACTGTGACGAAATGCTAAGTGCACTACATGTCACAGATAAAACATGTTAGGGCCCAGTAAAGTGACTTTATTTTGTCTGCTAACGTTTGTTATATGGGCTGTTCCCCCATCGAACTCTATGTGGTATGTGATTCTCTAAGTGATTGACCATGTGACGCAGACTTAATGAAGCTAAAAATGAAAAATACATTTTATTCTTTTCTTGGATTTGTTTTAAATGTAACATGTGACTCGTGAGTATATCCTGAAGCTTATTGTAATAAGTGTTTGAACGAAATAATCTGTTTTCAGCATGGTCAGGTATAAAAGGAAAATCAGGTCTTCTCCACTCCATTTCTTAATCTTTACGTAAGTAAAATGCACATATTTTAAGAGAATAGTTTGACGAATTCTGACAGATGTGCGTGCCCATTTAACCGTCACCCAAATCAGTGCGCAGAATATTTCGTATCACCCTGGACGTTCCCTCGTGCCTCTTCACGTCAACCCTCCCTCCCCAGAGGCAACCACTATTCTGATTTCTGTTACATAGGTTAGTTCTGCCCATGCATATGAATAGAATCACACACTATATTTGAAAGAGAAAATGATTTTTAGGTGAAAAAATTCAGACCAAATTTATAATAAATTTTCACCCACCGGAGATGTCTAGAACAAATCGTAACTTAATCATGATTGAATTAATTATCTCTGCATGTTCGATGTCAGGGAGGTCATATCACTGTTGTTGATGTTCTGATTTTAGTATGTGTCGTTACTTTTGTCACTTACGGTATTTTGGAAACTACATGTGTATAGGTGATTCTAATAATTTTAATTTGTAATTTCCACTTTAGCGGATGAAATATTCGAGAGTGTGGGAGATCGTGAGCTGAGACAAATCTTTGAAGGACAGAATCGTATTCATCTTGAAATCAAGCAGCTGAACCGACAATTAGATATGATTCTTGATGAACAGAGAAAATATGTGTCCTCCTTGTCGGAGGAGATCTCTAAAAGAGGAGCAGGAATCCCTGGGCAGCATGGACAGGTGAGCTTTCCGAATTGCAGCTGTGCTTAGGTAGCCTTTGATGGAGGAGAGCGGAGGAGGAAGGCTGCTGAGCCGTGTGTTCCCATGGAGTGTGGGTTATCGAGCCAGCTGGCCATCTTTTGTTTTTCCTCCAGATCACTCAACAAGAACTGGACACTGTTGTGAACACTCAGCATGAGATTCTGAGACAAGTAAACGAAATGAAGTAAGTATCCAGAAGTAATGTCTGAGTGTTGTGTACTCTGTTTATCTTAAATTCATGATTTCTCACGTTCTAGGGTCATTTTATTAATACTGGAATGTAAAGTACAAGAACTTTTGATATTTAGAAACTGCAGACATGTTTAAATTTTTTAATTATTTTAAGCTAGAAAAGAAATGCTGTAGCACCTTTAAAAAAATAAAGATTCGTCACATTGACTCTACAGCCAGAACTACTTACACATTTCTAAAATACGAAAAGATTACGAGTAATATATCACAGTTCTTTGAAAAATACTAGGGGAATAAGCACACATAGCATCGTAGGACTGTAATACAAGCATGCCTTATGCAGGAACTCCTTTTTGATGGAGTAAAAACATTTTAAAGGAAATACGCTATGTGCGACTACCTCTTTTTCATTCCATCTTGTGCCCTGAGAGAGGCTGGACAAAGAGTTGGAGCAAAGAGGAGACACTGTGTCCTTGGAACGTTGAATGATAAGATTCTAAAAAGGATCCACTTATGCAGATAATTAACAACTTCAAATGCCTGGAGAACAGAAACAGCTAAAATGTCGTATTTCATAAGCTAATACTTTATAGCACTGCCCCAGCCAGTATAGCCCTTGATGAACAAGAGTGTCAAGGGGAATGTCTTTAGGACTGGAAGATTCAATAGGATTAGGTTAAATAGAAGGTGAAAATATCCAACACGTAGAGATTAAAGGCAACCCAGCTTCCAACTGCAAATTTGTATTTCTTTCAGTTGCAGTGTTTGGAATTTTTAAAAATCTTCAATTTGTAAACTTGTGATTAAAATATTCATGATGCTAAATGAATAGTTAAATTGGTTTAGAAATAGACTGGATTGCGTGACATTATTTTTTTAAATCTTTGTTTTGATCTAATTTTAGACTTCAGACATTTCAAAAATAATAATCTCCATATATCCCCCACCCATCTTCCCCTAACTGGTTATAGTACAATTGTCAGAACCAAGAAGCTAACATCGATACAGTACTATTAACTAAACTAATGATCTTACTCAAATTTCGTCAGTTTTCCACTGTGCATTTTTCTGTTCGAAGATCCTGTCCAGGATCACGTGCTGCGTTTAGTTATCTCTCTTTAGACTTCTGCAGTCTGAAACAGTTCATCTTTCCTTCTCTGGCATGACCATGACAGTTACCAAGAACATTGATCAGTTATTTGGTGAAGTGTCCCTCAACTTGGGTTTGTCTGATATATATTCATGATTGGATAGAGGTTCTGCATTTTCGACAAGAATACAACAGTGTACCATATTCACAATGTCAGTATATCTTATTACTGGTGATGTTAGCTTCACTTGCCTACGATGGTTTCTTCCCAGTTTCTTTAAGTTACTATCTTTCCCTTAGTAGTTAACAGATATTTGGGGGAAGATACTCTGAGACTGTGTGTTTATCCTGTTTCACTTTAAACTTTTGCTCACTCATTTTAGCATCCGTTGATGTCTCGCCTGCAACAAGAAAGTGGTGTTTACCAAATGCTGGTTTTTCTGTTTCTATCTTTCCTTCTGCATTTATTTATTTATTGAAATTCTGTAAGGACCAGCTCTTCCTTCTCCCCCATTTTTTTTATTTATTAATTATTTATATCAGTATGGACTCAGGAATATATTTTCTATGGGTTACAATCCAATACTGTCATTATTTCTTTTGTTATTCAGATTATCCCAGCTCTGGTCATTAGGCACTTCTCCAGATTGGCTTTAGTGTTCTTTCAGCCCACATCTTTTTTTATGCATTTCTTTACCTTCTGGTAACCACACTATGTTTCAGGCTTATCTTTTATTTTCTCTGCCCCAGCTCTAGAATCAACCTCTTCTCTAGTGAGCCTTGGTTCCTTTTATTGGAGAGAGGTAATTAGAAACCAAGATCTGGGCACCTGGTGTGCTCATTACGACTGGGGTGCCGTTGTTTCTAGGCTCTCAGTGGACAGAGCGAGGGAATATATGAATGTATTCTAACCCACAAATATCTCTATTTTTGTATCCACCAATCTACATGTGTTTTTAAAAACCGTGAGATTATTCAGATGCTTTGGATTCCAGTTGGACTGGACTGGACTGAACACTGCGGGGTCGATTTCAGCCTTCCTCCTTTCCGTATTGAAAATTCTTTCTCCAACAGGGAAACCTGTGTTCTTATCTACAATGTATTTACCTGTTGGTTCAATTTTAGTGTGTACATAAAGTGATATCGTACCGTAAACCCATATCCCTGCGGGAAAGACTACCCCTTTCCTGGTCTTTCCTTCTTTCCGGCCCTTTCCCACCCACGCCCTCTTGGTAATCCATCCCATTCATTCCTGCTTTGTTCCTGTATTTCTTCTGCACACATGTATTTTCTTGGACCCCTTCTTATCTGAATAGTAGCCTACTCTTTAGTAAAAGATAAAGGCATAATATTAAGTTGTAATTTTATAAATTATTTTCCAAGGTTGAAGACGGTTCAGTTTTTTAAAATATTGATCTTTTATCTTTCTTTAATAATCTGATATCTTGGGCTTAGAATTGTATCTAACCATTTAAAATCTGTGAGGGAAAGAACCATCTCCTAGCAATCCCACTGTCTAAAGGGATTTTCTGTTGCAGGAATTCCATGAGTGAAACCGTCAGGCTGGTCAGTGGCATGCAGCACCCAGGATCCGCAGGGGGCGTTTACGAGACCGCGCAGCACTTCAGTGACATCAAGGAGCACCTGCACGTGGTGAAGCGGGACTTAGAGAGCCTGGTGCAGCGGAACGTGGTAAGCGCTGCTCCCGCCCGCTTTGCATCAGTCTTCTTCAGGAAAGGAACACATTCAACTTTATTCTACTGAAAATACTTTAAATTTTTGATTAATGCTAACGATCTTTTATAATGTCAAAGATGGAATTATTCCATGTGTCTATATGTACCATATTATGCTTCCATAGCCTATTGAATATAATTTTTTAAAAAATAAATTGCTATCCCAATTAGTGGAGCTATCACAATTTCAGACTTTTTTCCTAGGTTCTTTTCTGTAAGGTTTCTTTAAAAAAATGGCTCTTATCGATAATTATATCTGTAAATATCTTTGAAAAGATAAATGTCTCTCTTGACAACAAACCCTTTTGTTAGACTGACTTGTGCTGGGTAACTCATATTTCTGTCTGTCTCAGCTGTTTAGCACAGATCAAAACTACCTGACTAGCGGCAATTTTAAGCAAGGTCTTCCAGCTGTTTTTCCTGCCTTGTTTCATTTTTTTAAACGTTTTTTGTTTTTGTTTTGCTTTATTGGGTCTTTTTTAGTGTAAGCCCCATTTCACTTTTGGAGATTGGCAATAAGTATTAAAAATAGGTAACTTTTTTTGACGTTTAACATGCATAAGAGACAACATTAGAAGACCGATCCCTGGTACTTTTAAGTTTATTCTTGATTACTGGCTTTAAAGACCCTCACAAAATTCACAGATACTTGTAGCATTTGCCTTTTCCTCTTCCAGTTTTCTAAATATGGCTTAATGTTTTCTTATTGCCCGTTACCTCTCATCCAAAGCATTATTATCTATTCCCTTACTTCTGTTTGAGGTTATTTCTCCCCAATTTTAGCCTTTGTCAAAATGGTCCAGTTGATGCTGTGGGTGGTATTATGCACTGAAGAACTTTATCCCGTAGATGTATGCACATTAAAAACAAAAAATCTTAGGAGCCCTTCTGTCTAGATACCTTGTTCGTGATATTTAATTACCTCCTTATAATAGAAGGAATACTCATGGGAATAGAAAAAGAAACACTTTCAAAATACCAGTTAGTAATGTCGAACATTAGGAGATCAGGGACAAAGAGAGCTGAGCCAAAGCCAGGATATCGTCAGGTCGTTCATTAGTAGGGAAACTATGCAGTCATCTGAACCAGGACACGTGAGACTGATGCTGAGCACTCTCAAAAGTGTTCTGTTTCAGACGCTGACATGGTTACCCCGTTGAAGGTGATGCTCTTAATAATTACTTTAGTACAACAGTGTAAACTGGAAGTGTCCAGGAATTTGTGGTCTGTCACCCCCAAGGACACTAAAATCACTGTCACTTTGACAAAGATAGGAGCCAAATGGCAATGAGTGAGTGACTGGACAGTGAAAAGGTGGAGGCCTTCCAGTGTCAACTACTCTTTAAAAAAATTGAGTGGTAAAAATTGGGATGGAAGATATTTACAGGATGAATAAATGAAAATACTTGTGTTATACAGTAGACCGTGAGTTTTATAAAGATTTCACATTTATTTCTTTTTCTAAAATACTAATTTGACTGATTGTAACAGAAAGTTCTTTGCCTTATAGCTATCAAATGAAAGACTGAAATGCCCAGAACTGCCACCTTTTCCATCATGTTTATCCACGGTGCACTTCGTTATATTCGTAGTGGTACAGACAGTGTTGTTCGTTGGTTATGTCATGTATAGGTGAGTCTCTAAAACTTGGCCGAACATTTTGCTGTATTTGTTTAATTTGGAATACTCAGTATCATCTGTGTTCATAATGGAACTTTCAATACCTATTAGTTAGCTTTATACAAAGCAAATATTATTTCTAGTCTAGTTCAGTTCACATGGGAGTGCACGTACAGAGTGTATGCTTATCCTAATGTATTTTAGACTTCAAAAGACATTGTATATTTCAATTTTAAGCAATCCTATTTCTTTCCAAAGTAAAGTATACAGAAATTCTTTCAGTTTTTTTTCTTTCTCTTTTTTCCTTAGGACCCAGCAAGAAGCAGCTGCCAAAAAATTCTTTTGACCACCATTTTCATATGTGTGCATCATGTATGTATGTACAAAATGTTGTCTTTTTGAGGGAATTGAAGTATTTAAATTGCTTCATAGGCTAAATTATTAAATTTTGTATAAAATAATTTAAACATTGATTTACAGTAAGAATAAAACCTTAAAGACAACCACATGTAAATTTGTGCATAGTACATAAAATCTATTTAAATTTCAGTGCATTTCTGGCCAGTAGAACACAGCCACTGGACAGAATATTGATAAATAAGACGGTAAATAATAGAAAATTGGGGCCAGCCCCAGATATGAAAATTACCCCTAAGTTTCAGATGCTGGAGGTTTTCCTTTATTTAACCTAAACACACTTGCCCTCCTGCCCGCCACACATGAGGTCTAACTAAGAGCTCCCCATCCTGGTTCTCTCATAACCAGTCGTAAGAGGTCAGAATTCCCTCCTGTGACACCCAGGCCCGCAGCCCTTAACCTGCTACCCTTTGGTCTCAGGACATCTTGTCCGAGAGCCTTAGGGCTGGGTAAGAGCCTCACGTTGTTTATTGGAGTGTTTCCCTTCTGATCATCAATGTTGTATTTCACTTTTAAAGGAAATTTTGGGGGGAAATTAAGAGCTGCTCTTTGCCTGAAACACCAGTTAGGCGAACACATTCCTCTCATGATAGTTTTTAAGGGTATTTGCCTGGTAATGCATTCATTTCCTGACTGCTCGTATTCTTGAACATCTTCATTCTGTCGGTTCAATATTATGAAAATCATTTTTGCATTTGTATTTGTAATGAACTTACTTCTCCCCTTTTGTACAGCATATAGATTCAGCTCAGATTGCACGTTCTGGGGATATTTTGCTTCACAGACCCCACCACTACATTCTGGTTTGCATTACTCTGTACAGCCTGGTGCTTGCAACGCCGCGTACCCATGTAAATTAAGGAGGCTGTATTAGAAGCAGTGTTAAGATTTTTGAAGGCAAAAATTTGAAAAATAGAATTAATACTTCTGATTTCTTTGTTTTAATGCCAGAACTGAGGATATTGCGAAGCATTTGTTAGTAAGCTTAACCTCGAAATGTGAGCCTGGAGGGGTTGTTGTAGTTTTCGTACATATTCTAGGTACTACAGAAACAGTCTGTAAATGACATTTTAAAATGCACTTAATTCTGTCTTCACAAGTGATGTAAACTTATTTTTGCTGGCTTCAAAATACTTTTTTATCTCTTTTAGCTAAAATGGTGGTTTTACATTTGTTGTGGGATGCAAAATAATACTGTTTTATAAAATAGTACCGTTTAATTCTTATATGCCTTCATAAATTTACCCTAAGATGTCATTTACAGATGGAACTGATTGCCTAAAATCTGTACAAAGACTATGAGAGACTCTCCCTTCTAGCAATACCTGACGTGCTATGTATACAAACAATCTTGACATTGCTTTCTGTCTTAGCATTTATCCTAGAACACTGAATGAGAACGTTCTAATGATTACTCACTCTAGTCATTTCAACATAGAAAATGCGTCACTAGTGTTTTTCCTTGTAGTCTTAACATTTTGAAATTCATGTTTCAGAGACATCATCACAGAATTTATTTCATGAAAAAATATTAATACCATCAGAAGAATATTTAATTTGTAGACTATGAACTTGAGAAATCCTCTTGAGATTAAAGCCTTCAAAATGTCCAGTATTGTAAAATCCACATACCTGAACTTATTAAAGGACTCCCAGATGTACGCAGTACCCATTTTCAGGCAAAAGTTCAAGAGGAATCATTCGATTATTTCTAATACAAATGGAAATGGCTGTTATGAAAAGCATGAGCATGAATCTTTTTTACTTAGTAATGTAATTTGCTAAAAATCACTCGGTAAAGCAGTTTGCACAGGGTATTTGTCATATTATTCGAAATTTGATTTCATTTCCTCAAAATCATTGACTTTAAGTAGCTCATTTCCGAAGAGAAGTGTTTCCTCTGTGGAAAAATCAATCACTGCCAGGATTCTTTCTTTTCTGTACTGTTTTGTATAATTGAATTTAACTTCTCTCACACCAGCAAGTATACTACAGGTGCCTTGGATTAAAACAAAATTGATTTTAAAATTTTAGTGTAAGTGGTGCTTATGACGCCACTTTTAAAAAGAGATACAATTACATAATGGTTGGAACCGTTATTTAATGTACCTATTTGTGTTCTAATTGTGTGGATGTTTTATTCAGCTTGAAATTTTACTATGAAGCCACAAACAATAAACAATATTTTGGTATATATTAAAGGGATATCAGTGTTTGTCACAGGGCGGCCCGAGGACCAGCCGGGTCTTGGAGTGCCTGTTCAGAGCACAGGTCACGGGGCTCCGTTCCAAACCACCTGAAGTGAAATTCAGGTGTGGAGCTTCAGAATATGTTTTCGACAGGCACCTCCAGTGATTCTGAGCACACTCATATTTGCGAACCACTAAGATGGAGAGTGGAAAAAAATAAGTGTTGTTTTGTTGGTTTAAAGCTGAGCTCAGAGCATACTATAACATTTTCATTGTCATTAGCAAATAAATGTGCACTGATTCTTTTATACTTAAAATTTACTTAATGTTCTTTTTACTAAAACTCTTTGTTTAGTAGCAACCAGAAACAAACCAGGTTGTTGCCTGTAACTCTTGGTACTTTGATTGATGGCTTTTAAACTTACAAAATCATCTTCATGGTCATGGTCAAGCCATGAAAACTCCTATCTTCACGTCTGCCTGCTAAAGCTTTTTGCTTTCCTGATGGCGATTTTTGTGACATTTTATCTCAGACCGTAGTACTTTTTGATAACTTGGGGAAAACAAAAATTACTTGAATAAGGGATTGCCAGACCCACCGCATCGCAGACAGTCTTTATAAAGAACATAGTAACAGTTGTGAATGTTAAGATGTGATTATCTTTTCCTGTCCATGTGCTTTTGCAGGGAGGTAGTGAACAAATGATTATATTGGGGAATTTTTTTATTTATAAGATCTAATGTGAAAGCATCACTTGCAACTTTTTAGATCTGTATGTTGCCTGTTTAATATATTTCTTTTAAAGTTTAAAGGAGTTTTCTATCCACTGTTAGTTTCAATTGGATAACATTTTTTGTCAAGTGTTTTTTTCTGATTGTTATTTGATGCTAGCTGGAATTCAAGAAATGACATTGACCTTATTCAAATAAAGAAATATTTTAGTAAATTTACTTTCCTTCATTAATCTTGGGTAATAAGTAGTTATTTTCCAAATAGGCCCTGATTTGTGATGGTATTTCATTTACGATGTGCTGTGTGCTCTACCCTAGGGGGCATATCACCTGTGGAGTCAACATGAGGAAGCATAAAAAGTAGAAATGATAACGGATAAATAGTTAGCCTTGCTGGTAATGAGAAATACATAATTAAAACAATGTATTTGATGTTTCCACTTTTAATAACCACAGACTGGTGAAAGTACAGGTAAGCCTGAACTCTTAGTCATCACTGATGGCAGTTAAAAGATCTTTGAATCTTTCTGACAAGTGCCATTTAACCAAGTAATTCTAATTCTGAGAGTCCATGCAATATAAAAAGGGAAGAGTATTGATGTCAGACAAATCCAGGTTTGAATCTCGGCTTTGCCACTCAGTAAAGATGGCCTCAGTCTTCATGATACTGATCTCAGGGCAGTAGCATTGTAAGAGTCTTCATTACACAGTTTCAGAAAATGATAGACTAAGGTAATGGACCTCTCTTCTGAGAAATAGTGGATAAAATAGAAGATTTAAAATAAATAGATGGATTTGAAAGAAATCAAAGGAAACTTAGAGCCCGATCAGTGAGCCTCCCTGCAGGCGAGATGGGGGAGATGAGACGGCATCGAGGCCCTGGACACCAGTGGGGCACTGGGGACATGGCCTTGCAGGCCACAGTAAAGACCTGGGATGTTATTCAAGGATGAGGAGACGCCTTTGGAGGGGTAACACCCAGTGGTCCCATTTCACAAATCCTGGGGTATTTATTTTCTCTTTCTGGAGGAATGAACGATTCTACACTCAGCAGCAAATAGTTACTGGATGTCCAAGTAGAACGTCCATTGTAATCAGAGAATAGTAAATTTTAAAGACATCTCATTTTCAGTGGGATTAACTGTTGGGGAGACTGAGAGATTTGGTTTCATAAAACAAAGTAATACCAGGTAGGATTCAGTCATCACACTGGTGTACCTACCACCTGAGGATCTCTAATGCTTGACGCCCCCAGGAAGCGTGCGTGTGCACACACACACACACACACACACACACACACGACTGGGCAGGGAGAGGCTGCTTTATAAACTGGATTTAGGGTTTAGAATTGATACCTTCAATAATAATATTTCCTAATAAAATAGAATTTTAGTAATAATTTTATAAATTTATAATAAAATATGAAGTGGATTTTTATTTTTTTATTTTGTGCTTTAAGAGATAGTAGTCCTCTGATTCAGACCTATCAAATCCAGTTGGCTTTGGGGATCTCACTTTGCTGACCAAAACTACTATTAGGATAAATCTTCAGCAAATTGTCCTTGTTTTGGGGAAATATAAGTTTTTAATGTCATGAAACACCTGTTCTGTGTTTTCTAAAGGATAATCGTGCTGAACTGGAAAACAAAACAAAGAAACATTCTCTGGCTTGTACTGTATCACCCGAAAAGTCCTATTAGACCTTATTAATGAATAACGCCCCTCAATGGAGATGAAATACAGTTTATGATAAATGGTAACTTAGAGATAATGGTTCGAATGTGCTGAGTACCAGGCAATGCAAAAGCGGAGCTAAGTATTTATGTACATTCTCGATCAGCACTGAGCAGTCTATTTCATCCCAAACCTGTTAGTCTTTCATTCTGAGACCATTTTAGCAACATTTTAAAATAGGTTAGTAAAAGGGAAAACAAAATATATATAAAGCAAGCATTTTAGGCAAAAATCTAGGTTATATAGTTCCGTACAATCTGAAGGATAGCCATTATTTCCTGAGAGGGCTCATGCCTACTGATAAAATAATAAGCATAGGTTACAAATAGCCTGAGTCTTTTCACCTCCCCCAACACGCATCCCCCCTCTCCAGCCCCCTCCACCTCGGAGTGCTTTAATTAGAAAGGAACTAATATAGATTAAAGTCTTAGCCATACTCAATTCCTCCCTTGACCTGGGGAAAACCATGACCGTTGAGAATCTGCTGCATGATAAAACGTGGTCAAAGGTTTTCTCCAGGTACACCAGTGAGCTTAAGTAGAGCACCCAGGAAGTGGATCGTATGTCAGAGATAAAGGTGATCCCACTACATATTGATGACGTGACTCACATATGTCCTTACCTTCTGGATGGGAGCGTTGGAAGTGCCCAGCACATCACCTCCATGCAGAAGTGTAACATCTCAGTGCAGGAGAAGGCTAAGGTAATCTTCCAGAGGTAGATTAACAACCCACTGGCTGGCCCTGTGGACTTCCCTAAATTGGGTATTTACGTATAGGGCACAGTAACCACTGGAGCAGCACAGAACCCAAGCAAACCAAAGGCAAAGCCTGGCATAGTACTTAGAGCCCAATGAGATAAAATGACGGATCAAAGGATTATTCTTGCTTAACGAAGCATTTTGGGTTTGAGTCTCATTGGACTCACTTTTCAACAGGATGTTGTATTTAAGGGCTGGAATTTGGAAATTCCACTACAGCCATAAAATGTCAGCTCTGATTGACTTAATCCAAGCAGAACTCTGGATGAAGCCCTGCTGTGCTTATAACCTAACATTTAGAAATGGATGGGGAGGAAGGGATAGATAATGGGAAGGATTTTTCTTACCATTAGCTTCTGAAATTAGCTTAGTGTATTAATTCAGAAAGTAGTCGGTTCCATCTGATTGTGTGCCTTAGTAATCTGAACCATCTGCCTCTGTGTAGGAGGTAGTTCACCTCTTTAATCCAGCTTACAGCCCACAAACCACTCTTGTCTATCATTGTGCCCTTGAGATGAGGCTGTGCAAGGTTCTTTGCTCTTAAGTGTGGCTGTCGTTAAGGATATTTGGAGATTTTGTCTTTTTTTTTTTTTTCCTCCTCACGTTTTTTTCTGAGTTTTGGTTTTCTTTCTCTGGGGCCGAAACCATGGCTTTCTTTATGAAAACTATGATAAGTAACCAGGTAAAGAATTTAGGATTTGGTGGTGGGTCTGAAGAAAAAAAAGAAGAAGGAGGTACTTCTGATCCTGCAGCAGCTCAAGGAATGACTAGAGAGGAATACGAGGAATATCAAAAGCAAATGATTGAGGAGAAGTGAGTACATGCAGCTTCATTTCCCTTTATAAGCAAAGAGTAATTAATGCCGGCCATACCTGCTTCAGTTTTCCAATTTCTTTTTGCTCTTTAAATGGATGCTTTTCCTTGTGCTATTGGCCTCTAACTTTAGGAAAACCCCTAAGTTTTCTGCTAAAGTGAACAATTTTGTAGCATCAGCAGTTACTATGTCCTATTTGTATGAATGGAAATGAAAAACAAATGAATCTACACATCATTTTTAGTGTAACTTAACACTTTCCGATGCAGGCACGTTTTAATTGACTTCAGTTTAACTGTTCAGAGGAAAAATTGTGAGTCTATCTTTCCGAAATTCACCCTCCTGGCAAATGGAAAGCTTTCAAATTGTAAAAATTCAGACTTTGCTCCTGGAAGAGGGCCTTAAAAAACATATAGTGCAACCTTCTTGATTTCATATGGGCAAAAAAAAAAAAAAAAGCCAAGAAAGCACAACATAACTATTATGTCATAAGACTTGGCTTCTCAAACACTATGAATAAATTTGTGGACTTTATTATGAAAGTTTTAAAGATACAGTAAAGTAGAATAGTATAACGAATACCTATATGCACCTATGATGTAACGTGTACAATTAACATTTTGCCATATTTGCTTATAGATGGATTAGTTGGATTAATGATGATGATAGATAGGTGGATAGGTAGGTAGCTAGATACGTAGATGATAGATAGATAGATAGATAGATAGATAGATAGATAGATAGATAGATAGATAGCTAGATGATAGATAAATGATATAGAGAATAAATTTCAAAGTAAATTACAGGCATCATGATAGTTCACTCTTAAATACTTCAGCCATATACCTCCAAAAAATAATGACATTCTCCCGGCTATATAAAATGTAATAACGGTAAAATATTAGTAACATTTTATCTAAGAATACGGAATGTGAATATCACCAACAATTTTTCACTGCTGAAGATTGATCTTTAAGTGCAATCTGCATGTAATTTTTTAAAAGTTTAACATAGCATTAAGAGTTTTAATAATCAACTAAGAATTGAAGCATCGATCTTGAGGTTAAATGTTCATCAAATATTACAAAAAAAGTTTTTTGTTTTTTGTTTTTTTGCTACCATGGCTATTTTGCTAATGATCAATTACATAATAGCTGCCTAAGTCCTATTGCTAAGATGATTATAAGTGAAAAGGTTAATGACCTGGGGAAACTAAGTACCATGGCCTACATTTAATGGGAACCTTGTCTGTTGTATTTTTTCTGAAAGAAATTATGGCTTATAAATTATCTAGAAGACTTATGTTTGGCTCAGCAAATTAAAGTCCGTTCAAGTAAACGCAACTGCAAAAATTATTGGTGCTAAGATAATGCTAGGGCCAAAAAAAGCAGCATTCTTTCAATGTTGGCTAGTTTTGCCCATGGTGTGTAAAATGACAAATATAATGAAGAAACAGAAATGGAACAATAGCACCAAATGTTCTCAGCTCAAGGGGGCTTATGAAAAGAAAATGATCAGAAATTTAGACTATACACCTGATCATGTAAAATATCATTTAATATGTCCAAGCAATAAATCTGGTCACAGATATAGCATCTGTTGGATTAACTAATGTCCTAGTTTTCCTTAATTTTATATCTGGACAGATCAAAGATAAAAATGCCCAAATGATGTGGTCAATCAGTAGACTGGGTTATTTGCCAACTACGTGTCTTTATGTGTATGTATATGTGTGAATATTACAAATTTATGTTGTCACCTAATTTAGGAAATGGCAGCAAGACAATAGGGCCAGCCTGCTTCCCCACGGCAAGAGGGATGACTACCAGTCCATTGCTTGAGTTTTCAAGAGCTTCATCACCTAGAATACAATGTAAAAGAGTTGGCATCAAAAATGGTTCATCACGAGTTACATGTAAGGAGAGCTATAGACAGTAAAGCATATATAATCATTAAAATGAATACTAGCAAGTAAAAGGCTTCTAAAGCTGTCATCATTTTAGAAAAGTTGTGGGATTAACTCCACAAATTATAAACTAAAAACTAATTAGTAAAGCCCTCTACTGCCCATTTTTATTTTATTTCTATGTTTAGATTTTTTTTCCACTTCTGATAACACTGGTACTGAAAGGTCTATACATAAATAGAATATTGAGAAATGTCTAAATAAAACATTAATCTCTTTATCCCTCCATCTCTCAATTATATTAAAATGTCCCTTCACCTTAGTTATAATTGCGACAGTACCATTTGTAACTTGAACCTCGATATGCATCGCAGATCTAAACATAAAAGCAAAAATTAGAAAGCGTTTAGAAAAAAGCCTAGAATATCTTTGCAACTTGGAAATAGGCAAAGATTTCTTAAACATGAATGATGCAATTACCAGAAAAATTTTAAATGATAAATTAGATGTTATCAAAATTAAAAACTTGTGTGCGTCAAAAACACCCTTAAGAAAATAAATCGGCAAGCCACAGACAGAAAAAATATTTGCAAAATGTATATCTGACAAAGGACTGGGATCTGGGGTATATGAAACATTTCTGAAACTCAATAATAAAAGCAAAAAAAAATGAGCAAAAGAGTTGAACAAATAACTTTACAAAGATATATAAATGGCCAATTAGCGCATGGTAAAAAAATCTTGATAATCATTTAGTCATGATGGAAATGAAAATTAAAATCACACTAAGGTACCATTACACACATGCTAAATGGCTAAAGTTAAAAAGACATAGTACTAAATGTTGGCCAGAACAGCTAGAATTCTTCTTCTCATTGATGAGATGTAATACAGTGTAACCACTTGGGAAAAGGTGTAACAGTATCTAATAAAACTAAGTCACCCTATAACTCAGCAATTCCATGCCTAGATATTACTGAGGAGAAATGAATATACACGTTCAAAAAAAGACTTGAGCAAAAATGTTCATAGCAGTTTCATTCACAGTAGCCCCAAACAGGAAATAGTCCAGGTGTTCAACGGCAGAAGGAAAAAACAACCGTGATATATTCATATAGTAGAATACACTCAGTAATAAAAAGGAACAAACTACTGATAAATGGAAAACCCTAGATAAATCTCAAACTTTTTTTCTGCTGAGTGAAAGAAACCTTACACCAAAGAATGCATAGTGCACGGTTACATTTACATGAAGCTCTAGAATAGGCAAAGCCCATCTGTGATGGAAAAAAGTGGTCTAGGGAGCAGGCGTTGATTGGCAGTGGGGATGAGGGCATGTTCTCAGTA
The DNA here is from genome assembly GCF_902729225.1 of Pteropus medius. Lineage (NCBI taxonomy): Eukaryota > Metazoa > Chordata > Mammalia > Chiroptera > Pteropodidae > Pteropus > Pteropus medius. The sequence goes on from NW_024340849.1 coordinate 11,762,969, forward strand.
ATGTTCTTTATATTTTAAGAGGGGTTGGTTTACAGAAATGGAACCAGTAGGAGAGAGAGAGAGAGAGAGAGAGAGGATAAAACCACAAATATACATAACTGTAGTTAATGTTGAAGTGTTTGGGGTGGGGAGTGCTGATATCTACAACTCTGAAATCAAAAAAAACACAATAAGATGGATCAATGAATACTTAGAGGGAGAAGGATATATGATAAAATGCGTATAATACATGCTCATTGTAGAATCATGATTGTGAGTATACGGATTTCACTTTAAAATTCCTTCAACTTTTCTGTATGTTTGAAATTTTTCATAATAAAATATTGGAGTGGGGGTGGGGTGGAAGACCTGCTCCTGCCCATGCCACAGGTCACCGATCTCTCGGGTCAGTCACTTATTCCATTTCCCTCTCCCAAACTAGAAGCGTGAGCCCAGCGTTCCCTCCTGCCTATTCCAGGCCTGACATTTGGTGGAGGGCAGTGAGTTCAGGGCATGCCTGAGCCCAGGGCCCAGTGAGGAGCGGTTTAGTCTGAGTGCTTCAGATCTGGCCCTTCCTTCAGCCAGCCTTCTGTGGTAATGGTTAAAATGACTTCAAAACTCAAGACATAGAAACCAATTTAGCCACCTGAAAATGAAAATAGGCAGTTTAATGCAAACGATGCTTCATGCAAAGATGTTTCACCAAACCCATGAACAGAAATCCCACCAGGCCCCACCTGGGCCTAAACTAGGAACCAGAAAGCTTCTGGGAAGCCACGAGAACTCTTTTCCCATCTCTTTCTATTGCTTCTCTCTTTGTCTGGAGGCTTCGTCCTTCTTTCTCAGCAGTCAGCAATCTCCATCTATCACCTAGCCCCTGTGGCGGGTGCAACCCGCAGCCCCCACGTTTACCTGTTACAGCCCCAGCCACACCACACATCTCTGTCTTTCTCAGTTCCAATCTCAAGTTCCCAGAAAAGAGATTTCATTTACCCAGCTCGGTCCAGGCCTAAGCAGCCGAGGGCAGGGCCTTGTGTACCGACTGCACCCCCAGTAACACGCTTCTGTGGGCAGCTGGGAGAGAAGGGGTTCTGGTGGGCTTTGCAGACATCCCAAAGGCGTCTGCTTCGGTCTGGACTATCATGGGCAAAGGAGTTTATTTAAACCAGCATAGTCACGAGTCCAATTAGGTGGTCCCCAAAGCACTTTGCAACCTCCTGTACCTCGTATGGGGCATTCCCTTCTCAATAGGGAAGGGAACGCTGAACCTAAATCGGGGTCTAGAGGGAGTGACAATGAAGGGAAATGGCTTTATATAACATCCCCAAATACCATGTGCCTCAAAGCACCCCCAGTCCCAGTGTTTCCCCTGCCCCGCCCCCCATGCCTGAGGGCAGAGGGGACTCAGAAGGTGTACCCGGGGTCTGGCTTCTCTGAGCAGGGCTAGAATGTCCTCAGCTTTTTCTGTCTTTTGATCCTGTCTTCTATTCTTTTCCTTTTAGGATGGAAAGAGATGCTGCATTTACACAAAAAAAGGCAGAGAGGGCCTGCCTGAGAGTTCACCTCAGAGAAAAGTACAGACTCCCAAAGGTGAGACACTCAACGCAGTAAACATTCAGTCATTTCTTACACACTAAACAATGGAGAATAGTCGATTATCAGCAAAGGGTCACGCTCATGAATATACACATACAGTAGTCCCCCCCTTATCCACGGGGGTTACATTCCAAGGCCCCCAGGGGATGGATGCCTGAAACTGGAGATCGCACGGAACCCCCAAATACTGTTTTTCCCTATACATGCATATCTATGATAAAGTGCAATTTATAAATTAGGTTCAGTAAGAGATTAACAACAATAATTAATAATAAAATAGAACAATGATAATATATTGTAATGAGAGTTATTTGAATGTGGCATGAAGTAAAATAAGGGTTTCTTGAGCGCAAGCACTGTGGCATCTTGGCAGGGGATGTGACCCTTGAGATGGCTACCAAGTGGTTATGGGCGGGAGCCTCTGCAACGAGGAGATGGGAACAAAGAGATGAATGATTCTTGTCTCTGCAGGGACAGAGCAGGACGCCTAGAATCAAAAACTTATGAATCGTTTATTTCTGGCATTTTTCATTTAATATTTTCAGACCGTGGTTGACCATGGGTAACCGAAATCACGGAACGTCAAACGACAGATGAGGGTGGGAACGACTGTATCGTATGTGAGCATATAAATGCGTGTATATGTCTTCGTCTTACTCGAGGCATCGTGATCTAGTGCAAAGAGCGTTGAGCTAGTTGGTAAAGACGAGATCCCAGTCGTTTAACCTCTGTGAACTTCCATTTCCTCTCAACAGAATGAAGTGAATACCTATAGATGACATTTTTACGTAAATTTATGTAACGACTACAGAGCTTCTATGTATAGAGACATCATGGGGATAATAATGACAGCTGACATTCATGGAGCTCCAAGTGCCAGGCACTGTTCTAAGTGCTTTGCAAGTATCAGTTCGCTTAGTCCTCTCAGCGGTCCTGTGAGGGAGGTTCTTACAGTAGAGGACACAGGTACAGAGAAAGGAACCACCCTCCTGCCATAGGCCACACAGCGGGGGACAGCGGGGGACAGCAGAGGCCAGGGTCTTGACTTCTACAGTGTTCTGCCTCTGCATCAAAGCAGCGATTGGTTCCTTCTGGGGGGGGGAGGGGCATGCAATAGTGCTGGTCATCACCTGGCAGCATCCTGGTGCTGGCCAAGAGGCCAAATACCTGGACACCCTGGTGGGGTCGTCGTTTTAGAGAAGTTGTGGGATTGGCTCCGCCCACTGTAAATCGAAAACTACTCAACAGTGCATTCTGCCCCACATTCGCTTTTATCTTCCTGAGAGGTGGGCAGAGGATGTCCACATGTTCCCAGGCCTGCATCCAGGGTGACAGAGGGCCCGGCACTTTGCTCCTCTGGCTCGCTTCTCGTTTCCCCCCACCTGGGGATCGCTCAGCTCCTCTAAATGACTCCATCACCTTCATATTCCAGAGGCACACCTCCCTTAGAAAACACCTTCCACCTGGAGAAACCAGAGAAAGATCCCGCCAAAGCACATGATCCCCAAGTATGACAGCCACCTCCAAATCAGCGGGCAGGGGCGGGGGGAGGGTTGTTTAGAAAGTGTCACGAAACCAATTCCTCCAATGGGTTCCCTGAAGGTGCTGGAAAAGCTGACCTCAGGGGCTATAAGCACGAAAAAAGGGAGAGAGCCCACTGGCCATTGCAAGGTCACTGCTGAAGTCACCAGAGTTAAATAGAGCCACCCTCTGGGAGAGATGGACCCCTAAGACCCAGGAACCTGAAAAACTCACAATGAAATTTAAACCCATTTTCATTTGAGACCAGTGAATTTTGAAAAGAATGCCATGCTTTTTGCGGTCCTTACTCTGGGTTAGTACGGAGTTTTTCCCGCTGTGCTTGCATTTTGGAAGAGTGGAGCGCCACTAAACACTGTCCCTTCCACTCCCATTGTCTGGTGGATTTCCTGAAACTCCCCAGGATGTCCCTGGCTGTCTTCAGCAACGTGGCTTCCCCTAGGCAGGAGGCCTGACTCAGACTTCTGCTGCTGAACTGAAGCTCCAACCTCCGGCCTTGGGCGCATCTGATTAAATCACCACAAATCTTGTTTAGAATGAAGCGGAAATGAAATACACACACACACACACACACACACACACACACACACACACACACACAAAACCAACAGGCCATGTCTCTTCCACAAAGGCGGGACTTTTTAAGGGTTTATTTTTGTCAGCTGTTCTGCTGGGATATTATAAGGAGAACTCGGTTTCAATCGTGGCTCTGAGACTCTGACACAGTGCAATCTCAGGTGGCTTCTGAAACTACCTGAGCCTCAATTTCCTCACCGATAAAATGGGGCAGTGATACCTACCTCATAAGGTCTTTGTCTGAGGTAACATAATGTAAAGAACCCAGTAGAACTCCTGACTAATGGAAAGGGCTCGATGGATGGCAGCTGTGACGATGTCATCTGTGCACAGATGTCCTGTTTATAACAAAAACGGGGGGTCCTGAGGACCGTGCGCAAGCACGCTGATGTGTGTCAACAGTCCAGCTCCAGGCGCCTGAACTTCAAGAATCGAGCTTTTGTTTGTTTTCTCCCTTAATGGCGAGTCTGTGGTCTTGCTCATTTCCGGATCCTCAGGGGTGAACACCTCCAGGCTTAGCCAGGTTTTGATGCTCTTCAGAGAAAAAAAATAATCCCCAAATCTCTGAGGCAACCATCCTTTGAGACAAGAGCCTCTCAGACAGAAACTATGGAAAGAAGAAAGAATTATAGCCATGACGTATGCACATTCGTTTCCTCCCTGGAGAGGGACAGGCCCCGGGGAGGGACCGTGACAATAGCTGCTTCGGCTACTGCTCTCTAAAGCCAAATGGAGGATGGGGGGAGGGGAGGACAGGGATGAACCATGAAAAAGTCTATAAATTAGCAGTGGAGCCCAATATCTTTTGTTGCATGATTTCCGATGCTCACATACCCCTCTCTCTATGGGTGTTTCAAATGCATAACGCATATGAGACCTCCCCTGATTTTTTCAAGGATCCTAAGTTCATCTGAGAATCTAATGTCACTGATTCTTTTAGCTTAAGGAAACCACAACCCAGGGAGGTTAAATAGCTTTACAAAAACCCATAGCTATTGAGCAACAGAACCACGATTGGAACTTCAGCCTCGCGACCATGAAAAAGAGAAACTTACTCACAAAAGGATTTGGACACAGCTCCCTCTTGCCCCAAGGTCTCTGCTCTTTCTGCTCTCAATATTCGAGGTGTCCCAACAATTTTAGTGCAGCTTCGAGCTCCACGTGGCTTAAAACTGCACGAAGACCTCGGGGACCACCTGTGCTGGTCACTACTTCAGTAAATGTCACAGAATCCCACCCCAGCAGCTGGGCACGTTGCTTTTCCTTCTCTGACGTTGCGTGACGTCAGAGCTGGGAGTCACTGACTAAATTCCAAATCCGATCGAATAAATAGGCGAGAATGTCGCTTGGAAGCAGTCTACACTTAATCCTGCGCTGCAGAGTCTTTCAGATGGAGGCCTTCCCGAGCCACTTTTCTATTATCGCTGCATTCTATAAAAATAGATTCTACGCACACTGCTTCAAGAACTATAGCCTATAGGGTGAAAAAGAACTAAAAATACTGATAATACAACTGCCCGCTTTTTGTAAAGCGCATGGGAATTCTAATCCAAATGCACGTTATCCTTAAAACGATAACTAATAGAAAGCGCACCATAAAAAAATCAACACTGTGGCTCATAGTCCACTTTGTCTGTTTATCCCCAGATGTGGCGAACGCCCCAAGCTCAAGGCGGCACCTTGTGCTGGAAGTCCAGCCCCACCCTTGGGCACCTCCTCTGCCTCCGGGGGCTGCCACAGGTTACATGCTCCCCTCCCCCATACCCGATCGAGGCTCTCGGTGCAGCGGGCCTTCGACAGACCCCGCGGCTAGAAAGGGGTGCTGGGGGACAGCAGCGTTCCCCAGGCCCCCAGATCAGCCCCGGGCAGCTGCTTGCTGTCTGTGCAGACAGATCCTGCCCAAGCCAGACGCTGGCCTCAGGGCGGAGCCGAAGCAGCAGCCGCCTGCGCGGGACAGGAACCCCGGCCCCTCGCGCCCCCTGGTGTTCCCAGTCGCAAAGCGCGCGGGATGCCCCCAGGGAAATGCACCGTAGCTGCGGTTGCGGTGGTGGGGACTGTGGAGAGGAGGAAGAGAAATAAATGTCTGGAGGCGACTTGTTACTTTTTGGAGCCTATTCTTTCGATACTAAGGACCAGATGGCGCATTTTATTCTAAAGTAGTTTCTGGGCTAGCAGGCCTGTAAGGGCTTGGTGGGCCGTCCTAGGAGCAGTTGTCACAAAGCAGGAGGTGACAGTACCCATGAGTGACTGGGTGGGGACAGGCTGGGAGAGGAGCATCTGAGCAGTGGGATCCTCAGTGATATGTCATCACAGAGAGGTTTCTAGCTGTCTCCGCAGCAACCAGGATGGTGAGGGATTGTGAAATGACTCACGATAATTGAGAAATAGTTGAAAGACTGTGGATAAGCGGCCTTGAGAGGAGATGGCTTTGGGGAAATGACTGTGGGACTGGTCATCCCCAGGCCTCAGAGGCCATGCTTTGATTCTCGTGCTGCTGGCTGCTACAGAACTGTAGGTAACTGTTAGGTCTTTGTCGATTATGCAGAGTAACCCTATAGACTGCCATCCAAAAAACCATGATGGAAATTTAAGTTGCAAGTTTTCATTTCCTAGATGCTCTGATAAGGAGCAGGGAGGCCTGAGAAGGCTAGGCAGTGTCCATGGGCATCACCATGACTGGGAAAGCTCAAGGCCATGGCAACGTGAATTGGAAGAAAAGGAATGAGGGGCTAGTTGGCCAGTAAGAACAGTGGGACAGGACTGACAGAGGTCAGGGCCAGAGAGAAACTGCCGGATTGGAGATGGGCAACAGGTGCCTGAGTCATTACATACACCTCCTTCACGGGGCACGGCATCTTGGTTACTGCACTGCACTTAAGTGATTACATATCTGATTGCTGCAATTAAAAATGGCCATCATGGTATACATATGCAATGACATATTTCTCAGCCATCAAAAAGAAAGAAATCCTGACATTTGCGACAATGTGGATAGATGTAGAGATCGTTACGCTAAGTGAAATAAGTCAGGCAGAGAAAGACAAATACTGTATCATCTCATTCTTATGTGGAATCTGAGAAAAACTAACTCACAGAAGGGACAGATCGGTGGTTGCCAGAGGCGGGGGTGGGTAGTGACATCGATGAAGGGGACACAAGGACAAACTTCCAGGTAGAAGATACATAAGCCCCGGGAACACAATGTACAGCATGGTTCCTACTAAGAAAAAGGTCATCAAAAGACATCAGAAGGACCAACGGAATTGTCATTAACAGTTGGCGATGACCTCAGGCCGGGCGGGGCCATCTGAGGGCACGCGGAAGCCCCCTCCTCCACCTCTCTAAGTCTCTTCCTACAGTGGGGTGCAGGTTCGTGGCCACCATGGTGCTTTGGTTCCTTGAACCCAGCATGTGAGTGGTGTTTCTGTTTTTATAAAACTTACTTCTTATATACAGAAAAGCATATGACATAGGTGTACACTCAATGTGTAATCATAAAATTCATGTAAATTAAGGGACTTGCCCAAGATCACAAAGCTTACTGTGACACATAGGGCTTCGAGCTTCCTAATTCTTCACCAGGTATTTTTGCAGGCCCGGTCCCTCCCACCCCACCCCTAACACACACACACTTTCTCAAACCCATGTCTCTCCACCCAGGATGGTGGACTTGAGAACTGAACACGAAGAAAAAGGCACTGGGCAGAAAGCAAAGGTCACAAGGACCTTGTTGGGCTCCTAATAACAACTTTCCCCCCACGCCGTAATTTGCAAAATTCTTAGCCCTGTGCTGTCTTATAAAGTCCATGTTGGGCAAGCCACCACACGAACAGGGCCCTTCAGCCAACGAGGGCCGACCCTGGGTGCCGCATTCACGGTCCCCGGTCCCCAGGTCACGTCACTGAGGTTGCAGGAGGCCGTTCTGGGTCCTTCCTTTTACCCAGGCCCGACAGAGAGCAGATCTGAGGGAAATGTGTTCCCAGGAGCTGTCAGGTCTAATGAGGATAATTCTGTCCCATTTTGGAATTAGAACTGTGTTTTCTAAAGAAATGATCTCGCTGTGAAAAAGAGTTTTGCTCGATTGCTGACGGGAAAGGAAGTTTGGGCTCCGAGAAGGAGCGACGTGGGCCCTCGACGCACACAAACTGTAAAAAGCCTCCTCTCCGAGTTTATCGTTCACTGTCAATGACAATATCGTTTGTTGCACCCGTGTCTTTTGATGACCACTTTTAATTGTCGTAATGACGTAAGGAGTCAAGGAAGTGCAATGATCGAATGGCAGTAATCTAACGTATAGATAGTAAAGTATACTGTTCATTATCGTGATCACGTACCCACGTCCACTCTCTTGATTTTCTCTGGCTTTCAAATTACGTGTAATTAGAGGACTTCAAACGCCTACAGTAATCCATGGTGCTCATGTTGGATTTGGATCTCACTTCGCTAATCCTGTATTTTCAGGTTTTTCTCTCTATTAGCTTCGACTTCATCAAAGAGTCAAATCTCTCTCCACGAAAACAAACAACACTTTCTGCGTCAACACGCCCTTCTAGGTGTCTTTCCGGATCGACTGGTTCCCACCGCCCTGCCAAAAGCTCCCTCCCTCAGATGCTCGGACAGATGGTTCTCTTATTTTCCTTTGGACCTCCTGGTTTCTCTTCATTTTGTTTAGCATCGGTCGTCAGCTTCTGGACACCAGCCTTCTGGTCTCACTCTCCTTAAACTGGTGCTTCTCTGTCTTCTCCATGGGTTACCCTTCCCGTGTCAGCCCCCAAATTTCGAAACATTCCAGGGTGCTCCCTTGGTCTGCACTTTTTCCCACTCAAGTGCACATTCTCCTCGGATGAATGTACCTTGCTGTTGCTTTCAGCCATCACCTATCTGTGTGTTGATGACTCTCAAATCTATACCTCCAGCCCCGACCTTCTTCCTAAAAGTCAGTGCTGCATCTACCTCTGCTTAGGCACCTCAAAGCTCATATCTCGAACAGACTCCCTCATTGTCCCCTAAACCTGCTCCTCCCGTAGGCTTCACCTCCACCAAAGGCTCTCAGAGCAGCCCACCCCCCAGGCTGGCAACCGGAAGTCACACTTGACTTTTCCCTCCTCCTCCAGCCTCACATCCAGCAAATCACCAACTTGCCTTAATTTCACCTCCTAAGTAATTCTCAACCCCGTCCCCAGGTGCAGGCTCTCGAGTCTTGGTGCCTTCAAAACTGTAGAATGCGGTTTCCAAAATGCAAATCTGATCCTGTTCCTTCCCTGTTTGTTTTTTTAAGGCTAACTATGACTTTTTTTTTTTATTTTTAAAATTTTTTTTATTTTTCAATTATAGTTGACATACAATATTATATTAGTTTCAAGTGTACAATCTAGTGATTAAACATTTACATAACTTACGAAGCGATCATCCCAATAAGTCTAGTACCATCTGACACTGGACATACTTATTACAATATTATTGACTATATTCCCTATGCTGTGCTTTACATCCCCGTGACTTTTTATAGCTGACAGTTTGTACTTCTTAATCTCTTCTCCTTTTTATCCATCTCCCCAAGCCCCTTTCCATCTGACAGCCATCAAAATGTTCTCTGTATCTATGAGTTCGTTTCTGTTTTGTTTGTTCATTTAGTTTTTAAGATTCTACATATAAGTGAAATCATATGGTATTTCTCTTTGTCTGTATGATTTATTTCTCTTATCATAATACTCTTTAGGTCCATTTATGTTAGTTGCAAATGGCAAGATTTTGTCATTTTTTTATGGCTGAATAATATTCCACTGTATATATGCAGCACATCTTCTTTATCCATTCGTCTATTGATGGGCACTTAGGTTGCTTCCAGATCTTGGCTGTTGTACATAATGTGGCAAAACATAGAGATGCATATGTCTTTTCGAAATGGTATTTCAGGTTTTTTTTGGATACATACCTGAAAGTGGAATTGCTGGGTTCTTCTTGTTACAGCCTTTGTTTTAAAGTCTATTTTGTGTAATATAAATATTACTACTCCAGGTTTTTTGTTTGTTTGTTTCCATTTGCATGAAGCTTCTTTTCCATTCCTTTACTTTCAATGTGTGTGTGTATCTTTCTATCTGAAGTGTGTCTCTTGTGGGCAGCAGATGTATTGGTCTTGTTTTCTTATCTATTCAGCCACCCTATGTCTTTTGATTGGAGCATTTAATCCATTTAGATTTAAAGCAATTGTTGCTTTAAAGGTATGTAGTTACTCCATTTTATTATTTATAATTTTGATCTTTTTATTTTCTTTTTCTTCTTAAAAAAGTCCCTTTAACTTTTTTTGTTGTTGTTGTTATTACTGGCTAGGTGATGATGAACTCCTTTAGCTTTTTCTAATCTAGGAAGCTCTTTATCTCTCGTTTGATTCTAAATGGTAACTTTGCTGGATAGAGTAATTTTGGTTGTAGATTCTTGCATGTGATCACTGTGATTATTTCCTGCAAAAGGCTTACTATGACTTAGAATGAAGTCCAAATTCAAACCTCTTGACCTATATACACCATGATGTGGCTCCTATATTTCCAGCCTCACCTCTTGCGACTCGCTCCCTGCCTGGACTGTACCTTCCTCTCTGTTTGTCCTCTGTACCCTGCTCCCCTGGCCCCTTTCCTTCCTGTAAGGAAGTGCCACTTCTTGTAAGGTCTAGTGCCACTTCTTCCAGAACCTTCCATGACTTCCCTCTCCCCACCATCCTCCATGCTCCTGTGATAACTTAGTGCATGCCTCTTACCTCATGACCAGCCTGCATATTCTCACCTGGTAGATTGTGTGCTCCTTAACAAAAAGGGCTGATTTTTTCATCTTTGTCCCCAGTGCCTTGCATGATGCCTGGCATGTTACAGACACACACACACACACACACACACACACACACACACACACACACACACGGTTTGCTGAATGATTGATGTTATTGGGGAAAAGGAAAAAAAAAAACACACGTAAAGAACAAAGTATCAAAAACTGCAGAAAGAATCTATCTGCCCTAAGAGTTATATTAAAAAAAAAATTTCATGAGAAGAACAAGTCTGGATCCAACATCATAAAATCATAATATAAAATGATAATTTTGTGTAAAATGCAAAGCCTACTTTACATTATTATTAAGATGTCATATATCTTCAGATAGTAGTACATTTTAAGTGAAGCCACAAGATTATTTCTAAAAACAAAGGCGCTCCTCTTCCTAGCTAATTCAAAATGTATATGTAAGTCAAGCCAAATTAATAAGAGAAAACAGTTCCACAATGAACCCTAATCCTATTAATGGAATTGTCAATCTAAGTTAGCCATTGAAAAATAATGTCATGCCCCCTGCTGAGCTATATGATTTCGTTACACCTGGTGTTTGTCTGCCGTATTAAGGGCATCGTTCATTTTGAATAAAGCGATAGAAGAAAGTGTATCAACAGAATTGTCCTTAGATGTGTCACACTGAAAGCTCCATTAGAATTGAATTTAAAATTTGCCTCTTAAAAAAAAAAAAAATGACTCTGTGAACCTTTCTTTGCCCGCCTCCTTCTTCGGATTAGGAGTTCTTGGGGCTGCCCCGCAGGACACCAAGACCTCCTGCTTCTGAGCAGCTGTTTCTGGCGGCAGGGCGAAGAGGCCTTCAGAGGCTCCCCACCAGTCCCTCTGTTCCGTCCCTTCTCCATCCTGCCTCAGTTCAGTTTGCTCCTTCTACTCATGCCCTTGGCAGAGCCGTGGACTGAATGTCCTCAGGAGACATGGGGAAGGGAAGGAAGAATCCGGGCACAGCAGGAGTTACTTACGCTCCTCGGCCTCTCAGTTAATCCTCACGGGCCACTGTAAGGCAGGTAGATGTTTCTTCCCCTTCCTACGTATGAATACCAACTGAGAGAGGGAAAGTGACTTCTCAAGGTCACGCGGCCTGTAAATGGCAAGGCAAGATAAGACCCCAAGCCCATCCGACCCCACCGGCCATGTCTTCCTGCTGGATCTGGCAGCCATGTTGGATTCTCATCTCCTAACCAGCTGGATGACATTTATGCGATATCGTCGCCAGACCGGGGCTTCCTCATCTGCAAATGAGGGCTTGGATAAGTGACTTCAGAATGCTCCTCGGGTCCTAATGGGATGCCTACATAAAGGAAGGAAGTGTAAGATATGCACAGCTGGTTCTAGAAATTCTCATTCCATATAGGGCCCTATATGCGCACACATGCAGTCAACATTATAAAATGATGCCTTTTATTCGGGAAGTCAAATCCACACATCCAAACCATCCGTTCTAACCTGTGTGTGCTGAGGGCCCTTTAAGTAGCTAACGAGGGAAGAACAGTGTGAGGTAGGAGAAGGAGCAACCAGCAAGCCTTGGAGAAGGATCTCAGCATGGTTCACACAATTACTCAGGAAACATTTAAAATATTCTACTGCCTGGGCCCCCGCCACTGGAGCCAAATCTCTGAGGGTGGGCCCTGGCCGCCGGTATTTTTCAATGCTTCACAAAGGATTCAGAGGCACAGACAGGGCTGAAACCACTGACCCCAGGGGGAGAGAACATAAACTTGGCTCTGTCCTTCAGCAGCAGCTGGTCAGAACAAGAATGAACGTCTGCTGGAGCCTGGTTCCCAAAGGCTTCACACCTACTCCCTCTTGGTCAGGCCCGGATACCCCTTATTTTGGGCATAGCAGGCCATGCTCAGTTTTACTTCGTATTGAGGTGTTTGTTGAATGGCGTATTCTTTGCTTTATATCCCCGCTCCCCCAATGTCTTGGAAACGCTGTCAGAACAGGAACCAGGGGTTGCCGTCACCTTGTCTTGGAGCCACTGAAGCACCCTTACTCATAACGAGGACAGTGAGGGGTGGCTTATGAAGACAGGTGACTGCTGAAGTCCATGATCCTCACAAATATGTAAATATCAAATGTTAGATAAACTCACCAAAGTGAAAGAAATCCATTAATCCAGCTGTTTAGTATCATATAGACAAAAAATAGATAGGCAAACCAAAAACAAATCAAATCTACCACGTATAAAACACACTGGTATTTCCTTATACACAAACTGGATTGACTAGACTCCAAACACTGGTGAACGCTCAGCTTTTTTGACAATGTGACCATCTTCGATAGCGTGTCATCATATCTCAAGTTTGCTACAAAATAAAGGCCAGTTTATCAAGATCAAGGGCGTAGGAAGTCCAAATCCAGGGTCATGCTGACCCTTCAAAGTCAGAAATCAGTCACAGGGAATCACATAGGCAGGGTTTGGGGGCTATTTAAATAATAGGGCATGCGGCACTGGCAATTAAGATTATACATCTGGTTAAAAAGCAAGAGATTAAAACTGATTCTGGTCAGCCGGCATAAAAATAATTAGATCTTAACTGCATTAAACAATATCCCAAATTGATAAGATTTCTAGAAATGAGAAAACCTCTGAAACAGAACCTCTAAGAATGAAGTGTAGCCTATAGGTCCCTAATTGTATGCTGGTTCATTTCACTGACTCACTTTTTCATTCATTCATTCATTCATTCATTCATGCCATGGTTCTCAGCGCTAAACCTTCCCTCCCTCCCGGAAGCTGATTCATATTGGCTGTATTGTACTTGTATTTGCGGGGGTAATGAGGCATTACTGCCTTTCCTTAGTGTGTGAACTGTATCAAAATATCCCTGGTCTCTCCAACCTGAGATCTGTCAGTGGGCAGCAGAAAATCTGGACAAGACATTCATTGTTTGGATTGTAGACAGGGTCTCATCAGCGGGGCAGTTCATTAGGCAAGGAGGAGGCAAGGCTGCCTGGGGTTTGCCATATAAATCCCACTTGTTTTCCTTAATTGCTTGCTCTGTCCCGGATCTTTCTCTTAAGGGCCGACATGCTCCCACCCTCTGTTTCACTGTCCATGGCCTTCTTTATCTCGGAGACTCTTTCAACAAGGATCTTGACACTGAGCGGCCCTCCTCCTCTAAAATATTAATAACCGCAGCTACCGTTTGTCCCAGACTTAGAAGCTTACAAGCCTGTTTCACATGTCTCATTCAATCTGCTCAATAATCCTCTGAGAGGCCCTCCCACTGGGCACCAGAAGTGTAAGGTGACTTGCCCAAGGTCATGCAGTGGGCGAAGGACAGAACTGGGACTCAAACCAAGTCTCCCGACTCCAAACCCCTCAATCTTCCCACTGTCATCGGCCATTTCTGCAGAACAGCAGTGTGGGTTGGCCACAGTTTTTTATAAATGGGACCCTGGCCCTTGACTCGTCCTAGGTCTGAGCTAGCTCACTTGGTTAGGACCGGGGGCTAATGAGGCCGGGGGTCCAGGTTCGGTTCCAGAGCACTTCATTTTGTCCTCTAGCCACTCACTGGCCCTGTCTAGCTGCCCTCCCCTTAGTCATAGGCATCCACAGCCCAGACTGCAGCCCATGGAAGCCAATTCCTGTATGAGCATCACCTCCGAAGCAACCGTGCTGCTGACAGATGGTCAGTTGCATTGTCCTTATAGAAGGATGGTGATGGTAGGACTCTGACCACAGCTATTGACCACGCCCAATACGGCCTTTAGACTGGGCAGCTGGGGCCACCTGCCTTGGTCCCATGCTTTAAATGGGGTGAGAAGTGTGGACAGGCTTTCTCATATGGGGTGAGAAGTGTGGACAGACTTCCCAGAGCCCACGCCCCTCTTTCAGACCACATTCTGGCTGCCCAGGACCCGAATTCCCTGCCTAGATGCATCCCGGACCTGCACCAGGTCCGTCCTCTCGCGGGTGCACTGAGCTGCTGGTCTGAGCACTAGCAGCTGGGGCAGGGGTTCCGCCCCTGGGAACTGTATACGCGAGGTTCCCAGTGAGAGATGGAGCCAGGGCTTGTGGGGAAAGACAGCCCGGTTGGAGAGCCAGGACCTCCGTCAGGCCACAGCCTCCGAGTCCCGTAAACCCCAGGGCGGGCCTGACGAGAGATAAAGGAGCTTTCCAGATAGCTTCATCCAAGGATTGATTGCCTAGGGCCAAGAGGAAAAGGAAGAGGCCCAGCTTGCAAAGGTAGGCGACAGGCTCCTCTTAGGCCAGAGGAGAAGTGCAAAGAGGGCGAGGCCTTCTGATGGGGCTGACCGCCACGGGCAGGAGTCACGACCGTCCTGTGCAAATCCCCTGCCCACCTCGGAGGGCTCACGCAATTATGAATAGCTACCGCTGGTCGAGTGCTTAATATATTCCAAATCATTCAGCTATCATCTAATTAATCCTCTACAAATCTAAGGCAAACAATAGAATTCCAATTTATAGATACAGAAGTAAAGCTCAGAGAGGTTGTGTAAGGTACCCGGGGTCACACCGCCTGTAAATGGCGGGGGTAACCTTCGCGCTCGGGCAATCTGATTCTCAAGCCAGCACTCTGGGCTGCACTGCCCCAGCAGGAATCTAAAGAGAAGTATGTCAGTAGCTGTAAAAATAGAACTCTTTACAGCAAAGAGGACCCACACATGCAAGCACCGTTAAGGCTGTTGCAGTCTGTGACGAGAGGGTCCACGAATCATTCAAGGAGACGACTGTCTGTAGACGCCGCTGGGTTCTGAGATGATAAATGAGTAAGTTACAACCCCCGTTGTCAAGGAACATGGAGCAGGGCTTCTTGAACTTGGGCAGGCACCAAAATCACCAGGAGGTCTTGCTGGGTGTCAGAGCCGGGCCCACCTCCAGAGCTTCTGAAGCCCCAGGTCTGGGTGAGGCCTGAGAAGGTGCATTTCTAACAAGATCCCAGGAGCCACTGCCGCTGCTGCTGGGGACTCACCTTGAGAACCACTTTAGGAGAAGTTGTGCCTGTCAAAAGTCCCTCTGTGAGTTATGATGCAAAGGGGAACCCCCGGGATGTCCCCTCCCTGAGCGAGTGGAATGGAGAGAAAGTGAGCCTGAAAGTCTTCCTCGAAAAAAGAAACTGGTCCAGACCTTCTCCAGAGGCACACACGGCATCGCCTGGTAAAGGGGAGACGGGCGGTCATGGCCGTGAGCCCTCAGGAGCAGCTCCGGTCCCCGTGAGCAGCAGCTGGCTGTCCCTCGAGACCCACAGCAGCTACTCTGACCAGGTTAGAACCTGGTGACATCCGCAGAGAGCTTTTTACCAACTAGAGGGGCAGGAGTGCCAGAATTCCCAGGAATGTCTGTTCAAGGCATACGCATGTTATTTCAGGGCGCACACGGGAGGGCAGATATCCTGCATTTACATGACCTGAGACTCCAGGCTGCAGTCCTGTATTTCCTCTGCTTTCTGCAAAAATGCCCAGAGGATAATCAGCAAGGAAGGCAACCTCTAGGGTAGGTAAATAAAAAATAAATAGATGTGGAGGATTGGCTGAGAGCCCCTGGGGATTAACTAACTAATTAATCCTCACAACAGTTTGACGAGGAACTAATTAATCCATTAAGTGCTTTGAGGGGCCAACGCCTGGCCAAGTGCAGGGAGAGGCTTCTCCGACCTCAGGGGGTGACTCTGAGAGTGGTCCTTCTCAGGAGTCTACGTGAGGGGCTGTGAGAGGACCCAGCCTCCCGAGGGCTTCTCTGCTCTTTGTCAGAAGCCTCTCCAGCCCTTTCTGGAGCCAAGCTCGCTGTCACTCTGCCCAGAAAACAAAATAAAAGTTCCGGGGAAAGGCTGTGGCCTCCAGGCTCTGGAGGGATCAGCTGGAGAAGTACAGAGTCTCGTAGTGTTAGAATGAGAAAGGCCCGCGGAGGCCAACTTCATGGATGGAGTCAAGTTTACACGTCACACTAGCTGGCCCTTCGGACCTAGAGACAACCGATGTTTGCTTATGATCATCTCTACTCAGCACCATGCATGGGAAATTCTCTCTGTAGGTGCTGACTTTAGTTCTGCCTGGGGACTCAGCAGGTGTCAAACTCCTTCTAAAATCAAATCAACGTGGTCTGATTAAGACTAAGATGATCGTTTTATCTTTATGTGATTTGTCATGTGCTTTGGTAACGAACTCCAGGCTGGCTGGTCACAGCACATGGCGGTGGGCCCTGAAGTCTGCTTAGATCTTTCTGGTCATTTGCTTTTCTGACACTTTCATCTTTTCTGCCCCAGAAGCCCAGTTTGCCTCCTGTTGCAACCTGATCTCAGAAAATTATCTGACGGCAGCCATCTGGGAAAGCTGGCATCCTTTATACCTTTCCCAGAAAAACGTTTTCTTTCGATTCTCCTCTCTCACAACGAAACACACGAATTTTTAACACCAGGCAGCACACACTAGGATGTTCAGTAACAGCCATACCTAGAAACACAAGGTGGAATCGTAAGGCATCCACAACACAAGCCTGGACAGAGTGCTGAGTGGGAGCCATGCCTTCGACGAGTCACGTGATAAGCAAGTGTTCTGTGCCAGACTTGCTTCCAGGTGCCAAGGATGTAAGGCTGAAGTCGACATGATTCTGTGCCCAGGAGGGGCCCCTGCCTAGTAGAAGGGAGGGAAAGGACCATGGTTAGGCAGAAGTTGCCACTAAAGATTGATGAAATGCGGGAGCTCTGTCAGGCCACCATGAACCCAAACCCCACCCTCCCGAGTGGGGTCAGCCAGGGCCACCGAGTCACAGCCTGGAGCCAACAGACGGCAAAGTGTGCAGAGCTGCCCTGAGTTGGTGTGTGACGCTCAAGCTTTGCTGCATCAGCATAACAGAGAGGGCTTCTTAAAACAGATTGCAGAGCCCCACCCAGAGTGTCTGATTCAGCGGGCCTGAAAATGTGTCTTCGTGACACGTTCCGAGGTGATGCTGATGCTGCTGGGTCCATGGACCACACTTTGAAAACCACTGTGCTGGAGGTTCTGATCCACCAAGTACACTGAAAGAGGAGTGTCTCCACCAGGACCTGTGGCCTCCACGACTGCCACCAGGCCCAGGCTCTGCTGAGAGACAGCTCAGCATCATTCACTTCCCCAACAGACCTCTATCTTCCTGCTGCTTTTCACGTTTGTCTGTCTGTTTTAGCATGGTCTCTCTATCTCTGTATTTGTTTTTTTTTGTGTGTAGAGTGAAATGGATGAGAACCAAATCCAGATGGCTGGAGATGACGTGGATTTGCCCGAAGACCTCCGGAAAATGGTCGATGAGGATCAAGAAGAGGAAGAAGATAAGGATTCTATTCTTGGGCAGTTACAGAATCTTCAGAACATGGACTTGGACACCATAAAAGAGAAAGCACAGGCCACCTTCACGGAAATCAAGCAGACGGCGGAGCAGAAGTGTTCTGTGATGTGAGGGGTGGGCGGGGGTGGGGGAGGGGACCAGTCAAGGTGGAGGGGACCACTCTCCCTCCTAGGGAGCATTCTGAGTGATGTATACTTCAATATAGTGAACAGAGTTAGAAAACCCATGATGACAGAGCTCTGTGCAAACACATAGACGACAACTTGACGTTCTAACCGTTCCTGGTAGAGCATTTAGCTAACACCCAGCAGTGGGAAACATGCTTTCCTTTTAGCTAGAAATGTGGGTAAGTATGGAATTTCAGTTATGAATGATGCAGAACGTGTATCTGCTTAATGATCTTCAGGACAGCCAGGAGGAAACAAAGGCCAATGGGATTTCTTCTCCAACGTGCTTCCTTAGAAGACAAGATCTCACCCTGTCCAACCATTAGCGTGACTCCAGGTCCCTTCAGAGAAAGATGCAACAGCTCCAGGGGTCCCCAGGAGCCCAGGCTGCAGGCTCATGGACAAGCAAAGACCACACCACCTCTTACTTCCAGGCTCCTTGACGTCATCTATGCTTCTCATCAAGTGTGGCACTTGGACAGTCTGAAGACAAGGGACAGTAACCGGGATGTGGTAAAAGATGAAGCCCAAAGGCAGAGAACAGACTTCATCAGCCCTTTGCCTTGTAGATCGTCATTCCAGAAGGTATGTGAAGAATGGACTTGAGGGGAGTGAAACGAAGCGGGGAGCAACTGGGAAGATCATCGCTGTTTCTGCATGAAGCATTATTTTCTCTTGTCTGAACTTGATAGCAGTAGGGACAAAGTGGATGGACCGAGAGAGCACTGGGAAGTTAAATCAGTCCCTGTGTGTGTCTCTCTCTCCCTTACCCTCACTTCTCTCCTCTTCTTGTCTTCTCTCCCTCCCTCTCTCCTCCTTTTCCCCCCGTGGTCCCTCCCCATCCCAGCTTCCAACAAACCACACTGTCATTCTGTGCCACAGTCTTCTAGGGTATACGCAGATTTCTTTTTCCTAACATTTGCTCCCTTTCAAAGAGAATTATCTAAAAAGACTTAGAACGTTTATCTCTGAAACACTTAGAGCTGTTTAACCAAAGCCGAGCAAACAAAAACAGAACACTGGTTTTTCGATGAATGTCCGTAGAATAAATAATCCTCAAAGGCAAATTTTATCCAGAAGAACTGCTTTATTAGAAGAAAGAGAACGAAGACCAAGAAGTTAAGGGCAAAGCAGCTCCATACCCAGAGTTCCTAAATACGTTGTATAAGGAGTTTCAGGGTATGAAAATACGTAAATAAAACAAATTATTAGGGATCCGGATTGACCCATCGCCAGAACTTTTCCTTCTTCCTCAACCGCAGCTCCGCATCCATCAAACACCAGCTCCCCGTTTCTCCTTCTCCCGGCCTGGCAACCCCCATTCTTTCAGTCTCTGTGAACATGACTGTAAGAACCTCATACGAGTGGGTCTTCTAAGCTTTGTGCTTTCGTGACTGGCTTATTTCACTTAGCACGATGTCCTCAAAGTTCATTTCTGTGCAACATATATGTGTCATAGTTCCCTTCCTTTTCATGGCTGAATAATATTTCGCCATAGTTCTCTTCCTTTTCATGGCTGAATAATATTTCGTTGTATGTCTGTACCGCATTTTGTTTATCCAGTCATCCATCCCTGGACACTCGGGTTGTGAAAACCGCTACCATGAACATGAGTGTACAAATTTCTATTCTAGTCCCTGTTTCCATTTTTTTTTTTTTTTTTTTGTCAGTGAAATTGGGTAGAATTCCACCCAGAAGAGGAATTACTGGATCATTCTTAGGTTTTATCTACATTAGAAATATCTATTTGGGGAGCTACAAAAATTATGCTTAGACAATGTTATGAAATTTGGTGTCATGCAAATTAAATTCAGATTTAGAAATCTTGGAATGTTTTTGCCTTTAAAATAAACCTTTATTATGGAAAAATGTCAAACCTTACCAAAAGTAGAAATACAAGTATAACAAATCCACATGTATCCAAGTTTAGCTCGTTTGCCCTAAAATGCTGCTATCATTAGGAAACTGTACTATATTGTTACAACTTCGTCTATAAACTGATGCCATCATTCTTAGGTGACGTCTAATTCCTGAGCTATAGAAAGCATAAATATACAGAGTGATCCTCGCTTATTTTCTTAAGTCATTTCCGAAATGTTTAAAGATTTCCTAGTTGTATTTCTTTAAAGCTCCTTCCTTTAACTTACATTGCACACACACTGCAGTAAATTGTAGTAAGCTCCTTACATTTGAGTGAAGACACTTCTGGGGAGTATCTGAAAACCCTATTGAAAGCATCTGGTCATTAAAAGGGGCTAATTAGATTGATCAGGACATATAAGACCAGAATTTTTAGAGCTTAAGGAGTCAGAGGAGATAGTACAATAAAAATTGACAAACAAATGTCCATAAAATTGCCATCAACTGTGAAAGCAAACTAAAGCTGTTAGTCTGCAGTTGAGTGGCAGGAGCCACTTTGGAAGAAGAATGGCTTTCCCTAAGATGGGGCACCCCGCTCAGGGAGAAGCCGGGTGGGGTGGGCTCTGAGCACTCTGCAGTGGCAGTCGCATTGGGTCCGGACTCCTCATTGATGAACGGGCACATCAAAGGCGTTGGAGGAAACCCCAGCCAGCGCTGATGCTAACAAGACTGGAGTGGACGGAACTGGCTTTTGAAAGTGATCAAATGATTTCTGTGGACTATTTGGGAAGGAAAGCAAAGCCATTTGACATTTTCCAAACACCTGGGAAATAATTAATATTTTAGAAAAACTCCAGAAGACTGATTATAAGAATGAGAAAAAACGTACACTAGGGCTCATTAATAGCTCTGTGAAATTTGACAAGTTACTTAACCTGTCTCCTCATCTGTGAAATAGAGTTCCTTGAAGTTATTCATTAAATCAACCACCACTATGTGCAATATATGTTCTGGAGGCCAGCGACCCAATAGACAGGGTCTCTATTCTCATGCAGCTTAGCTCCTAATGAGGGGCAGACGGGTAACACGCAGGCAACAGATAATAGGTAAAGTAGTTTTGGAGAGTGGAAGGTGCTATGGGAAAAATAAAATGACAAGAAGGACCATGTGGCATTTCAGGCAGTGGGAATAATCAGTGCAAAGGCCCTGAGGCAGGAAGGGGCATGGAGGATTTCCAGAAGAGATGAAAGGCCCATGTGACTGTAGCTTGGTGAGCAAGTTAGGGCATCTAGGAGAGTGGCCAGAGTGTTCAATGAGGCTGTTTGAGAAATGGGCAAGGGTAAGTCGTATAGAGCAGCACATGGAGTTTGGGTCTTATCCTAAGTATAACAGTAAGCCTTTAGAGGGCTTTATGCAGGGATAGCCCAATTCAATTTATATTTTTGAAAGATTATCTGGTTGCTGAGTAGAGAGTAGGGAGTTAAGAAAGCTGGAAGGAGACCAGTTAAGGCTAATTCAATAATCTGTTCAATCAAAATAAACTATGGCCTCCAATGTGGCAAAGATAGAAAGGAGAGTCCAGATATGAGAAACATTTCAGAGACAGAGCCAAATGGGCTATTGAATGTGGGCAGAGTGGGAATAAAAGCAGCATAATAATAGTGATCTCACAGGGCGCTGTGCAAATGAAATGAGAATTGGCTCCCTGATAACTGTTCTTTCAAAGAGAGTTCTTTCAAAGTAAAGAGGAAGAAAAGAAGAGAGAAGAAACCCAAAGATGGCCAGACTCTGGGTGGGGGTCGAGTCAAGGCTATTGCAAAATGGGTATCCTTGGATTTGCCTTCTTACTGCTCTAAGAGGATTGATGGGCTTCAAGACCATCATCCCCTCAAGATAAATGTCTCTTGTGCTTCCCCTGGACACTCGGAATTCAATTAGTTTAATTAGAAAACAAGTAAAGAGGAATTATCTTAATATAGCTTTGCTCCTAGCAACTCAAAAAAAAAAACCCATTTCTTTGGCAGGAATCCAAGTTTCCTTCTTATTTACATATTCTGAGTCCATGATGCAGACGTTCTTTTTTTTTTTTTTTTTGTGGCCAAGAGCAGACATCTCTTATCTAATAGATCTATGCTAGTTTTAATGATACTTTCTGATTTCTTTGCTTTTTAATGAAGTAGGAACACTAGCATGCTAGTAAATATTTAAAAACCATTAATGGAGGGAGGAGGGAGAATGCCCTGATTTTTAGCGTTTATTAATTTCTGTGGTGAACATACTCCCACTATGGCTGATTTCAAGCCACCAATGTGACATCACTGAACTCAGAGCTGGTAAGAGGTGCTAACCATCAGCTCTCACGGCCAGTAAGAGCTGATCACAGCACACCGGTGGCTAGGAATATCAGCTGTTTGCTAAGAAGCCCTGCAAATCTATTGCCAAGGGATTTTTTTTTTTTCTCTTACATAGAGGCTGCATGGATTGGCATCAACTGCAAAAGCAAGCTCAGGAGTATGGTAACAGTGTTGGTAAATGATTGGGGAGTCATGTGAAGAGTAATTTCATTGTGCTGTACAACAAATATATTTCTCTGGATTCATATACAGACTTATGCTAGGAACAGGCATGGGACATCCAAGTGTAGGATGGCGAAGCCACAGCAGCTTAACGGAGAGTCGGGGAGTCCAAGCCCTGCCACAGACATTCTGTCTCATCTTGGGCAAATACCTTAACTTCTCTGCGCCCCCATTTCCACATCTACAAAGGGAAGGTGGGGGCTAGAGGTGAGCGAGCAGACAAGATAATCTCCAAGGTTCCCCTTCCTACGGCTTAAATATACGATCCTTTGAAATAACAGAAAACTAAATCGGAGACTAGTTTTACGACATTCTCAAAAATATCCTGATTGAGAAACGGTGGGAATGCCGAAGGAAGAGAGACCTCTTGCTAATTACTGGATGGTCTGCAAATAACTGTGGCCCCTGTGCTTATACAAAAGGAAGTCTTTCAAATACTGTGTTACTGCCAGGAAACACAACAGCTCTCCGTTTCATCTTGTGATCAGAAGAAATGTCTGTCTCCACATGCCCATCCAAGAAGAATCTCAGTTCAGCCAGAAAAGTCCCGTATAGTCCCATCTCTTCATCGATTTACGTATTTTAGCCACAGTTATTCACTGCACCATCCTTTTATCAACACTTACTTCAATTTAGTCTGAAAATGTTAGAGAATATTCCTATTGTCATATAGACTAGTAAACTGGTGTGTAGGATGTATGTTTGTGCCAATTTTATAAATGTGGCCAAGGATATTCATTATTAGTTGTCTATTTGTAAAAAAAAAAAAAATTATCTTTCTGATAAGCTTCTCAAGAACATTTTCTTGATACCTTCTTTGATGCCGCAGGTAGGAAAATATTTCATCGATCAGGAAGATTTGGTAGTGAGAGATGAACAAGCATAGTGTATTTTATCCCTGGACTCACTGTCAGTATTGAATAAAGAATTCAGCTATTGATTTTTTTTTTTTTTTTTTTGCAGCCATTGTCAGCAACTTGCGTATCTTGCCCATGGCATCCAATACACAGTCTAGTATATAGGAGAATTCCTAGCATCAAAGGCAGACACTTTAAAACGTATTATTTACAAACCACTGAGAGTGAATTGGAACTCTGGGAACAGAGCAAGACTTCCCTAAACTTTATAAGACAGCCTTAGGAAATTGAGTGGTATACCTAAGCATATCTGTCGTCATCATAATTGACCAAACAAATTATAGACTGCCCGTCACTCCCATATCACTCAAACTCTAAACCATATTATTCCTGGATCCTTTGACTCTCAACTTTTCTTACCTTATCTCCTAGGTCTCTTAAAGCTACAGGAGAATTAACAGTACAGATTACACCTTATTGGAAGGTGGTAAACATAGCAAACATTCCTGAAAAACTACCTGGGTTCAAGTCCTGGATCCACCTGAAACCAGCTGTGTAACCTTTGGCAAGTGGCTTAATCTCTCTGTGCCTCAGATTCCTTATCTGAGTGTAGATGATAGCAGTGTCTACCTCATAGGGTTATTGTGAGAACTGATTAGGCAATTCACTCAAAGTACTAGAAAGAGTGCCCGTTCGCATAGAGTTAGTATTCTATAAAAATAACTGGCATATATTGTTTTTAACTCTAGACAATGGAATTTGTTAAACTTTAGTGTGTGTAGGTGTGTAATGATTATATGAGTTGTGTTTTATTTTGCCTAAAACTAAAGCTAAGTTGCCTACTCTGAATGAACATGGATCAGCTAGTGGTTTTCCAGTGAGGTATGAGACAGGGGGAGTTATTCCAGGATTAAACTGCATCTACTGAGGGGACAGTCCACATGCAGATAGTCAAGTTGTTTTATACATAGGCCCTTAAATAGACATTTTACACCCAAACCTAAAACATCACTTCAAGGGGAAATGATTACCGGCTGTGGAACAAGACCTTGCCCACCCGATACACAGGGAACTCATTCCATAGATGCCCATTTCTCTAAAGTGTTGTGGGTAAAGCAATCCACCTGGAATACTTCCGGAAATGGGATTTCCTGCACACATCCAAGAGAAAAGGGTCACCTTGTGCTATAACTTTACGTAATTGCGTAATTGCTGCTGATGGTTACACATTGTTTTGCTAGGACTAAGCAGTCCCTGATCTCTTTCTCCCCCAACTTCAGTTGTAGCTCTGTATTGCCCTTCCCACAGCACACAGAGCCTCCCTCTCTTAAGACACCCCCACGCTCAATCACCCCATTCTCCTTACTTCTGGAAATGTTTCTCAGAGTCACGCCGGGTTTACAGGGGCTTTCGCTGTGTCTTAGTTCAGCCCATATGGGAAGCAGGAGGGCGGGGAGGCCAAGAGGGGGGAGTTTTCTTTGATCCACCTAATGAATTAATGAATTAAACAGAGGTGGAGTTCAGAAGCCAGGCTCCTTACTTTTGCTGAAGCCGGGCTGATTAGGAGCTTGCGTAACTGCTGGAAAATTGCTGCTTCTTGCTAGAAGAATTAGGGACATGGCCCAGGCCATTCATCTTCCCTAATCGAGTTCTTGGGAAATACACATGTAGATTAGCCCCTAACAATGACCCCCGGCTGATTGCTTGGAGTACCCTCCACCGTGCCCACAATAGTATTGACTAGCTCTTTATGTCTTGCACAAAGGAAGCTCCAACCTCCCCTTGTCCCGCTCTGCCCTGTTTCCCCCATCGTCCCTCACCAGTGGCTGTTGAAGTCTTTTCTGCTTTTCTCCCAAGACTCTGAAATAAACAGTAAATAAAAGCTAACCTCACCTGGACCTATTAGGGAGAGCTGGGCAGTTCCAGAGGGAATTAACTTTGGAAAACAAGGCCATAAGCCCCTTAGCGTGTGGGCAGGAGCTTAAGAAAACGCTGCCAGTCTTTGTTTAGCGGTGATTATAGAGATCCATTTAATATTGGAGAAGTTTACATAAAAAGCATTCTCAGTCAGAGGAGAAACAACAAACACCAATGAG
This sequence comes from Pteropus medius, assembly GCF_902729225.1. NCBI lineage: Eukaryota > Metazoa > Chordata > Mammalia > Chiroptera > Pteropodidae > Pteropus > Pteropus medius. The sequence goes on from NW_024340849.1 coordinate 11,788,340, forward strand.
TTATCCCTAAGGCTGCCCTCTGGTTACGAAGTAATCAGCACCCCAGCCACCTGATCTACGTACGTAACTGGTATGTGGGACCTTGTGGGGTGCCACCAGGTGGAGGCAATGCCTTTGGCAGCCTAGAAAGTCTAAGCGGAACCTGGGGACAGGCTTCTTCACCTGGACTGTGGCAGGAACCTCCCCAGAGTTTGTTCAGTCCTCCTGGATGCACCCAAAGGTCCAAAGGCTTCTGCCCAGGGACTCTGTCTTCACTTCTTTCCATCTTAGCTTCTTAGGATTCAACCTCTGGAAAGAATGCCGGCTAAGAAATGCTTCGATCCTTTTCAAAGCATCACCCTCTACAATAATAATTACAAATGAGCCATAGCCAGAAAACACTGGATAAGAAGTCAGTAGATCTGAGTTCTAGTCCTGACCCCTTCACTTAATAGCTGTATGTATCACTTTGAGCCTCAGTTTCCTCTTCTCTAAAATGGGGACAAATACATTTGTCCTGCTCAACTCACGGGGCTGCGGGGATCAGATGATAGAAAGAATGTGAAAAGAGTCTGAAAATTATAAAGTGATCTGCAAACACTATAAAGCATGTATTGATTTTTCATTAATTTAGCTTTTTGTTAAAATTAAAAATAATTTCACTTGAATCTGTAATTCAATTTCTATCTGCTGCAAACTCACATGATTGCTATTTTAATTTACCTTTTTATGGTTGTATTAAAAATAGATCTGTTCATGTAATGACCACAATCCCCATGTGCTCATCACAGAAAATTAACCATTTAAAGATCCTTGGAATAGTCACATGTCATTTTTGTCCCTCTGACATCAATTTAAAGGTGGTAGATCCAAAGATACGTGTTTTTCTTTTGTTTCTTCCTTTGTCTTGTCTCCCAGGCTGGACCTTAAGCTCCTCAAGGCCAGTGGCCCTGGCCTTTCTTTTGTGAGGCTGACATGACCCATGTCAGAGCTGGATCCTCAGAAAGGACATAGTAAACGTCCTTTGAATGTAAAGGGGAATAAACAAGGGGGGGGGCCGGCTGCATGGATATCAAGATTTGCCTTGCCTGCTGCAAAGATTTTAAGAATCTGTAGGTCCTTTCCTAAAAGTCCTAGACTTTTAGGGAATTATTTCGGTTCAGAGAAGGCTGGGTGCCCGCCTGGGTTCCGGCATCAGATCTGAGAAGTGCCAGAGATCACAGTGCTGTTCACAGCACTGGGGGATGTGAAAAAAACACTCTCCCGTGGAAATCGTCTTTCCATTTGGCCTATGAGTCACTCTGGGCCACAGAAGCCTCGGGGTGTCCCCAAAGGGAAAAGAAGTGCAGGCGCGCGTTACGCCCGAAACCCTGGAAGGAGCTCCAGGCCTCCCTGCCGCCCTGACCAAGGCCCTTCCCCAGTCAGCCTGAGGCTGGGTCATCTCCTCCTCCTGGAGAATTGTTCGGTGGGGAGGGTTCCCGCAGGACACAGTCTGTGATAGCGAGGAACCCCGGCGGGTCTCCCATCCGGCCTGAGCCCACCAGCAAGTAAGACTCGGACATCCCAGACTGCAGGGCTCTTGAGGTCACCGGTCCTGCGGGCACAGAAGGCCCCACCGCCTCCTGGGGCGGGCGCTGGAGTGAGGGAGCCTGGCCGCACGCCCGTCCGAGGGGACAGAGACAAGCAGTTAAAACAGATAGACACAAAGCAAATAAGGGCGGAATCCGGGGCTTCGGACCACGGACCGGAAGGAGGAATGCCCGTGGGCGCGAAAAGAGGGACGGAGAGAGGAAAATTCAAACTGGGAAGAAGTATGGACTGACTTCCAACGCCGTGGAGCCAAGAAGCCTTTCCGAGGGCCGCCCGGGGCGCTCAGCCCTGCAGAAGAAGCGAGCCTGACGGCAGGGGCGAGTCCGGGGTGGGGGGACAAGCAGGGGAATGGGAGCCTGAGGATGACGGCAAGTCCGAGGGGGTCGATGAGACCAGGGCGTCGGCCCCACTGAGGCAGGACCCGGGGGCGCGGACCTCGGACCCGGGTCCCCAGGCCTGTCGAACACCTCGCCGCCGGTCCCCGGTGTGTGTTTGGAGTGTTTGAAG